>NC_136935.1:5863776-5943776 GCF_949987615.1 Pollachius pollachius
CCCCAGAGTTCTGCGAGGAGGAGGAGGAGGACACGGGCGGGTCGGCCAGCGTGAGCATGACCGCCGCCGTCAGCGAGCTGGAGGACGGCGACGAGGACGAGGAGGACGACGATGAAGACGCCGCCACCGTGCCTGAGAGGAACAAGGACAGAGTCACGACGGGGAAAGGGCGACCGCTCGGGGTCTTCACTTAACATTCACATTTTGCACTGAGGGGCACTTAGCAAAACGCTTTTTTATCACACAGCCCCTTTCAGCCACGGGTCATACACGCGTTCACACGCCGACAGCGGAGTCCACCACGCAAGGAGACGGCCAGCTCGCCTGGAGCTCGTCAGGGCGAGGTGTCTTAATAAGGGACCCTCAGCCGTGGATAAAACTAGCACCCTTCCAGGTTACGAGTCAACCCGCTCTACCTCCTGAGCGTTGCCAACCCCACTCTCTGGGCAATGCCGGTGAGCGGGTCACAGGCTGTAACCCTGATCAAAGCACGTCCACCACACTGCATGATTAGTACTAGTTTGCTCCTGGTTACGCATCATTAGTCCATTTGTTCTCACATATACACAGGATCTTAATGACCAAACCATTCAAATTAGTACGTTATCATGGACTATCTAAGGCTTATAAGTCAGTAATGTCCTGAGCGTCCCCATGTGGCTTTAGGTTTGAAGGGGGTGGCACTCACTTTCCCGCTCTTTCTTCTTCATGCGCTTCCGGCGGCGGTCGATGGAGGCCACCTCGGACTTGAGGGAGAGGTAGTGGTTCCTGATGTCCTGCAGCTTCTCCTGCAGGAAGGAGATGCGCTCCAGGCTGTTCATCTTCTCCAGGTCCGCTGGGAGAAGGAAAGGAGGACACACTCGGTATTTAGGGATGATGGTGCCGACGCCCGTCTGATACAGAATGGTAGCGGTGAGGGGTTGTGTTCAAAGTGTGCAGCGGGGAGGGGGGGGGGGTAAAGAGTTGTAGGTTTGCTTTGATAAGAATGAGGTTGTCACCTCAAACAGGCACATCTTTGAAACTTATTGAATAAATGCATCGGCGTATATTCTTGCGCCAGCAGCCCCATTGCAAAAACCAAGAGGCAATGCATTATTCATCATGAAGTTTTGGGTCATAAAAAAAAGACTGAGTTACACATCCATCCAGGTGTTTCCTATTATCCCCATATCTCAAAACTAAAACGAAAACTAATACTGTCTGCAATTAAAAAAAAAAGAAGCAGATCAAGGAACACAAGAGGACGACGTTTACAAAGGATTTGAGCAAACCACACAAACATACAAATACAAAAAAAAACAGGCAATGCATTATTCATCATCATGTAAAAACATAAAAATAGACACTTTCAAAATAAACCGAGTTACACACCCGTCCAGGTTTTTCCCATTATACCCATATCTCAAAACTAAAAAGAAAACTACTACTCTAAGCAACAAAAAACAAATACAGCTCAAGAGGAGGACTATTATGTTGAATTCCAAAGGGAACGTATGGAATTATTTGGGTTACAGAAAAGACTACGTTGCTCTGTATATCGAGTGTAAAACGCTATAAAAATCACCCCAATCATATACAACGATACATTTCGTAACCCATGTCTCAATTCGTATCACAGAAAGACAAAATGACATTTTTTCCCCCCCCAATATCATGCAGCCCTAGTTAACGAGAGACTTGAGACAAATGCACCAACAAACCAATCATGGACGTACACATCTGGAAGCTCCACTTGTAGACCCGGGGGGAGCGGTCGTGGTGGTCCCGGTGGTGCAGGTGGTCCGGCTCCCCGTGCTTCTGGTACTTATGGCTGGACGGGGGGGTCCTCCCGGGACACTTGGGGGAGACGGCGGCCGCCTTCAGCTCCGGGTGAGCCAGGCTCTTCAGGGCGGGGGGCTTGGACACGCCCTCCGCCAGGGTCTGGTCCTCGCTGTCGCTGCTGTGGGCTGAGGAAGGTGGAGGGGGGGTCAAGGGTCAAGGGTCAAAGGTCTGTCCTCACCACAACATGGCAATCCCTTTCGGGGGATAGCAAATACCCATGTGGAAAACTGTTCACACCTACTCGTTTCATGCACTTATTTATGCACTTCTTTTTATACTACATACACTTTCCAATGATCAGCGGATTTTGGTTAATTTATTTTCAACCCCAAAAACTTTTGTTCAGCGACAGAGACAGAAACAGATTTTGCTGGGACAGCGTTTACTGAAAAGGGCCGCAGCATTCTGTGGAGCTGTAACACTTTATTACGATAAATGAGCATGCAGGGGAACACTGTGATGAAGGGGTACCGGTACTACGCTGGTTCTTACCTGCTTTCCTGTTCTTCTTGGGAGGCACTCCCAGGCTCTTGCGGTTTTGCCTCTGTTTCTTCGCGGGGACCATAACCGGCGCCTCCTTCTGCCGCTTCTGACTCCCAGCCAAACCTAGCGAGACCACGCATGAGAAACGTGGTCAGGGATCAGGTGGCCCCAACACAAACACACGCTGACACGCTCGGGACAGACACACACAGGCGCACACAGACACACACACGCGCACACAAGAACAGACACACACACGCACAGACAGACACACGCAGACAGACACACACGCAGACATACACAAGCGCAGACATACACAAGCGCAGACAGACAGACAGACCCACAAGTGCAGACAGACAGACAGACAGACATAAAAGCGCAGACACACAGGTGCGCTCCGTACCTTTGGGTTTCTGCTCGCTGTCCTGCTGGCTGCTGCTGCTCAGCTCCAGGCTGCAGTCGCTGTGGCAGGAGGGGCTGGCCTGGAAGGCCTTGGTGGGGGCGCCGGCCCCGTCCTCCGGGGCCAGGTCCTGGAGCTCCCCGCCCAGACTCTCCACCTCCACCGTGCTGCTGTCCGTCTCGCTGCGCCCCCCCGTCGCCTCCTCCGTGGGCGCGGGCGCGGGCGGTGGCAAAACGACGGCGGCGGCGGCGGAGGAGGTGGACTCCGAAGGCAGGGTGGGGTCCGCGGCGGGGGGAGGAGACGGGGCGCGCGCCTGGCCCGGGTCCTCCGACGGAAGGCCCAGGGCCGCCGAGGAGGACTCGGGCGTGGTGGGCGGCGTGTTGAGCACCGAGTCGCTGCCGCTGCTGGTGAACTCCCGTCGCAGCTTGTCGCGGTCCGTCGGCTCCTCCGAGGCCTCGTCCCCGGGGCCGCTGTCTCGCCGCTGCCTTCGCCGCCGCCGCTCCTCCTCCTCCTCCTCCTCCTCGTCGTCCTCGTCCTCTTCTCGGGGCTCTTCCTCCGACGGCCGCGTCGGGTCGGGCGGAGGGGGCGGCGAGTTGGCCGCCTCCGTGTCCGAGTCGGAGAACAGCTCCTTCAGCGTCTTCTTGGGCCACTGGGCCTGGATGCTGGACCACACGTCCTTCTGACCCTTGGTACGCACGGCCGGCTTCTCCTCCGCGCCCGCCGACGCCTTGGCCCTCTTCTCGGGAATGTCCCAGAAGGCCGTGGGTCGGCCCGCTTTGGCCTTCTCCTTCGTCCCGTTGTACTTCTTGGAGGGCGAGCCTTTGGTCTTCGTCGTCTGGCCTCGCTCGCCGTCCTCCATGCGCGACTCCGAGTTCCCCGCTCCCTCGTCGTCGGAGCTGCTGTCGGACGAGGCTCGCCTCTCGTCGCCGGCGCAGTCACCCCCTCTCTCCTCCTTCCTGGGGGAGCCCCCCGGGAGCCAGTCGGCGCTCCGGGTGTTCCGGGTCTTGGCTTTGGTCGGGCTCTTCAGGGATCCCTCCGATTTCCTCTTCCTGGTGGCCTTCTCGCCCTCCGGGTCCGGCTGGCTGCGCCTCTTCCCCTCCTTCCCGTCCGAACCGTCTGGGCTGACGGGGTCGTGGTTCTTCCCGGACAGCGACGGAGGCTTGGCCTCTTCCGACAGACTCCCGCTCTCCCAGCGCTCCGACGGCTTGTGGGGGTCCAGTGGGCCCCTCGGCTGGCCCCGGCGGTAGCCCGGCCGGTCATCTTCGTTGCCCTCTTCTCCCTCCTCGTCCTCTCGCTCGCTGTCGTCTGTCGACCGCTCGGAGGCTGATTGGAAACACAAGGGATGAAACGAGGGGTCACAATAGAAGACAACCTCTTAGTGATCAAGTAATGCTTGTTAAGCCCTTTGAGGCTGACTGTGATAAAGGGCTACACAAACAAAATCGATACATACAAAGCTTCAAAACAGTTTGAAGCTGCGCGAAATTACAAGACGAGCACAAGTAGGCCAACGCTTGAATTGTGAGGCAATGTTCGTCCAATCTGCTACAAGTGTGTGCATGGGAACGGCAGACTCAAGGACACTGCTGCCTCGCAGGCCGTAGAGGGTGGGGGTCCTTTCTAAAGCCCTGACCGGAGTCTGGACCGGAGTCCCGTGGCGCTCACCGTCACCCATCTTGTAAAAGGCGTCGGGGCCGGAGCCGGACCGAGGCGAGGGGGGGATGCGGTTGTTGTTGGGGGAGGGGCCCAGGTCCTCTCTCTCCCGGAGCCTCTCCAGTCGGTTGTGGTCCACATCCGATTTGTTCTGTAGGGGATAGCACCGGTCAATGACAACGCTGGCGTCAGGGTACGCACAGAAACACAGACGGAGGGACGGACAGACAGACATAACGACAGACAGACAGACGGACACATCCACAGAAAGACAGACAGACAGACAAATAGACAGTCAGACACAGACACACACACACACACACACACACAGATAGAGAAAGACACAAAGACAGACGCATACCTTTATTTTTTTGCGATGTTTGATTTTTGGTACATTCTTATTGGCAGGCCGGATAATCTTGTCTGCTTTTACCCACTCATCATATCTAAATGGACAAGAAAAAAAAAAAGGGAGAAAAGAAAGAAAGAAAACACGTCACCATCTTGATACGGAAAAATCCCCAGACCAAAACAAAAAGACGACCACAGAAGCAGCCACCACACGGCGCCAACACAGAGAGCAGGGCAGCCGGCCCCCCCCACATCGGACTCCGCCCCGCTGCGGTGACTCGGTGAGCACCGGCAGCAGCGAAGGCCACGGGCGCCGGGGCAGAGAAAAGCAAGCCTTTACGGTGACCAAAAGGAAAATACAGAGAATTATGAGGAACCAACAACCACACACAGTCCAAGAGAAGGCCCCGCCTACGGCCGAGAGTGCCACCTTTGTCATGTGAAGGGAATGGGCGCGTCACTGACTGCACACACACGCACGCGCACACACACACACACAACAGACACAATGCAGAGCACATCCCTCTGAGCTGTAGGAGAGTGCTAGCGGGAGACGCTTCGATATTAAGGCTGTGGCACACACACAC
The DNA here is from genome assembly GCF_949987615.1 of Pollachius pollachius. Taxonomy (NCBI): domain Eukaryota; kingdom Metazoa; phylum Chordata; class Actinopteri; order Gadiformes; family Gadidae; genus Pollachius; species Pollachius pollachius. The sequence continues at coordinate 5,869,072 of NC_136935.1, forward strand.
ACACACACACGGACAGAGACAGACAGACAGACAGACACACACACAAAACAAAGTTAACGCTAGTCTGGCTAGGAAGCAGGAGAAGCTAAACCCCCGTGTCTTTGGTTCCCTAGCGCTCGTCTTAATGCCGTTAACCCTGAGCCACGGGGGGGGGGGGGGAGAGACTGTTGCGAGGCAGAGGTGAGTGTAGCGACCCTTGGCATGGCCTGTGAGACAGACTGTACATGTTTCATTAACAAATGTATCACACACCGTGTGTGCATACTCCAAAGTGAAGACTTGAGGGCTCAAGTGGGAGACAGACACCAGGGGGTCTCAGTCAGCATAAAACCGAATGAGCTAAAGTGGAGGAACGCTACATCCTTTTCCCGCCACTAGGTGGCTCTGCGTTGCCCCGGATCAGATTGCTGACGTGGGGCACAGGGTGCTAGTATCAGTGAGGGAGGGGGTGTAACTGGTACCGGGCTATGGGGGGGGGATACCCACAAAGAGGCGATGACTGCAGCGTTAAAACACTTGTTTGGGTGGGGTGGGGTGGGGTGGGGGTTGTCTAATAGGGTGAATACAGACGTTAAGGCGATTCTCCCCGTGTGCTGTCTTACCTGATGTTCCAGCCACAGTAGTGCACCAGGTAGAGCACCTCTCCCCCCTCCACGTCTGCCTCTTTCACAGTGGCCTCGTACGTCTTCAGATTGCGGCCTCGCCCATACCTCACCTGCACCTTCATCCCCGGGGGGTAACACTCAAACTCCTCCCCTTCCTCCTCCCCCTCCTGACTGCTGACATCCCTGCAAGAAAGACAGTTCAGCACTTCTCCCGCCCTGCTAGGCTAACGCCAAGACCACAGCACACCCCCTGCCCCCCTCCCCTACCACCTCCTCCTCCTGCTGCTCCTCCTCCCCCCGTCCTCCTACCATCTCCTTCTCCTCCTCCGCTGTCAACTCTTCAGAGATCCCCTCCCTTTCTCTTGATAAACTCCACCTTCTCCCCCAGCTGCTGTTCAATAACTGTAAACAATCCCCCTAACAGCCGCCCCCCACACCCACCTTGACAACACAATATAGTATTAACAGTTTCCTTCTCAGCTAGACATGAATGACTCAAACACTTGAGGGCTCCTCCGCTCACGCTGTCTGCCATCCGTTACTCTGCGTCTGAGCTACGACCCCCAGCGTCCCGTTACAGGAAGCGCTCCGGTAAACAAACACTTTATTAGCGGAACAAACTAGCTGCACACTCCCCTGACACACAAAACAACAAATCAAATTCAATCATATGGTGTGTGAGGATATGAAATGCTGTCTAGAGCTACATCTGCACACACACACACACAAAGACACGCAGTGAACACTTTGTGGACTCTCCGTCACACACACACACACACACCACACAGACGCACGCTTGTGGGGGGGGGGGGGAGAGGCAGCGTGGCCACAAGGTGGAGCTGAAGAGGGGATTGTAGGGGGAAGTTGAGAGTTAATCAAAGCCGGGGAGCACGGGCCACGCTTGGATTTGAAAGGCAGACGGGGGGATTCGGTGCCAGGGTCCGGAGAGGACAGAGCAGCACAGCACAGCTCAGCTCAGCAGGCAAGCACAGCGGCGTTAAGCAAGCCTTCGGCGGGAGAGAATGCACAGAGTCGCACGCCGCGCTCCTGACGGCCCCGCGGGCACAACCTTGTGGAAGGCAGCGCAAGCCCCGCCTGGCGCCTCGGCAGCGTGCACCAGCCCCGGCAGAGGGCTGGCGCCGCCTTGTCGTGTCCCCAAGTCAGACGAGCCCCGCTGAACAGCGGCGTTCGAGTGCGTAGAGGATCTCCTCTACTACCAGGGGATGATTAACACAGTGACCTAGGGAAAGTGTTGAGCCGGCACATTGCCGCACACAGTATGTATCGAGATCAGAGCCAAGCTGTGTTGTAAGGAGCGGTTCTCCTGCCAACGTTACACTGCAACAGAGCCAAGTCCCTTGAACAATCGGCATGTTGTTTCTGCTGAACCCGAGTTGTACCAGTGAACGCTAGCGCACGGAAGACAAGAGATCTAGTAAAATACCAACACAGTCACAAGACGTAGCCGATCAAAGCTAGACCGTTGGTAAATGTTCCTGAGGAATTTATCTGTTATTCTCATGAACCAAAAGTCGATTAATCTCAGTCGTTTAGCAATTGGAAACCGTCCAGTGTGGCGTGACTCGTGGGTGTGAAACATCATCACATTTGGAAAGGCAAATCTAGCGTTTAAAGAAAGGAAACACAGCATAAGGGTGATTAACATTGCCTTCGACACACACGCACGCACACCCACATGCCTTTTGTACAGTACAGAACAGACTCTTCTGCAATTACACAAACACTGGCAGCCCCCAGCTACCTCAGCCTGTTAAGTGAATGAACAACGGATCCCTTGCCATCCATTCATGAGAAGCTGCTCCTTTAAGACCAATACCAAAACTCCTCTACAATCTAGACACAGCTTGGCTCCTCCAGATCTCCATCAGTAGTACACACTACTGCTGGAGACACTACTGATCGTGAAAGATGATCATCTCCCCAAGGCCAGGTCAATTCACAAACAAAAGCAACTTTGCCCTGCATCCTAAAAGCAAGAGCGTTTCAATAGCACCAAGCACCACATTTGATACGACAGTCTCATCCCGATGCGTCCATGACAAAGATTATGTTCTAAGTAACACATCACACATCAATGTTCACAAAAATATATATACAAGCAAGAGCCAGACAGACATGAAGAGAGAGAGAGACAGAGACAGAGCCATACATAGAGAGAGCGACAGACAGAGACAGAGCCAGACAGAGACAGACAGAGAGAGATAGAGACACAGAGAGACACAGAGAAACACATTCACATAGCGGTGCTACAGAGAGCCCAAACCATCGAGAGCAGGGCCAGGTCTCAGTGGCCGTGTGTAGAGCTGAACGATGCCAATGTCAAACAATAGAATCCGAGCCGTACAGAGGGAGGCAGAGACAGACAGACAGACCAAGACAGCGAGAGAGAGACAGAAAAAGAGGAAGAGAGAGACTACTAAGAAGGAAAACCACACGAGGAAGTAGCGACGGGAGGATTCAGAGCTTTCCACAGGCTGCAGCGTCCTGAAGCGTACCGAGCTGTTAGGGACTAGGGTACGGACACTGGGGGGGGGGTGAGAGAATGGTGTTAGAGGACAGGGACAGGGTAGCTCAGGCAGAGGAAGGGCGATCCTGGCTCTCTGTTGAGAGTGGGTGGCAAAGCAGCAGGGGCAAAAGGTAAACCTCAAAGCTCCTCAGCTTCCAGGGATGTGTCTGTGATGTAGACTGTATGAACCATAGTCTGTTCTTATTGGACATGTGTTTGAGTCTAGGGTGCGTGTAAACAATAAGACTTATTTAAATACCATTAGGATTTAAACAATGGTATGCAGCGAGACGAAATGTAAAAGCTGACCCAACAGAATTTTTGGAAAAAATAAATAAAGTACATTTAAATATTCCAGCAATAATAGAATCAAAAGTTTTTTATTTTTTTATCTTAACTTTTTTTAACAATCATTGCCAATCGTTATCAGTTCAAACTGGAGCAACAGCTAATTGAGAACCGAATTGCGCATTACTTTGTGTTTGAGACAACAAACACATTGGGAATGCCTTTAATCTGTGAGCTCCACATGGACCAAAGGAAGTCCTCCCCGATGACTCCTAACAGCACCTCTGGGATGGATTTACTACCACCAACTGATTGCCTCACATCGGGTCGAAGGTCTAAATGATCTCTATGAATACCCTGCATCATAAAGGAGTCTATAGCGTGTGTGTGTGTTTCTATGCGTGTGCGTGTGCGTGTGTGTGTGTGTTTTTCCGGCAGCTCTAGATCACATCACCTCCACCTGTGGTAAGAGGAACCGCGGCGTTCGGGACCACCTACCCAGTATTCTCCTTGTGTCCCTGCTGCTCCGCGGGCTCCAGCTTCACGCTGACCTCCCCCTCCGACCGCGCCCCCGACGGGCCCTCCTCCGCGTCTCCCAGACGCGACTCTTCCTCCTCTTCGTCTTCATTGTCGTCACCGTCGTCGTCGTCGTCGCCCGCAGCGTCGTTGGTGTCCGAGGTGGAGTTCCCCAGGGACTTCTGGTCTGTCTTCGTCGACTCCGGTTCCGTTTTGTACCGGCCCGGTTCGGACTTCTCCTCCTGCGGGAACAGGGGTTCTTGTCACATGCATGTTGTACCTCCCACGATGCATCTCTCCGAGACACTAACCCTAAGTAACAGTGCAGTAGCGTTCCTTAAATGGTAAATGGACTGCATTTAGCATTGTGGCCGCTCAAAGCGCTTTACAATATTGCCTGACATCCACCCATTCACACAACGCCGGCGCTGTCAGCCATGCAAGACGACAGCCAGCCAGCTCGTCAGGAGCGGTTAGGGGGGTAAGGCGTCTGCTCAGGGACACCGTGACACACGCACGAGTGGTCTGGGAAGCGGATGTAATATAATGACAACAGAGCATCTCTGATCAGGCGCTTCTTAGGGAAGAATCGGGGGGGGGGGGTGGGGGGTTGACGGCCTACCGCGACAGGGTACCTAGTTTGGATAACGTTAAGCCTTACCTTGCAGGGGGCCGGCTGCGGGCCCCTGGACTCCTGTTCGGGCGTGGGCTCCTTCATGGGGCTGTGGGCCGGGGGGGCGGGCGCCACCTCCACCTCCGTCTTGCCCTCCGCCTTGGGCTGCTTCAGGGGCAGGTCCATGCGGAAGGTGATAGCGGTGGAGGTGCAGTACTCCTCGAACCCGTTCAGGTACCTGCACAGGAGCACATGGGGCGTGTCTCAACCAATCCCTAAGGACACCGCTCACAGCACTTTACTCACGGCTTTCGCTTGGGTGACCATTGTGCAGGTGTACGCCAACAGACTGTCTGCTGTGGGTGGGGTTCATAAAGAAAGCCGATATGTACGAGCGAGAGCCAGACAGATACACGAGAGAGAGAGACAGACAGAGACAGAGCGAGACAGAAAGAGAGAGCGAAAGACACCGACAAGGCTTGTGTGACAGCGTGCAGGTGATTGCCAACAGATTATCTGGTGGTGTCAATAAAGAAAGTGGATGCCGCTCGGCCAACACTTACTTGCGGTAGGCGCATTTGACGTTGTAGCCTGCGGCTGAATTCAGCACAGGGATCCCCAGATCCTGATAGACCTGCTTCCAGACCGAGCCGCTCTCAATCTGTACAGACAGAAGGAGGGGGAAGGAGGCAGGCTTAATACACTCTGAATCGGCATTAATAGCAAAAGGGGGTTGGCAGGGAGAAATGGGGAAAGCTGAACAGATGTGGCGGATTGGGAGGAGTGGGACTCACGCTGTCGAAGCCTCCCAGTTTGTGCACCAGCCGGTAGAGCTTGAAGAGGTTCAGGTTTCTGTAGCCCAGGACAGGCCTCTTGTTGATGGGAGTTCCTGAGGTGGGTATAGCCATAGGCAGGGTTTAGATGACGCTACAGTGCTTCCTCCATGTATATATAAACTATAGGGCTTGTACATCACAATGCATCATGTGATTTTTTGTTGGGTATTTTGTGATGCCGAGAGAGTAAGAGAAAGAGAGCGAGAGATCTGTAAATCCTGAATAAACTTGAGTATATCTTAACCGAGGCCAATCTATCTTTGTTTTGCCATAGCATGAAAAACGAGGTCCAAACACAACATTGTCTCCCCATAATGACAATTTCACGTTTCAGAATCCCATTTCACAATAGATCCTATATATTCCTTTGCTCCTACACTTTCCAAAAAGGAGGCGGTCACGATACACGTTACTCCGCTAGGAACGGCTGTAACGGTACTAGAGTACTAGAGCACGCCCCGCGCCTCAGTGACCCATCAGCGCTGGCCTGTCTGCCCTCACCTCGGTCCTCCATGAACTTGTAGAGCTGCTGCAGGAAGTTCTCCCTCTCCCCAGGGAACGGCTCTACTTCCTCCTGCACACAGGAACACAAAGTCAAATAAAAACAAACACACTGTAGACTGCCGGGGGGGGGGGTGGCTGTAGAGTCTGATGAACGTACCTCCTCCTCCTCACTGCTGGCGTCCTCCTCCTGCTCCTCCTCCTCCTCTTCCTCCTCCTCGTCTTCGCTGCTGGAGCTCTCCTCCTTCACCTCCGTCCGCCAGGAAGTGGGCACCACCTGCCGCCGCTGGAACTCCAGCGCCGCATCCAGCGCTGTGGGGGAACACACAGACAGCGACCGGTCTCACTCAGGTCCTCGGAGGAAGCGTTGCTTCAGCACAATGGCTGCCAGGGACGGTAGCCTGGCAACAGCGCTTATGCAACCACAACAAGTGTGGGATTCGTTGCCCTGTTTTTTTTGTTTGGTTTTCTTTCTCCTCCCGAGTTAAAGCGACCGGCTTCTTGGGCACTTAAACACCGCGGGTGGGTGGAGTATAATGGGTGGGGGTGGCGCCAATAGGCTAGTCCCGGTGTCTTTGTTTGATAGTTGACCCGTGTTATGACCCATGGCACGGCTTGTGTTCTTAGATGAAGAATAAAACGGCTAATTAAATCAGAACTCTGATTAAACTGATTCAATTAATCCTTAATTATTTTGTTTAAACATGCATGAAATAAGATTGAACCCAGCCACAGAAAACGGGATATTATTAACACGAGATTAACGTTGATGAAGACGACACTGGACGGGTGGTAGAACTGTAGATGCAAAGCCCAGGTGTAAAAAAACATTTAAGAAAACAAAAAGGGCAAAACTGTGTAGTCCCTCTGTGGAAAAGTTAAGAGACTATCTGGGGAAATGTTCACTTGGAGAAAAACAAGATGCTTTAATTGCAAATGAAAGACGCCTTGAGGCACTGCTTCCCCTGAAAATTGGCCAACCAATCCAACCCCATTTGTAAAGGCATTATAAATAATAATATACGTATATTACATAAGGGTTACAGGGACATCCTTACATAATGTATGCATGGCTACAATGTTAAATCTGATATTAAAAGTACCAAAAGGCTGCTGAAAGGGATGGTTTTACTGCATGAACAGCCTCTATCTTTCTGTACTATCAAGTCATTTAGCAGAAGTGTTAATAGGGGTCAGGCCTGAGGCCAAGGACACCTCAGAGTAGAATGCTGATGCAAAAGCATTAAGCTGTCTCCATATAGCTCAGGTTTGACGATCCCAACTAGACTACATAATGATCTCTTAGGAACAGCCACAACAAACCACTGCTGTTTGAGACAGGTTGACCTTATGCAGCTGCCGGTAGTCTTTCTCAATGGATGGCGAATCCAAGTTGCATTCATATGTAAATGTGTTCTGTACAAATCCATTCGAGGAATGTTTCCGCCCATGATAAACATTTCACTGATGTCTAACAGGTCACACTACCTGTTGGATCGCATAATGTCAGCTTAATGTCTTGTTGTCTTGTTAATGTTAATTTTCTATCACCGATGTCTCTAGATAGTAATGGCCATTGATCAGCATTGAAGATACAAGGAAGGGTCACAAAGCAAGATGAATGAATAATTTCTTCAAAGTTTTCAAAAACAATATACACCAGCAGGGGGCGATCAATAGGTTTCTTCATAGACTACCATTATAAGCTGAGGCAGGGAAACACTACATTTAAAATTACTGTTTTTTGTTACTGGACAAATATTTACCATTGTTTGTTGCATAGAAATACTCATTTAATTTAAACTAATTAAATAAAATAAAATAACATTTTTATTTGAAACATCCAAATGTTGATGTTTAATACCTTGACAGTTGACAGTGAATATAAAATGTTTAAATCATTGGCATTGCAGGACATTCTGCTGCTTTGATAAATTTAAAAGGAGAAATAATAGAGCGTTGTGTTCACTTATTGACTTAATGTGTATAACTAATGTAGGTAAGGTATTGTGTATCAATAAAGACATTGAAATACATTAAAAGCTTCCGTTCATTTGGGCGTTACGTGGGTATTATGGCTGACACAAAAAAGTTGTTTCTACAGGCGTTTTCATTTGGATTTTACCCAGAATCCCCCAGGTCATTCCAGGGAACATTCCGGGCCCTATCGTTCTCGTTCACAAACATTGGATTCAAATGCAGACAATGGAAACACATGGAGCCACTGAGTCTGGTTTTACGGAGGACTTCTGTTTCCTTGTAATTGGTTTAGGGAGCTCGTTTTCTATTGGAAGGAGGCCAACATGAGGACCGTTGTCAAAGGGAACCGGGGTACACACGAGCACAGTGCCAGGAGAACACTCACCTGGTTTGAGCCCCGCGTCAGCCTTCGGGGGAGAGTCACAGTTCATCTCCCGCACGTCCTTCCGTAACACCATGCAACTGCAACACACACACACACACACAAAAAGAAGAATTATACGAGTGCACATGCTCACATAGATGTAAAGTAGACCTTGAGGTATCCAAGGCTGCTTCCAGATGAACAGAATAATCCCCAAACGCACGCACAAACAGACTATACTCTCTTACACACACTAACTACACTCTCTCTCATACACACACAGATTACACTCTCTCTCATACACACACAGATTACACTCTCTCTCAAACACACACAGATTATACTCTCTTGCAGGCCTGTCGATCCTTCAGGCCTGCATTTGTTACTTCCTGGACCTGACTCTAGATATCATCATCATTCGGTATGAACATTTGAATTAAACTGAATCCACCTCCATCATCATGCCTTCGAGAGCCCATTACTGTTGTAGCACACTGCCGCGTCTGCGTATTCTGACCACACACAATATGGCTTTCTTTGTGATACCAAACTGTGAGCTCCATGAAAGGACTTGTTCAAAGAAAGAGGCGAGTAACAGCTTGTGGCGCCCGGCCTCTACACACGGGTCCGGCCGGCGAGCCCTCTCCGGACAGATGGCTCCACCGCTTCCTCATCACGCTCCCTCCGAACCCAGAGAGAACAACAAATTCCCCCCATCTGTCTCTAGGCCACAGCAGCGGTGTGTGGCAACCAGCAATGAGGATGAAGTTTGGTGACGGGGATGATCGCTAAATGAAGAAATGCGTTTAGACGTCTCAAAGGCAGGTGACTTATTCTTGCGATGACTACCAGGAATGCTAGCCATAGGGAGAAACCACTCCCCCCCCCCCGCTTACATCCCCAGCAATCAGACAGCTGTCACAGCGTCCATTAGGTTCTCCCCCCCTCGAGGTGTCTCCAGAACGAGACCCACAGCAGGTCCTAGTCTGACAGTATCATGAGCGTCATCTCTGAGGGGCCGCGGTGCGTGATTTCATAAGTGCCACGGAGAGTGACATCCCTGGTCTTGAGCAAACAGTCACCACTAATGACCAGGATTAACGTCATGTAATTATAACAGTGGCCGAGTGCTGGGTGGCCCAAGTTAATACGCAAAACACATTCCTCTTTCTATTCTCTGCTGCTGGAATCGGCTTTGTTTTCATTCTTTTTTTAAAAAGCTGTTTAGAAAATCCCCAGCCTTGTAGGAGACTCATCATAATATTTCACACATCAGACAGTAATGTTGTGCTGCAACTAATCAACAAGGCTATATATCTGGCCTGCGGGAGCTTCGTCTTACAGCTAAGCTTGTAAAAACAAGATCTTACAGGCTGTGCTTTTGCCCGTCTCTACCTACTCAATGTCATTGCTAGATGAAATAAGCCACAAACCTCTTTGTCAATCCTCCAGAGTAGGGCGATAAATATCACTAACAATCCAACACTGATTTGCTGGAGTCCTCATGTGTTTCCAAAGTATCTCCAGTTTCAGCCTACTATTCTATTTCCAGCCCTGCTGTTCACGAACGCGTTACAATCAGCCCCGAAAACAATTACCATCATCCCACCACATCAGCCAATCATTATGTTCACGTTTCAGTTTCACATATGTGGTTGATAATAATATCCGTTGAACGGAAATCCAAATGCAAGTTTCCTTCAGATTTGGAAGGTATATTTATTCCAACTAAAATTGTACTGTCTATACAGTGTTCACATGTCTATAAGGACTGCGTTTACACAGGTTCATATAATCACTTGGGTTGCTCCAGATAACCCTGGTTAAGTGTTAATACATTGATTACAGGGGCAGTAGTGGTTGAAACCAACGGCTGGTGTTTTCCGAATCAGAGCAGAAATGGATTGTGGCAATCGTTGGATTTGTACCATTTTATATCTGCTGTGGGCTCCATAGTAATACATGACCTACAAATAAGGAAGTAAGCCATATCTTCATTCTGAAGATCAGCGGAAGTTCACAGGGGGCCCGTCGAGAAATATAAACAAATATAAAATATATCAAATATAATCTAAACAGCGTTAACAGACTTCTACGACGACCAGGAAAATGATTTTGCTCGCTGCTTGTAAAGTAGATTGGCCCTGCAGGATGAAACCTGCCTTTACTAACAAATGTCTGCCGGGCCCCATTGTCTCCAACAGGAAACTGCCGGCAGGATCAACCGCAATCACAACAGCCAACAAGTGGGAGCAATCACACAGCGCCGCGGCTCAGGAAGGGGCTTATGTTACGGACTTCTGCTCAAAGGAATCACAGCGTCTGAACCCTAAGTGTTTTAAAGGAGCCATCACTCACTGAGATAAAGTACGCTCGTGAAAAAAGAGGATGAAGTGTAGTCGGGGTGTGGGGAAAAGAAACAGACAATTTACTCCTGGACTGTAAACTCTGCATCTCTGCCTGCCACTGAAAATTGTCAATAAATCGTGCAAAGCAGAGGAGCCTGTATGGCTGTCAAAACGCCAAGCGCTGGATTAATGTGCTCCTGGGTCTAAATCAAATAATGATCTGTATCAATTGGTGGAGGATCGGGTTTGGTAAAATGCAATAAATGAAGTCACTGTTTCCAGTTCTGAGAAATCCCCAAATATTACTTGCACTTATTAATATTTAAGGTTTAAAGATAAAGCAGGGAACAGCCTCATGTCAGATGATATTTAAGGGGGGACTAATCTGTTGCTGAAGCTACAAAACGATTAGTCTCCCAATAGTAAATTCAACCCATGTGTGAGATCAACAACACTATAAACAAAACCAATCCCAAACCCTATTCCTCATCCTATACTTCAAGTGTGTTTATATCTGCCAAACGACTTTGGATGTTTACTGGTGTCACCGTCACAACAACACTTAGGCAAAGCAGCGCAAGTCGATTAAGTCACTCAAGCAACTTCAAGTGCCAAGTGGTCATACAAGTGCCACAAACACTTAACAGGGCTAGTAAAAACATCTATATTTCAATGGAACTTGAGCTCCTTTAAAAAGGCAGTTTGCGCTGCCTCGATCACCTCTAAGCCTGCTTCAACAATGAATGCGTCTTCCACTCAGTGTGCGACCAGGCCATATATAGGATCATCCTAGACATAGAGGCGGAGAACAACTTCTATTCAAACTAATCCATGCAGCACCGTCTTAAGAACCTTGAAAAGTTAAAGAAAAAATGAAATGCCGCAGTCGATAGGAAAACAAGTCAAAGGGCAATGCTTTATTTGGCCAGGCTCTCTCTTTCTACCCACAGGATAAAAATAAGAGTAGAAAATAAATAAATAAATCAATCCTCTCTTATCTCAGTCCAGGGGACGCCAGAGCCATTTCGAAAAGTAAAAGGTTTAAAATATGACATACAACCCTGCATCTCAATACTCTCTCTCCCCCCCCCCCCCCCCCCACACACACACACACACACAGAATGAGGGCTGCAGTTTCCATCGTGTCAAATTATCTTCCTCTGCCTTATCACTCCCGCCTGGCCCCTTCCCTGCCGGCCCTCAGCCGGGACTAATAACACCCGTCTTCAATCAGCCGCCGGCCCCTCGGATAGGTCAGTGGTTTCCATCCCGATGCGCTGCATGGGTATCCATCCAAGGCCAAACATAAACAAACCGCAGTGAACTTCGGGCGGGGCCCCTGAGAGCAGGAAGCCACGTATTGACGCCAGGCCGTGGTTTCCCTACCCATCCTATCCGCGTGTGCATGCATGTGGTGCGTGACTGGCCACGCTGGTGGACTTCAGTTCATAAACCAGGAGTGAGTAGGTGCACCATGGGAACACCCATTACTCCTTTCCTCGCCGGAGACTCTGCAACGCTGACCTCCAGGTGACGTCTCACTGAGAACTAATGGGGGGCCAGAGGCTGGTTAACCCCTTCCGCTCAGTGACAGATGGATGCAGAGAGCCCTCCTCTCTCACACACCAGCGGGGGCGAGACATGCGGCAGGCTGCTCAGAGTGCTTTACGGCTGGACCACGTCTCCTCCCAGAAACCCCTTCAGGGTTCACCCGATCACGGAGCTACACACCACACTTTGTGGAGCAACATATTGATTTAACAGGTCGAGGCAGAACGACGGCAAAAACAACAACAGTAAACCAGCGTTTAAGGGCTGTACAAGTGTTGAATAACGGCTCTCTGACGCACACATTGCAAACACGCAAACGATGGGACACAACAGCAATTGCTGCAGTCCTTTTCACACACACACACACACACACACACACACACACACACACACACACACACACACACACACACACACGAGGACGACATGGCTCAATGAAAGGCACTTCTAAAGGGTGTGGATGACTCACAATTTTCCATCCTTGAAGGAGCGGACAAAGATGTTGTCCTTCTTCACATTCATGTCTTCATGGCAGTCCGGGGAGATAACCTTGTGGTGTTTGGGGGGGGGGGGGGAAGATAAGAAACATAGTCAAAGAAGCGATCTGCATTTTAGATACTCTGTGTGTGTGCATGCATGCGTGCAGGATTGAGGAGCTCTCAAAGTACGATAACGCCCAAGGGCGATACAACTCAAACGTCACACTGATGTCTTGCATGCTATGTGGTCTGCAGATTGAGGTAAAGAGTGTGTGTGTGCGTGCATGCGAACGAGGGGGAGTCCACATCCCGCCCCTTCCCGCCGATATCGAGAGCTGAATTCCTGCAGACAACCGTTTCTCTCTCTCCTGGATCGCCTGCATAAACTCTTCTGCTAGCACTGTGCTCTCTCTATTTCTCTCGTCTCTGGCTCATTCAAATCTCCTCCACATTCCCTCTGCCTGATTGCCCCACAGCCGGCAATGTAAAACAAAATAAGACACAACTTCTCCACGTCGATACAGTTACGCCGGGCTGCCACCAGGAGGCAGCACTGACTACAGTGGGCAGCGGTGGGACGTCGGAGACGGGGAAGGCAGAACAACAAGGCAAGGGAGGCGGGTCCCTGCTGAACCCACAGGGAGAGTTAAAGGGACAGGGGCCTCCCCACCTCTAACCCAATCTCCTGCTCTACATGTGTCGTCCTGTAAACAAACAACGGCGGGCACTTCTTCGCTTGTGTGCGACATAGAGCCCGGGAGTGCAAGGGAGGGTGACAGATGAAGGACGGCGACGGACTGATCGCTTGTTGGCATAAATCCTCAGTGCTTCACTCAGTGCTTCACAGTTTACACGACACTTTGGAGCAGCCAAGTTGCTCATGTGCAAGCAGGTATCTGCGTATATCTCCTCCCTACAAATGATCAATTATCTGACGCCGGCACAGCAGTAGTCAGGTTTAAAGGCCACAGTAGTCAGAGAATGCTTCATTTGATATATGTGGTGTGTATGTGTGTGTGTACAGTCCAGTCTAGAGTGAGATGGACTTCTGGACCAGTGTGGCTTACTTGCAGGCGTGGGGGAGGAAGGAGGGGAGGGGGAGAGCGACGGAGCGAAAGACACAGGGAGAGCGAGAGCGAGATCTCACCAGTGCTGGGTACCACGTGGTCTTCTTCTTGTCACCAGCGGTGGCTCCCTCCACACACACCACTTTGCCAAACAGCTCTTCATTCTGCTGCTGTTCATTCTCCTCCTCCTCGCTGGACGAAGAGGACGACTGTTCTTCTTGACTGCAGGAAGGAAACCAAAAAGGTCAAAGGGACGATATCGGGAATAATATACAGTCGGATGCCGTGATGTGAAGCTTGGCTGGGCATGACTAGGCCCCTGTTCAACCCCACCAACTCAGTGCGCGTCAACACCAAGAACTGCTGTTGTTGGTTAACCCCTGCCGGAGAAGTGCTGCCTGTGTGTCGTGCATGATTCAATCCAAACCAGCCTATTGATTCGGCTGTCACAACACTGCTGGCAGCTGCTTGTTGATGCAGTTCCAGCCTGCTTACGTGGAAACATTCTACAAGCCATGTCCGAGGTGCATGTTGCCTCATCACACAAGCAGCAAGGGGGCTAATCTTGCAAAAACAACCTTTGCAATGGAAGATAAAACGGAAAGTCTGCCTGGCTTATCTTTGAGATCGGACACAAGCTCCTTCTTTATACAGTCCCTCCAGAAAAATGCGGAGTTTTTTTGTGATTGTTGAGACCAAAAATCCTTGATTATGTGGCACGTTTTGTTAAAAAATGCGATGAAATATGCGGCATATTTATGCAATTTCATGCGATGAAATTGCGGGAACTTGCGAAAATGCGGGAACTTGCGAAAAATGCAGTTTTCCGATGACGTTCACATCGCGTAATTACAACATTTTTCAACTTTCTGCTAAGATATATATGACTTTTTTTCTAACGAAAATGCAGGGATTATGAAATCATGCAAGCCCCAGAAATCGGGGCTTTCTTGCACGGAAATCGGCAATTTATGCAGTGAAAGTGCGGCATATTTGAAAAAATGCGGCCCCCGCATGAATATGCAGACTTTGGCTGATTATGCGATGAATTATGCGATTGCATAATCGCGTTTTTCTGGAGGGACTGTTTATACACACCATCTAGTGCTTTAGCCCAATCCTACCTCTCAGGTCTGACAGCACCTTTCACACTGCCCTGCCTGTGATGTGGCCACTAGACAGGCAGGCTGTACTTTAACCAGGCGCTTCAATAGGCAGTCACCGGGGAGCAGAGCTTTAGTTCTGCCATGTTTCCTACCCGTGGAATGCTCCATCGGACTCAGAGGCTCGCGCAATTTCTCTTTTTGCAGAAGAAAAACAAATGAAACCAACACTTTGCTCTAAAGGGTTCAGTATTCCTTGTGTCGTCTAAACTGATAGTAGTTCTGTGTAGTTCGTTTACCTATATGATTAGTGTGTGTTCTTCTTACTGGAAAGATTGCTTTAATCTGTTTTTCAAACTATACAAATATGTAGTGATTTACTACTGTGCCAACATGTTTTGACTTTACACTCTGATAACCTGACAAAAAAAACAGATCTCAGCCAGACTTCTGCAGCAGTCGACTGTAGCACTCGCTAGTCTCCAACTCAATTAAACATCAATGGAATTCACATACTATCCTCAGAGCAGGGTCTGGATCAGACACAGGCATCTCAAACTTAGCACTAAAAGGTAGTAAAACATGAAAATGTAATACTATTAAACAGATTTAAGATCAGCTTTCTCTCCCCCTGTCTCCGTGTCCCTCAAAGCATGGCAGAGAGAGAGAGAGAGAGAGAGAGAGAGAGAGAGAGAGAGAGAGAGAGAGAGACAAACGAGTGAGGGGGGAACGACTGGAGGAAAAGCAGAGTGGAGCAAGGGGCCTGAGAGCTGTTGTGAGAGCCCTCTATTTATGCTTCACCGGGCCGGCTGCAAGCACAGTTCACATCTTACACAACGCCTGGAGGCACTCAAAATCAGTAAATCAGCCAAGCTGTTTCTACTACCACCACCACAACCTTTACCAGAGCAACAAGAGCAGGAATCTTTGAATCACATGTGTAACTCTCGAAGCAAACAACCAATCAAATAAAGTATACAACATTGACATCCACACTCTTAAATTATCAATGCCACGAGTTCAACCAAAACACTAAGATGAGCAGTAACAGTAATGTAAGTAAGGAATAAATCTATAAGTAAGGCAAAGGATAGGAGGACTACCAAACCAAACAAACAGCACTGGGCTTGGTCGAGTGAAACTAAAGTGGGCCAAGTCCTCTCAGGCAGGGAGCGGTTCGGGAGGCTAATACACACCTGGAACGGCTCCAAGTCAAACGTACACCAACCATGGGGACTCGGAGCGCCATATTGATATTTCTCTTGGAGCCATTAGGGAGGGGGTGACGCTGGTAAATCAGGTTCTGTGCCACAGAGGACTCTTCTTTATACCGAGGAGCCTCAGTTATCCTCCACAAAAAACACAACTGTCAGAAACAACCATCGGAATGGAAGTTAGGGGAGAAAAAACTCAACTCCAGGCCCCCAGGCATGTGCCGCGGCCACGCTCCACAGGCAAGGCTTCCATTCTGGCTCCGGCGCCCGATTAGGGAGCGGGAGGAAGTGAGCGTAAACTCAATCTTCTATGTGCCTTCGGTGGCCGATTGTAACGCAGACGACCGAGATAGAGAGAGAGAGAGAGAGAGAGAGAGAGAGAGAGAGAGAGAGAGAGAGAGAGAGAGAGAGAGAATATGCATGTATATGATAGAGGGAGTGAGGGAGAGTGAGCTGAAAGAGGGTGGGAGAGAAAAAAAGAAAGAAAGAGAAGAAGTGACCCGAGGAGATTTTCGGTTTTCCCTCTACTCAGTTAAAACAGACATGACCCACGCACTACAACTCCCATCAGCCACCGAGAGCGCTACGGAGAGGGAGGGAGGACACTTACACAGGGTTGGAGCGTCGTCCGCGGTTGCCCTTCTTGCCGATGACGGGAGTGCCGAAGTGCTCAGGGTTGGTGAGTGGTAACCGATCCAGGGTCTGCAGGGGGGATGCGGGAAGACCGTTAAAGGGACAGTAAGCACTTGCAGGATCAAATTGAAGCAAACAGGAGGAGGGGGAGGAACACGACATATCGTACGATGGGGTAATTAAAGAAGTGTGCCGTGCTGGATGTTATCAGGGCGGACGCCTTAACCTGGCCTGACGTTGATTGCTTTTTATAGGGGCTTTGTTGCCTTGCTCTGACAAGTCTCAATTGGTTATTCATTTGTATTGCCCTGCTAGCCAACCTAGCAGAAGGAACTCCTGCTAGGGGGTTTGGAGGGAGTTTATCCCTGCCTGTCCAAAGGGCTTAGAGTGGGGCTGTGTGTTGTCCAAACCCATTTCGACATAAGCCGCGGAAGCAACAGCGAGATTGTAATTGTGATTAATGGCACTAAACTATATTGTCTTGACTTACCCCCCCAAAACCGTCTGTTTACACCAAGTTTACACCGATATCTGAAATACCACGAGTGCCTTCAAATATCACTTGCATATATGGGATCCTTCGTTTACAGACTTTTAAAGTAAACAGTGGCTTGTTTCAAGGGACAAAAGTGTGCACAATGTTTCAGTGGGGACAAAGGATAATTCCCTTCTTAAACTAAGTTGTGGGTGCGTTTAGGAGTGCAGGACGAAGACATGAGAGGGACTCGCCTCGCTCTCTGCAAAGTGCCGTGCTCCTTTCAGGCACAGAGAGGACCGCCGCAGGGTCTTCTCGTCACCGTCGTCAAACACTGCAGAGATGAGGGAGAGCAATTGTAAGCCGCGCTGCTGAATGTAGGCCAGGAGTCCGTGCAAACACACACACCACACCACACAGACAAACACACGCACACCCCACACCACTCAGACAAACACGCCTACACGGCCACACTCATTCTTCCTCCTCTGGAACACAGACTTCTGGTTTTAACGATGAGACAGATGATAACACATTTTTTGGCAGCTTCCCCCCAGACTGGGGAAGATCCTGCACAACAGCATGTGACCTTAGAGCTGGGTAAGCATTTCAAGGACACCCCCCGCCCCTCAAAAAATCAGAACAGTGGAAAGTAAGGGGGGGGAGGCTTGGAGTAACCTTACCAGGCAAGCATTTTAGCTGTAGTTTTAGTCTGTGTGCGTGTGTGTGTGTGTGTGCAGTTAAGGACTGTGTGTGTCCGTGCAGATAAGAACTGTGTGTGCGTGTGTGTGCCTGCAGTTAAGGACTGTGTGTGTGCGTACTCACCAACAGTGTATATACTGGCATCAGTCAGCTTATTGATGGTAGCCTCTTGGTAGACCCCCTCCTGGTTCTTCACTTCCACAACGGCCCCCACCTAGAGGGACAGCATAGGACCAGTAGTGAGCTGTGGTTCACTGTCATATAACCAGAGATGGGCTAGCTCTGAATGCTACTGCATCGGGTTCACAAGATAACTATTAAGGAGGGTAATTAAAAACACTGGCGAGCTGTACAAACGTCATTCACTGAGTACAATCAGGGCAGAAAGGTTCTACTTGACAAATTGCCATTCGCTCAATATGCCCTCAATATAACCTTTTCTGCTGCATTAGATCGGGCGAAACACAAGCAATTTTCTATGTGTTCACACGTCCAGCCGATGCTGTATATGCAATCCATTTTTCATACACTTCTACTCCCACTCAAATCCCATTTTAGATTTTTCTTTTGTTTAAAGGAATAACAGCTACGTCCTTTGAAAGAAATATATATATACACGATCGAATAGGCTTACCTTCAGAGGCCCTTTGATGTGTTCATCCTGTACCTCGGCGGTAGACAGATCAGGCTTAAAGGTCACCTAGGAGAGAGAGGAGAGGGGGGCTCATGAGCAACAGGAGTAAATAAAGCGAGAGAGCGCCCCCATATGAGAAGGCCTCTGGGGCTGTGTAGGTTAAACCCTCTCTGCCCGGGCATAGCATGCGGTCCCCGCCTCCAGCGTCTCCCTACTGGCTGGATGTATGACTGGGGGGTGTCCACAATGGACTGCTGAAGACACCCTGCCACTCTCTCCCCCCAACTTTTCCCCTTGATGGGCAATAGCAGTTGAGCAATAGAGATGGTCATGTGAAAAAACACAACATGAAAAATAGCCTGCATAGCTGCAATGGATAGCTGAATGGGGGTGTCCACAATAGGCTGCTTAAGACCCTTTCCCTCTCGCCTCCCCTCTCCCCCTCTACGACCAACAGAAGTTGAGAAATAGAGATTGTTGTGGCAGAAGGTAAAAACAAAAACAGAAAAACACATCATGAGAAATCGCCTGCATAACTTCACCAGGAGAATGTCTCCGGTCTGTTGTGAATGTTCAACGGGCGGGCTGGTGTGTGACTCTCCCTCCATCCCAGGAGTTCACCCCCCCACCCTCACAGAGGCTCTGTGAGGCTGAGTAGATCCTAATCTCATCACGCCGGGGGTAATCCAGCATCCACACCACAACATGATGAACTACACCACCACAGCAGTCGGAAGCTCGTCCCACATGGGGGGCGGGGGGGGGAAGGGCAAGGGCAGGGGAGTACAGACATGAACATGAACCTAAAGTGTGTGTCTAGGCTTGTGTTGAGCTTATGCATAAGTCTCTTTAATTCTCTTCCCTCACCTTGTATATCCAATAGAAAATGCCCATTCTGTGGTTTGTTCTTTTTATAGAATTGTTTTCTGTTTAGGAGCGTGTGCGCTACAGAAATAATGCACAGGCAATGCAGGCTGTGTAGGTGGGACACTAAATACTTTACTGCAGATGTAATTGCTGAACACTCACTGGGGATGTAATTGAGTGAGGAACACTGTCTTAGTAAGTGTCCCTTTTTGGATGGCCACATATTAGTACTCAGACCGAGAATATTCAGACATTTTTTGGATAGGTCGCAATAACATATCGCCATTCTAATAAAATCGCAATCCAAATTGTGTCGGCATTCAATCATCGTAATATCCTATCGTGAGTTCCCTTCCAAATCCCGTCCCTACCAATGACCTCCCCGTACTTGGTGATAAACTCAACCCATTAAACTAGCGTACAGGCGAGTTTCTGCTGAGTTAGTGTGCGCTCAACCCTGTGCGATATGACGGGGACGGGCAGCGTTTCCTCCTGGGTGCTGCTGGGTAAATGAAAGCACAAACTGCCAGCCGTGTATCCCTTTCATGTCCCACGCTCTCACTCAGGATCATTTCCAGCAGAGCAGCGCAGAGGAGCCGAGCTAAGTAAAGCTTGTGGGTCTCTTCTCTTGCCTGTAAAGAGAAACAAGCCCGCTGGCATCAAAAACCAGACAGCCCTCCATCTCCTCCTCCTCCTCCTTTTCATTTTCCTCCTCCTCTCAACTCCTCTTTCTGAATCGTGCAACAGCAGAAGAAGCACTGGCTAAGGCCTCACTGTACGAGATCAGTTAGGATGGGGGGGGTAAAAAGAGGAACACAACTGGCGCCCAGGAGGGTAATAACAAAACACATCTGCAAAGATAAGGAGACACCTCAGCTTTCAGGTCATAAAAGACAAAGCAGGAAGGGAAAGGTTATATAAAAACTGGCCCTCTCCAAAGCTTCGGAGATAATTGCATTCTCGCGCCACAGATGAGAGGAATTCCCCATCTCGCTTAGGGACTGGCGAAAAGCCTCTCCTCTCTAAGACAAAAGGGAAGAGAGAGAGAGAGAGAGAGAGAGAGAGAGACAGGTGTTGCTCACCAAAAGCACTGGCTGAAGACATGTCATAACACCTGGCTATTGTAAAGCAACCAGCTCGGCAGCTCAGCACTGTGTGTAGCCAAATTAAAACTAGGTTTTCTTCAACCTATACAAAGGCATGTCTACTTGGATGTAGCAAAGGATCCTGCAACATGACGTGCAGAAATGGAGAAAATGCACCTAGATTTAGTTGCAGAAATCCATGCGAGAGAGTGCCAACTAAAGCCTTATATCACACTTGTCTGCTCATTCATAGGTTATTTCAGGCCTTCTTCAGAACAGAGGTGATTAGGGAACACCATTGCAGAGCAACCGTTGCGAACCTGTGGTTAAACTGAAGGTAAAACTTAATTCCTCCTCCACAGACCTGACAATAGTGCCGTAACCGCCCATGCACTCCGTGAGGATACTGCACTGTTGAGGCCAGGGATTACCTATGCAAACATTCTGGGGGTAATACCAGTTCGTTCAAGCCAGGGTTTTGTCAGGGAGGGCTTTTTACAAATGTGTTGGGCGGGTATTTCAACCGCTCATTAGGCGTAATGCCACAACAGAAAAAAAACTCTCGACTGACTCTGGTGCCCACGTTGTCAGATTAATGAACCAAAGTGAGAGAGAGAGAGGCGGAGAGTCTCTTTCTATAGTGTATAATATCTGAAACCACAACAACCCACAACTAATTGCCATTATCCAATGATTGTGTAACAGAGTGTGCGATTAGAGTGTGTTTACTCAATACGTAACCACCCTCCCCGACCCCCCTTACTGTATTTTCCCATAAGCTATTAGTGTAGGTCCCAGAGAATGTGCCATTAAGCTAATTTCAACAAGGCCCGCACACCTGTGATGGACATGTGTTCAGAAAACCGTTTGTCTCTGGGTAATGTGAGAACAACAAAACAACAAGGAAAGCTCCAGATGCTTCGCCGGTACCACAGCCATCTCACGCTTTAGTTTGTGGAAGGAATCACAAGACAGCTGGGAAGCAAAACCGTGTTCCTCCCACACAAAGCCAAGAGATCAGTCGATCTGATCACCCAGATGCTCAGGTCCACACAGGTAGAGAAGAGAGAGAGGTAGAGAGAGGCTGAGAGAGAGAGAGAGGCTGAGAGAGAGAGGGAGAGAGAGAGAGAGAGAGAGAGAGAGAGAGAGAGAGAGAGAGAGAGAGAGAGAGAGAGAGAGAGAGAGAGAGAGAGAGAGAGAGAGAGAGAGAGAGAGAGAAAGAGAGAGAGAGAGAGAGAGAGAGAGAGAGAGAAATCACCAGCTGAAGCAGCTGTTGGTTGCGGCTGAGGTAGTTGGTGGCTAGGAGACCGTGAGAGGCTTCAAACATGTCTAAACCGTAGCTCTAACATGCATGGAGAACATCTGAACGCTATACATGGTCTCTTGCACAATGTTTCCAATTCCAGAGGGAATGACAAAAAACAAGTGTCTTATATTGGGACAGCCCCCAGCAGAAAGAGATTAAATGCAGCTCTAGTGGCCACGTTCTGACACATGAAGAGGAGGAGCCTCATGGTGCCACGATAACCATGTCCCGAGGCAGAGTGCCTTTCAGTTTGAGGAAAGACGGTGGGACCTACCTTAGCCTTAACCAGTCTCTTGGCCATCTTGATCTTGGCCTCGCAGAACGCCCCTCGGTACTTCGCGCTCACGTCCGTCCCTACCGTGAGGTAGGGGGGCTCATCCAGGGTCTGCAAGGGGGGGGGGGGGGGGGGGGGGGAGACACAAGGTGGTCAAGTCATGCAATGCAAACCCATGAAAACAAACAGCAAACAGTCCAGGAGTGGACTTTTTTAGACAGCGGTCTAATAGTAATAGCAAGAGCAATATTCATCTAACCCCAACCAGGTGGGTGATGCCAACCCGGTTCATGAGTCATCCGGGTGCATACACATGTACACTCGCGCACTCACACTCCCTGCTGCACATGCCAGGGGGAGGGGGAGAGGGGGGGAGGGGGTGAAAAGAACACAGCAGAGAGAAGGGACAACTGGTAGGATGGCTTTAGGGAGCAGCAGCTTCCCGGGACAAATAGCAGCGTCTCTTGCGTCATCGCTGGGTATTTACGAGGTGACTCAGGATTCAGGAACAGTAGGAGTGAACACAGAGTAAACCGAGAAGCCTTTGGCGGAGGGGCCTGCCGCTATTCAAAATGTGCAGGGTTTAAGGCTTCAGCTCCAGGCCAACAAGGACAATTGGTCTGAATTCCTGAGGCACCTTTTATTTTGAAAAATGTGGCTTTGTACACGGTGTATAACCGTTATTTAGTAGTCATATTCATCTTAAAACTTGGATCTGCAGTGGTTGGGTGCAGTTCATTTCATTCCAATGCAAACTACAAGGGGTCAGGCTCAATATAAATGGTTCTCTCAAAATCGGGAGCTTTGAAGATGGAGGAAAGGCTCACGAATCATTACAGTGTGGTCCTCATGGCTCTCAGAAGCACAGGGTGAGGCATTACTATGGCCCAGTAGGTGAGGTCAGACTCCTCAACCCTCCACACGCCTTCACACCGGATGACTTCAGCGGCTTAATGATCGCTTCCTGACACGGCTGCAAATGGCCGTGTTTATGCCATTGCACAATATGTCATGCACGGAGTCTCTGTTGCTGCTGCACGTCGCTTTCCAAATAAAATGAATCAGGCACCTAGATCTATGTAGATCCACACACTCGTACATCCCATTGCAGCCTCTCACACAAAAAGTGCAAGAACTAAAATAAACAGTGCGTGTAATGCGTCGGGGGCTTTGAGTTCTTTAACTTATTTTAAAGGGCAACCTCATTATTTCCACATTAGTCTCCCGGCTTCTAGGGGCCGTTGCCAAGAAATTGCCTATTTATTGCCTGCGAGCGTACGCAGGTTCAACAGATTCATGCCCACGTTAATGCCCTAAAAGAGAGCCATGAGCTTTGCATATTTGCCAAACAACCTGTTCCCAAGCGAAATACAACTTTGAGTAGAAAATAAAAACGACTGGGCAATATCATTCAACGATGAATTCTCCCAATGGAGAAATACGGCATGGATATGGTGACTCAAAAACACTCAATGCTCAACACAAAATATACAAATGCTAAGGAGCTGCTATGGCTGCCAGCCAGGGGCTGTGGAAAAAAACAGGGGGGAAGTTCTGTTCAACAGAGACCGCGTGCAATCAACAGATGGCCTGATGCATATTTATGAGTGTTGGCAGGTAACTATAGGCACTAACCCATAGATCAGCATTCAGCCTGCTCTGATAGCTTTAACCTATGTTTCGCAAGCCTAAACAGAGTGTTTCCATCAAGACTATGATCATCATTCAGCTTTCCTAAGCCATATGGCTTCTCACTGAGAGTGTTAGCTGGCTGAAGCTAGCATGCAAGACACAACAGTAGTCCAAGCTGGTTGGAGATCACAATAAGTGCATTGAGAAGAACATCATTTTCCTAACGACAATGAAAGAAAAACCCTTAAGAACAGTAAACAAGTGACAACACCGCCCACTTTCTTAACCACTGACTTGTATGAGTACCAATACAGCACTTCTTAGCTAAACCATGTTACTTTCGTATCCACTTCAATATCCAGATTGTATTTACATAGACCGTGTGCAGTGCTGTTCTACTTGAACCATCATTAAACCAGACCGAGCTAAGAACCTGCTGACTGAACAAGGAGCTTCATTGTGCAGAATGGTTCAGGTGGAGGTGCACAGTTGCTTATTAAATCAACATCAAGGCCTCTTTTACATGGCGATATCCAGTGCTGAAGTGTTAATTTGTCAGTTCAACTAATTTTCATTCCACTGTTATTCCACCAACACAGCCGATTTTTTCTTGTTGTGAGTATTGATGGATAGATCTAAAAGATTATTATTTGTAATTGCTGATCAATGGCTGTAAGCTATAGCTTTAACGACTTATGATCATTAAGGGGGTGAATGGAGAGGCTTGGAGGTAGAGCACATAATTAATAATGTTCCGTTATACCCCCATTCAAAATAAAGAAGGCTTTCCAATTGTGTAGTGATATGCTTCTAAAGTGAAGCCAGGGAGGAATTTTAAATACTAGTCAATTGGGGACATTTAATTAGATAAACACTGTGTGCAGTGCACCAGCGAGCAATAAATAAACACCAAATGAGCTTGGTTATAGTGTAATAACATAATTTGGTCTTTTTCTAGAATGGGCAATACAAAAAGACAATTTGTAAAAGGATAGATAACACTGGTTACACTCCCACTTATCACAAAACATCGCTTCAGATCCAACACATTCCACGGAACAACAAGTCGAAGGACTTGTGTGCGGGTGTTTGATGCTTTGAAAAGGCTCCCGTCTTACTAATGAACAGAACTGAGTTAACATGCGGGATTCAAAGCAATATATTTGTAGAGGCGATAAAGTGGTTCTCTACAACAAGCTTACTAAAAGGCGAGAGGAAAGCGAGAGGAGGAAGTACAGACCCTGAATGTATTCAGCAGGCTATTAAAAACAAGCTGACGGGAAGCCTGGGACTTTTCGGAGAGACGGCAAAACAAAAATACAGAATCACCACTTTCTCCTTCAACCAGCCACAGCATGACAAGCAGAACGGCAGATATTATCATACGCGGAAGAGCAACAAATCCTGTTTGACCATATGTTTCCTTGTTGATGTCTTTATACTGCTAGGCATGTTGTCTTTTAAACCATCGCACAGGCCTGATTAAGATACGTGAATCAAACGTGAATCTTTTTAAGGTTCCAGATGGAACAGATTCAAGACTGGCATTGTAAAAAACAGAATTGCTCATGTTTCTTTTGTGCCACGGACAAATTGCTTTTCCCGTGACAAGCCACAGTCAAGTCAGGGCAATGTCCTGCTGTTGTGAGGCTGCTGGGGTTCTGGCAGGTGGGGTTCAGAGGCAGAGTCCAGTACACTGCCGTGTGCACACAGCCCCTCCGGATAAACCCCTCTTTAGAATTAAATGCAGCTTGGCCCCATACCTGTTGATCCAGACAACACCAAGTTGACATGAAGCAGCTCTTCGTCCTCTTTACACAGGTGACCCAACACACACAAATACAACAGCTACACGCACACAGTCCATAACTACACAGTCCACTGCTCACATGTACACACAAACACACACATCAGTACTCACATGGAAATACACACAAACACACACACACACACACACACACACACACACACACACACACACACACACACACACAGTCCTTAACCACTGCTCACACAAACACAGACCAGGTCGCACATGTGTGTGTACACACACACACACACACACACACACACACAGCTTTCACTTTCCCTTAACAAAGAACGCTCTTTGCATCCTCAAAAAGAACCCATGTAAAATAGGAATGGCTGAATGGTCCAGAGTGGGAGGGGGCGATGGGGTTATCTAGACAGCTGTGGCGGCCAGACCTCCCCGACTTAACAAGGGAGGGCTGATAACCAACTATTGGCCAGATTTACATTGGTCATGCTCGCATGCCAACACAAATAGAGGGGTGTGTGTTGTTTCCATTGATAACAACACAGCCTCAACACATGCACAACTGTGTGTGTGTGTGTGTGTGTGTGTGTGTGTGTGTGTGTGTGTGTGTGTGTGTGTGTGTGTGTGCAATTATGTAAATAGAATATCATTCTGCTTATTAAAATTACAACTTTTACCTATTTCTACTTCCTTTATTTGTTTTCTAGTCAGAACTCATTCACACACACACACACACACACACACACACACACACACACACACACACACACACACACACACCTAACTAATCTAGTAGACCAAGTTCAAAGACGCAGAATTCCTGGACTGGGGGAGGGGGGGGGGGGGGGGGGGAATACTGGACAATATGCACTCTCCCACTGAGACGCACCATAATCCGAAAAATACGAAACCCAGCCGGTGCAGCACCTAGTCAGCTTTGGCCTGAGGGACATCCACGTTTTATAGGGGGGGATGAGGTTAACTGGAGACACTGGCTCTTTTACAATTTGGCTCACACCACCCATGTGGAAAAATACTCTCTTGGAATTCACGGTTGATTAGACCTTCATAAGTGTGTGTGGCAGACAGGGAGGACAGAACGCAGCTGGGCCAGGCGTGGAAACATTACACTGCATAGTATCGTTCAACACTGACAGGACTGTGGTGAAACACGCAGCAGGCCATGGTCAAAGCGAAAGTAAAAGCAGGCGGGCTACAAGAGGCGATGCTCCTTGCACTGAGGTAACGCCACGGTTGGTTAACCAGTGCTCTGGAACTGCAGGTGGTCTGACCCTGAAAAAGGGTATGCTCACAGCAATCATGTTACTGGGGAGGCATAAGGAAATATGGGATGTGTATGATGGTCCTGGAACCACACAAATATACCCGATCCATAAACACATTCACACAAGGCCTTCAGCCGTCAGCGGGCTTACAGATCTCAGGGACAAAGTGCTAGTAGGTTATTTTTCTGATCACTGCTTATATGAATCCACTGCTGTAGTCATGAGGGCCTTATGCACAATGGGCTCAATCCGCTGACAAGGCAGAAGCAGTTCTTTCGGGGGGGGGGAGCGAGCGAGAGTCAAGACGAGGCCTTCGAAAACACTCCAGCTATGCCGGGGGAAGGAACGCAGCGGAGGAGACGAGAGCAGAGCTGAATTGGCTTGGCTGAATGCAGACTCTCTGCTTGGTAATTTATAACAGGTGACTCTTCACAGCATGAGTTTGAGACCATTCACTGGTGGTCTCAACTGCATACAACAGTCTTTGAGAGAAAGTATATTATCAAAAACTGCCATTATTATTTGAAGGTTATACATGGTGTATATATGTTGATACATACCATTATTTCGTACTATTCAGGTCAAGGATGTTAATTTGTTTCCCGGTACCGATTCCGAGATGTTGAGAAGCCATCCATTATTGTGAGGCATGGCTCACAGATGTGCTATTGGCAGCGGTGCAACGGGGAAGAACCATCCCCAGAAAAAAACATGTTTGTAATGCAATGAACCAACTGAAGGCATACCATGACAAGTGACCCTTGCATTTGCTGCACTGCGATTGAGGGAGTGTTCGTTAATGGTGTGAACTATAATTTGAATGTGAATTAGTATTGGCCCTCGAAAGCCATCCCGCCAAAAGCACAAAGGGACACACTTGGCAGAGTTAATGAATTAATTGTTTATGACACGCCAGATTCTCCGGTAGACGGGCGTCTTCTTTGCTGAACTAAAGGAAAATGTAATCGGCATGAAGGGAGGAATTAAGCCTGCACTCTTAGCAGACCGGCTCACACGTACAATAATCCTGTTGTGAATCACTCCTTTGTCCAGGCCGCCTCGATAACAGTGACGAGAGCTTTGGCACCGGTTGCCTTGGCGATGCCGTAGTTGGATTTAGACTACAGGGTAAGAAACCATGCTTGGTTCATTTGATCTGAACATGAAATCCCCCGAAGGACCAGTCCAACATATTAAGTGGAAGAGAAGCATGGGCCATGACCTAAAATAACATTGTGCCAATATTTAAGATTATCAAAAGGTTATAAAATCCATAATATTTAGATTCAATTCAACTTTTTGGATTATGCACGGATAGTTGCAGCGTAATAACTGGTGCTTGTGGTTTGGGAACAGATGGTTCACGCTGGTGTGATACGTTACAACTGGTATGGTACAGTACAATAATTATTTTAAAATCCAAGATCACCGAAGGGCTATGTGTATGATTCAAGTATGATCCTTGAATCTTCAACGTTTTAAATTTTAGATCGAAAGACATTGGAGACGCCAAGTCTTTAATAGTTTGATCGCTGTTTGGAGAAAATTGTGCGTGTATAAAAGCGGGAGAATCTATTGGGAGGATGGGGGTGCTTAACGAGGGATACCACAGTATTGCTTGACATCTAAATGCAAGAGCTTGTAAGTTATACAATGATATTTTGGTGGAGGTTGGAGGTGTGTGCATTTGTTAGGTTTTGCTTTCAATAAATGTATTAAGTGTTTATTTGATAATGACTATGTAATGGAAGAAGCACTATCCAATATTTATCCACCTGAATAAGAGCACAGATCCGACAGTCTAGAAGGTTATACAATACCAGAAAAAAAGAAGTAAAGTTTAAGAGGATTCTAAACCATTAAAGATCTGAAAGGTTATATTGAAACGGTGTCAACCGCAGGTAGCACTTATTTTCATACATTATTTTGAAGCGTTTTAACCAAGCAAAATTCACAGGAAATTTGGCCTCATTGAGTTGCATAAATATAAAAATATTTTGTGTATAATTTGCCGATCAGTCAACGATGACTCTGGCCTGACGAATCAGAATGGACTACGCTAAAACTAAGTTGAGGACAGTCCTAGTTCGCAGTAAATGTCAATTTCCTAAGATGAATATGAATATTAAAGACATTTGTAGTATCTGAATTATGTTTGGCTTGTTGGCTCATTAATCAAAAGTTATTGATATAGTCTGTGTGCGCACCATTCAGTACTCCTCCAAGTGCTGCCATTACTAAGCCCAAAGAATCGATGCTACCTCCTAACTTCGCCCAGCCATAAAAGGTAGGGTAGGCAATTCACTTTAGAAGCAGTTTGTCATATTTGTTGAAATTCTCTTTACATCCCAACAGCAACCAATAAATCAAATGCTCCGACGATTTGTATTTTCTTTGGCTTGTCGCAGGCCTGTGATAAACCAATCCAATAATTTAACCCGGCCTGAATGAAACGATTGGATGGCTTACCCGTCCACCAACCCGGTTACCTGTGCACACTTTGCCTGTGTACTTATTGCGCATGACTGGAGTCTTCCACAACGTAAGGCAGACCTATTGCTAAAGCAAGTCAGCAAAGCACGCGTTTCATCGGAGTGGCTTTGAAAGCGAGGCCTGAAGGGAGGGTCGGAATTTTTTCGGTTGGATGCTTTCAAAAATCGAGATCACTCTGGCTGGGGTCTCCCAATGCCGACCCTAACTTTGAAATCTAAATTGACCTGGAAGTGCCTCCTGTCGCACAAGTTTTACAGTCGTGATCAAATGAAAGTAAGGTAGCATACCCCGACTCAACACCCAGCTCTGCGGTCTCTTGACCTTTGTGTTTATAGCGGTGTAAATCCCTAGTCAGAAAAAAAGACGCTATGCCGATTATAGCAGTGCAAATCCCTAGTCAGAAAAAAAAGACGCTATGCAGAGTAGGGATACAATTCTGTCATTTTATAACAGATAATCAGCACTAATACCCTCAATGGAAAACACAATGCAAATGCACACCAGTGTGTATTTCATCGTTGGCTTGTCGTTTGAGTACACTGCGTCAGGAGAAGCATCTGCAATATTGGACATGAGCAGTTTGAAAATCAAACAATAACATGGAGATAACAAAATGTGCATTGCTGATGAAAATGTTACTGATCCAATTTAAAATATAAAACCATTTTCACAACAACTATGGACGAATACAACCGCACAACCGAGGGCTATTATCTAAATCAGTGCTGGCACTGTGTTTCCAGACCATGAATTATTTGGCATCAACTGTGCCTCAAATTATATAGGAATGTAAAATGTAAGAGAACCACCCAGTGACCTGACTACTGACTTCGTTACACCTCACTATTGTGAAGTGTTCATTATAACCCCAACTGAGCATAGTCGGTGGACGAGAACAGCCAGAAGTCCATAAATATTTTATAATAAACTCTCTCTTAACGCGTTTGAGCGATGTTTGTTAAATCTGTGGGAAACCGAAGTCCACCTATTCATCAATACATCATTTAAAAATATTTCTGGAACACTGCACCATATAATCTGATCGTAGATCAAAGGTTTTTCTCTAGGTGAGAGCAGTTATACAGAGAACAAGAATCAGAGAAATAAAGATTAAGAATACTTTGGAAAGTGCAACACAGAAAATGCAACACAGAAAGTGGAACTGTGATAACCACCAATGCATTGGCCATGCAGGGACATTCATTCATTCATTATCATTTATAATCAATCAATAAATGTATTGTAATGAATAAACAATTGTGATATCAATATATCACATATATATACAATAGCATTTGTTGTTGAATAAAAATAATTACACAATGCATTGTTATCCACCATCACACACAACTAGCAATATATCCTTACAAACGCTGGAGTCACTGCTTAAAAGGAGATGTTAAAGAGGGCTAGCTTAATGAAAAGCTAAACGATAGCATGCTTGCAAGGTGACACACTTCTGTCACCTTGTACTCAGAATAAGTGGTCGTAGTAACAACATAAAAAAGGCAAACCTATTGCTTCACAGAGGAATAGCACAAACCCATCAGCCTCAGTAAAATGATGACACACTGCAATAGAGAACACACCCGCAAACATGATTTTTGCACGACTTGCATCAAAGGGGAAATGACAACAATCAAACAAAGAGCCAGACTCATTCAAACCACTCTGAATCCCGAACAACTGGCGTTTGTACCAAACATGTTATAAATACTACCAGCCCTGTTGGGTCCAATCAATGAAAGGCTAAATAGTTCAGCACTGTCTCTCACCACACGAGGTGCAACAGATAAGATAAAAACACAACAGGCTTAGGTTTAACTTGATTCTTCAAGTGGGATTTACTGTAACAAACATGATTTAACAAACCAACTGCTCAAAAGCTTATATCCTTGTTATTCCTTAGGTAAGAGAAGCCACCGACAATTCCTGCACCATGTTGAATATAATCTAAAGGTTGAGTCTTGAGTCATAAACTCGAGTCTCACATTCAGTGAGGGATGGTAGGCCGTATACTCACATCCATAAAACAATAACTAAATAGATTCCAGTGTGTTGTACAACAGGTGCAAAGAAGTTAAATTAAAACATAACAAAAAAACAATGCACCTTGAAAACCAGTAGTTATTATGTAAACAACAGATGTTAACACGTTTCAGGAAGTATATAAAAAGGTTCATACCTTCATCTCTCAACGAGTCCTCCTGGCGACCAGTGCAACAACTCTGTGGATTAAAAGTTAGGATAGAGGGTTCAGTACAGAGAAAGTGTAGAATTGTAAGCCTAAACTACAGGTTGGATATGAGGATGCCAATCTTGAGTAGTCTTTCTTTGATGTTTTCGACAATCGGGGCAAAGTTTTGTGCATTGTAAAATAATAAATACATTGACCCGAGTTTGGTCTTCAGACAAGAAGATCATTGAAATCACATTGCCACACCATTGCACATAAAATCACAACACACCCTAGTGATTCGTTTAGACTTATAAGTCGTTGATTTAATGCTCCGTGTCAGAGTCCAGGCGTGCAGGTATGAAGGGTAAGCAGGCAAAAAGTAAAATGGATTATTTACTAGCTTTCATTTCATTTTAGGTCCACACCAACGCACCGAGCATCAGACGATACCACAGTGTCGGGGAGAAATAACATCGGGACACGTCGGCAGAAAAATAGTTGGGTGCTTCATTCTTAGAGAGCAGCCCACGGTAACGTAGTGCTTGTGCCTTATGTCTGCATTGCACATATAACTATACACCCTGCACGGACCAGGGATGACGCCATTTCTGTCCCTGACAGCCGACTACACGAAGAGCACTTTGGCACATCACGAGGACATGCGTTAGTAGTCGAGATGCACCTGCCAACGCCAGGACCATCTCTCTCTCTCTCCGTCTCTTTCTCTCTCTCCAAGACAAAAGTCTGTTTGCGGAGAAACACTGCTCGTCAGTGTGTTCATATTCCGTCAGTGGCTCTCTCTCGTCTCGGTGGGCTGCTCTTTGCGTTGAGTACACTACTCGACCACGAAATAGAGCAATAACAATTGGTACGCCAGACAGCCACTATCTCCCCCCCCCCTCCCACACACACGTTGAAATATACCACGAATGAAGTTGATAAGTACTACGGTGCCTCCATTACAAGTCACTTCTCTTTACAACGGGATCCCTGCATCGAGTGGTCAATAGATGTGCAGACCATTCATCGAGTGAGGGTGATCAGCGTTGCTCCTGACAAAGAAACGGATCGGTTCGCAACAAGGTCATGGTCAGGACCATGTAGGAGTAGTAGGCAAATATCGAAACGTCCTTGCGTATGTATTGGAAAGCTTGACTCACCGCACATGTACGGAGATCCATCAAAACAAACGACGCCAAAAGCATACCGTGTCACCCGCCCTCAACTATTGCACAGACCAGCCTCGGAGACATGAAGCCCTCGAATAGGATGATCACACACACATACATATATATATACATATATATATATATATATATATATATATACATATATATATATATATATATATATATATATATATATATATATACACATATATACATATACACACACACACACACACAGACACTGATTATAGTCTACAGTGAACACACGGTTGTTTCGTGGATCGTGAGGAACGACTGACCGAAAATACGCGAAATATCACGCTGATCTATTTGGTCGGATGGCAATAGTTAGACAGATAGATAACACTTTATCCATAACACTAAAATATTAACATGAACCATCGTCGAGCACCTCCCAACGGAGCGGATCAATGACAACACAGCCCAGCGGGTCTCGACCAAACGGGACGAGCACCGTGGAGGCGAGAACGGAGCACTGCCCACGGCACAAAAGAACCCACTGCTCAGGGATCGACTGGATCCATTGGTATCCATCAGATCCCCGAGTTACAGCGGGTGTAGTGGATCCAGTCGATCCACTACACCCGCTGTAACCCGTCCTCACAGACCCCGTCCTAACAGACCCCGTCCAGAGACACCACCAGTCAAGTGTTCCCAGTGTCCCCAGCTCCGCTCGGTGGGGTCGACGTTACACACCAAGTTTGTCAAACCTTTTCCCCGTTCTTTTTTGCATTTTGACGTCTTAGTCTATCGTGTCTCGAGTCGATCATCCCTTCCGAGGGACGGAGCCTCGGTTTCCTCGAACAAAACCCACGCCGTAGTTGGCGATAAGTTAGCTTGGTGGAGACAGCGGCGGCGGTAGCAGCAGCTAGCTAGACGCTCACAATAACGGGGGCTGGAACACGACCTTACCTTTCAAATATCCCCTGTGTTTCGATGAAAATGTATCAGTAATCCATAGAATCATTGATGTGCGTAATCCGGGGGGGATTATGCGTTATACGTGTCGTCCGTTAGACCTAGTCAATGTAGGATGCGGATAGGGAAAAAGTGCCTCTCGTCGACTAGCCGAGCGGTTCTCTCGCTGATCCTTGTCCCCGCCTCCCGAACGTGACTGATGGGTCAACAAGCCCCGCCTCCACCTCCAGCCCGGTTGCCCATTGGCTCACACGCTGTTGTGGCCACCTCAACTTCACAGCCATTGGTTGACCCAGTAGAAAAACACATGCTGCTGCGCTCTTAAACTGCAAGACGTCATGTATTTCGTTCGTATTGGCGTAGAAAAAAAAAGACTACAACTACCGTAGTTTTTTCTGTTTAACGCGTTAGTTCGATATATATTAAAGGCTCGCCCGCCTCTGCAAATATGTATATTGGCGTTGTAACTGAAGGTTGACTACTTCGACAGGGATACGCCGTCTTTTAAAAACACCGTACATGACGCATCCCCGTTGAAGTCCCCTCACTTTTCTGCACATGCTCAGTGGAGCTGCCCAGCTAGCTCGTCCACGTTAGCCACGGAGCGGATGTAGCGTACAGACATAGTAGTGTCATCGCGTGTTGAACATTAGAGCTCTTTCGCTTTGGTTTCCACTGATGTGAACCCGTGAGTGTGTTGGTGACCTAGCGTGGCCTCTTTAGGAAAGTTGAATGTGAATTATTAGCCGTTCGAAGCAGCATTACCTCCATTTGTGTTAAAGCTAACTAGCAGGGTGGCTAACACTTAAGGGGCAGCCACCAGACTGAAGGGAAGCTGTCAAGTCTCTAAGGTGGGTGGAGCTGACTGAAATGTTGAGCCGTAGACCTTTTAACTATTATACATTTCTTGATTTATGTCAAGATAATTACAATGTCTTCTTAAAGCTACCAGCAATTTGAAAGTGTATCTACATGTCAATTTATCCCAATAGTTGTTTAAAGCAAGTAAAGATACTTCATGTTAATGTTAACCTACATTATATCTATTTACATCATGTAAGATTGGTCTTGGACACATCAGTGAAGCCACTTTGTTTAAGTGTTAAGTAAGTAAGGTATTCGTCCTTAGATGGTGATATTAATGTTAAAGAATAGTGTGCTTTTCCTTGACCATTTCAATATATAACATATTTATAGCTTATATTGATTTTATTTCCATTGTATGACTCATGCTGTTGAACTTTTGTCAATAAATAGATTGTATTTAATCTTTTTTGAACTACCTCATCATTTATGATTAAAGGCAGTATGAAAACCTAGTACGTTCCATGACATATTATCCATCTTTACAAAAAATAACATACAAATTGTATTTTCTGATTAAATACCCTCTTTTAATAGGCTTATGATGGGCATAAGTATTTGACATGGTTGTTTTTGGGGAAATGTTATAGTCATAGTAACAACTTATAACCAAACCTGTGTAACTTGCCTCAATGTCAATTCAATAGCTTTACAAACATTACATGTTGAATTTGCTAACTAATATATATAACATCATCTTCCAGTTTTTAAATTATGGCTCTAGTGAACCTTATGGTTACTTTGGCTTTTCCTCTAATAGATTTGTTCAAACATCAAGAAATGGATGGCAAAACCAAATCGTCTCCTGAAAGAATACTTCTGGAGCCATACAAATATTTGCTACAACTGCCAGGTATGTTTGTGGTGTGTTTCATTTATTTTAATCCTGTTAGACCGTTCAGCATTCATAGTCGTTCAGCACAGACAAGAATTAAGAGAACCGAACAAAATTGCCCTTCTTCGTCACTTAATACCTTCACTCCCTACGCAGGAAAACAGGTTCGGACAAAACTATCCCAAGCCTTCAACCACTGGCTGAATGTTCCAGATGACAAGCTCCAGGTAATGCAGCAATTATATCCCTGACCAACCCACTATATGTTGACAGGCTGAGGGAGGTTGTGAAGATGATATTGGGCTGTGTAAATGTCTTCTACTGCTAACCCCACACTTGAATCACTGAAACAGGGTAGTGGTCTAGCAGTGTTCAGAGCCAGTTCTGTGACCTTTTCCATGGGCCAGCCAGCTAAATCTTAACTGTGACAACCATGGGGATCAACCACTGAGCTGGTTCTCGACTTGCTTCTACCCCGTCTTTGCAGGAATGGGTTTGTGCACATGTGTTGTGGTCTCAGTGGCTAAGATCAAAGCAGTATCTATAAATATATACCATTTGCTATCAGCTCTTCACTTCTTGCCCAGAAATAGTCCTGGCAAGTGACAAGGAACTCTTTATTTCTATGGTTAATATGTCTGTGGTCTGATGATAGGATGGAAGCAGTTTTGTTAAAAAAATGAAGATTCACTAAAAACTAATACAAAAAACATGATTATTACTGTTAAGGAGAGTAGCAGTGGAGAGAACATATGTTATGTTTATACATGGCAGAACCTTTCCTTTCGCTACATCAGTTCTACATCACCCTCCCTATGCACAAATCTTCCGGGCTCTTGTCTCGCGTCTCGTGTCCACATGCTGGTCACATGACAGCTTAGATGACGTGTTGCTAGAGGAAATGAGATACTGAGGGAGCTGTGTTAGCCTGCATCAGGCCAGCGCCAAGGCCAGACAGAAAGCTCATTGCCAGCCAGAATTATTGGCTTAAGCGTCACTCAAAACAGAGAAGTCTCTAGCAACTGATCTCTGGTGGTTCCCTCTCAATAAAAGAAGCCACATTGACTGAAATTAACCAATATTCTCCGGGTTAACCTCTTTTCTCTAGTTTTTCTCCTGATTTCAAGCTCCAGCCTTATCAGATGGCTGTCTGTCCCTCCCCTCCTCCCCTCCGATATTGCTTTCTGTCAACTAAAAGGGTAAAGGGATCAATATTAATCGCGTTAGGCACTTAACCCATCACTGCCGTTCTTAGAATGCATTTCCAACAAATTGGGTTTTTGCCTAGAAGGATTGGTGTAGTGTTACAGAAGAAACAATGGCCAGAGGCCAGATGGCTTCAGAAATACAAACGTCAACCAAGTCCTTCTGTCTTGTGATGTGAAAATACATGTTCAGTTCATAAAAGATCAGTGGCATTTTTCGACATGTAGTTTGAGAACGTTGGAAATAAACACACCATTTCTATACAGAATGCTACACCTTTAAGCATTAGCAACGTTTGGTGAAAGACTAGGGTAAAAACTAACTTTTGCTTACTTTTTGATTTACTTCACAAAGGGAGACTGCATATATTTTGTGCAGTCCCCCCCCCCCCACACACACACACACACACACACACACACACACACACACACACACACACACACACACACACACACACACACTATTCAAGTGGCATCTACAGTGAGCGATCCCTCCGGCTTGCCAGCGCTTCTTGTTGTTATTTGTCAAACGATTCCAGTTCAGTAGACATGGCTGAAAATGGTAGAATTGAACAAATCTGGCATTTTCCGCTGGTTCTCTTCCACATTTATCAGCACAATAAACATGTTGGGCTTATGAGAAAGAGGCTCTCTGTGGATGCAGAGCGACCCTAAGATTCTGCTAACTGCAGGGACTGTGTGTGTTAATGGCACTCATCTATCTCTTAGTGAATTTTCTGGCTTTTCAGGTTCAAGAATTTATAAGGTAAATGTCACCTACTGTTGGACATCTTTTAAAACATATTTATCTCTCTGTGAATGAGTGTAAATCAGTGGATTGATTTACCCTCCGCAGTGTTCTACATTGGCTTGTTAAATGATCATAACAATAAACTGATTAGATGGTGTATTAGAGGCCTCTCTGACCAGTGTCTACCACATTAGGAAAGATTATGATGAGGTCTCATTTGGGGTCTTCTAGATTCAGAAGAGGGGCATTGTGGATGTGTCAGTGCTGGGCCTGTTTGCTGTAGCGATGACTAACAGATTCATCGTAGTGAATGACAGGAGTGTCAGTGCGGCCATTCCGTCCGTCTCTCCAAGGTTATTCTCTCATCAAGTTATGTGTAGGATGATGTTTGCTCTGACAAAGTGAGAGATGATGTAAGTCTATCCTTTTATAATGCACCTATATTCTATTTTAATATGTGCCTCCAGGGAAATAAACAACAACACAGGCATCTTTCAGAGAAATCCATGTTATGCATTTTGTCAGATACATTGAGTTCCACACTGAATCCTCTGATTATTATGCATTTTCCTACAGCAGTTGTACAAAGCACTAAATATAGCACTATATGCTGCCAGATCATATTTTGGTGTCTTACTAGATGATGCATTTCTCATTATTTTGAATGACCGCTCTAGCAAATATGGAAAATTGTTTTGCATTACAAACTTCCACTTGCAGTAATGAAAGTTCTACACTATGTATTTATCGTTTCCTGTTAGCTAACAGAGCTTTTGTTGTGACGTCTTGTTCGCTCTTTCCCCAAGGCTGCATTTGCATGAGCCCTTTTGATATTCAACTGTGGCTGAAAAGAAAAGCCTTCGTGGTGGCACTCACTTCCCCTGTCAGGCTGTTGAACGGACAACCAACTCTGCCCTGCAGTCTGACAGCTTATTTTACCCCTCGCTACAGTGATGTAGTGGCAAGCGAATTGGCTTGTCCCTGAAAATGATTCCTCTCGTATCAAAGGGTTCACTTCTAGCCTTGCCTCTGGTCTTCACTCTCCTCCTTGTGTTCGTATGTAGCGGGGTCGTAGTAGTAGTTTTGCTGGGTAAATTCTCGCTGAAATTGTCAGGCAGACTGAAGCCCCGCCCCCTGCTCATCGTGAGCCTGCTGTTGCCAGGAAGTTACAGCTGCTGTCTCTCCCCCCCCCCCCCCTCCCCCCCAAGAAGTAGTGTAAGGGCATTCATCCAGCTCTTCACTCTTATGAACCTGTGCCCTCCCATCTCTCCAACCCTTCATTGGCTGGGACCTTCCCCTGGGGCTCCCCCCACACTCATGAGTCTTTCTTGTACTATTAGTGCTACTACTAAAGGCGATGTTTCAAATAAAAGTAATTTAGAATTGTACACGCTTGTGGACATCATGCAGAACTTAACTGTTTTGTGGTGCAGAAGGAGGGAACAGGGGGAATTCCACCTGGGCGTGTGCTCACATTTTAGTAGCCAATCACATTCTAGCAGCTGTTTCTTGTGACAATCCTGATAAGGTTGTCCGGCACCAACTGCTCCCCTTTGCCTCCTTTTTGTGTCCTTTCATAAAGCTTTCTTTGTTTTATTTTGTCTGAACGTGGGCCATTGAAGCTGAGAGTGTGAGAATGTAAATCGTGATGGAGATAAGACAAAAACGCTTGACTTGAATGAACACACACTCAGGCATTGAGATAATCCTCTTCGTTTTCAAGACAAACACGGTGGCTAGTGCAGTTGAATGAACCAATTATGATGTCAGGCCATTAGTCAAAGGAAGTAAGAAACGGCCATTGTGTCGTTGAATAACTGCCCGAAATCGGTGTCCATCTCCCCATGCTTCATCTCATTTCTGAGGTGGACAGAGCAGGTGACATGCCGAGATCACCAGACTGGATTCATGCAAACATGTACTAGGCCACCGTTGCCTCTTCTCATTTCCTCTTTGTAATAGAGTGCAGCGTAGCTCGCATGAAAGTGATGGAGTCTTTCCATTCATAACGGTTCAGTGATTGCCGCGATGCCAAAGTGGGAGATGAAATCCACAGTCCACTCCCAGTGATAATCAAGGAGTCTTCCGAGAGCGATGATAAGGGCATTAAAACCGCCGAGTTATGCAGCGACAGTCCTCACTGTTATTGGATTCCTTCTGGATCGCAGGACGCGAAGCAGCACTTTTGAATGATTTCGATTGTTTGTGTTTTCTGCCGTTTCTGTTATTGTAACCGGAGGTCATCCTTTTTGCGGAAATGTGTTTCCGTCATGGTTTGCCAGGCGTGCAAGGACATGAAGCTCAGTCCAATTGTCAAGACTGCTGTAAGAGCGTGTACGGACTGCAGTCACGTTGTGCGTGCGTGTTCTGAGGTGATGGTTGTTGTTACGGGGCCCGACCCACTGGGTGTTGTGTTGGCCACGAGGCCTACTAACACTTTGCGCAGAATGTTTGTCCTGGAGAAGCTGTTAGTCATCAACACAGACGCCCTAGTTCATGTCCAGCCAAAGCCAATACAGCTGGTTCTACGACTAACTTAACTACTGGAGCACTCTCTGCTCCCCACCTCTTGTCCTTCAGAGCATCTCGACTTCAGCGATGTATCCTGATATCCTACCTGTCGGACTGACTGGCCGGGCAATTACTTTGTTAATGTTTTGGCTAAAGTCTATGCTCTGTTGGTTTGGTTGCACTTTAACTCCAGCCTCCAGTGCTGTAAGATTGGGTGAAGTATGGACATGGCACCCTCTAGTGGAGGCTTGTGGTACATGGCACACTAAGCACTACTAAAGCACACTTCTAATGTAGTGTTAATGTAATTGTATTGCTCAGGATTGCTCAGGTATATGCTCCCATAAACTGTGATTGCGTAGTGTGTAGGAGCAATACAAGAATTATTTGTTACACTATACTATGGTTTATTTGATCAGTCACGGCACATCTTTCTTCTGAATGTTGTGGAAAACAAAACGAACAATACAGACCTTTTCGAATGGCAGCCAAATGAAAAAAGCAAACCCTGACATTTTAGCGAAACAGGAACGACCAAATTAAGTAAACGTGGTTACAATCTGCGTGACCTAAAAAAAACGAAAACAAATGAAAGTCAGTTTGCACTTTGATGTCTGTGTGCGTGAGCGTCGTCTTACCTCCACGCCCCTCTCCCCAGGTGATCATCGAGGTGACGGAGATGCTGCACAACGCCAGCCTGCTAATCGACGACATCGAGGACAGCTCTACGCTGCGCCGGGGCTTCCCCGTGGCCCACAGCATTTACGGCGTGCCCTCCGTCATCAACTCGGCCAACTACGTCTACTTCCTGGGCCTGGAGAAGGTGCTGACCCTGGAGCACCCGGAGGCCGTGCGCGTCTTCACCCGCCAGCTGC
Source organism: Pollachius pollachius (assembly GCF_949987615.1). NCBI lineage: Eukaryota > Metazoa > Chordata > Actinopteri > Gadiformes > Gadidae > Pollachius > Pollachius pollachius. Next base: position 5,909,556 of record NC_136935.1, read on the forward strand.
TGGAGCTGCACCGCGGCCAGGGCCTGGACATCCACTGGAGGGACACCTACACCTGCCCCAGCGAGCAGGAGTACCGCGCCATGGTGCTGCAGAAGACGGGCGGCCTCTTCGGCCTGGCCGTGGGCCTCATGCAGCTCTTCTCCGGCTGGGGCCGCGACCTCAAGCCCCTGCTGGACACGCTGGGCCTCTTCTTCCAGATCCGCGACGACTACGCCAACCTGCGCTCGCGCGAGTACAGCGACAACAAGAGCTTCTGCGAGGACCTGACGGAGGGCAAGTTCTCGTTCCCCACCATCCACGCCATCTGGTCGTGCCCCGAGAGCACGCAGGTGCAGAACATCCTGCGGCAGCGCACGGACAACGGCGACATCAAGCGCTACTGCGTGGACTACCTGGAAAAGGTGGGCTCGTTCGCCTACACGCGCCAGACGCTGCGCTCGCTGGAGGAGGACACCTACCGGCTGATCCGGGAGCTGGGCGGGAACCCCGAGCTGGAGAGCCTTGTCAAGCACCTGGGCAGGATGCACCAGGAGGCGGAGGCCGGGGGCGGCGAGGCGGAGGCCGGGGGCGGCGACGGCGAAACCCAGTGAGGTCCTCCGCCTCCTAGGACCGGGGGAACCCGAGCCACTTGTGCCTGAGCCAGCGCCACGGTGCCCGGACCGGCAGACTGGCGGAGGTCCCTCTCGTCGGATCACGAGGGGAGATCCGTTTACCGTCTCCTGACTCCGTTGTCCAAGAAACCCCAAGAACACTGTTTGTATTCCCAAATGGTAACAGTTTTAAATGCAGCCAAAAAATTGTTTGTGTTACTTTTGTGTGTGAGTGCCTCTCAGACGTGCGGGTGTGTTTTGCCAACGCTGATTTGCGCAATGTGTTCCGTGTATGCAAGAGAAGTGCAACTGTGCGCTCAGCGAAAAGGTTTGAGCTGTTATTGAAATGTTTTAGTGGCTTTAGGTTTTTCCCAAATCCATAAACAATGAGGTTAGACCCCAGATCTTATTACTGGGCTTGCTGCACGCACACACATACACACACACACAGCGCTTTCTGTATCTGTAGCCCGATGAAAACTCTCAAGGTTGGTTTACTTAATTCGTTTTTCGGGTACAAAGTTTCGCTTGAGGTGTGTGTGAAATTCTCCCAAATGGGATTGTTTTGTTATTTGTACCTATATTGCTGCCAGAGTGCCAATTGCGTCGAAAAAAAAATCGTTGTTACTAATCTGTCTTTTTTTTTATCCTGCACACATGCTACTGCTTGCTGTTCATTTCATGCTGCATTAAGGTTTGCTGTAAAGGCCCACCCCATCGAGCTGCAGCTTTGATTGGTAGCAAGCCTCACAAAGTGACTTTATACCACGTTCATATCTGGCTTCCCATTCATGACTTTTTAATCACATTCCCACTGAAGTCACTAGTATTCTAGTCATCTTTGTCGTTGCACAACGTGCTTTGCAGAAGATTTTTGCATCTATCAATTAAAAGCATATACATGGGAAATAAAACCGTTTTTTTTGTTCTGAATGTTCAGTTTCCGTACATCTTGATTTCGAAATAGGATATGCTGAAGTATGCCACCCGGCTACCATTATCAACCAAGCTGGCTGTGAGATGAGTGCGACCCATGGCTTCCTGTCTGATATAAGGTATTACTGCCAATGTTCTCATTGTAGATTACATGACATAGATTAGTCACACTGAATTGTGTGACCCTGTGGAATTGACAATCATGATGTGCGATGTTTACCTGTATCTATCCACCATAGTCCCTGTTTTAGGACCACACCTTAATGGGTTTATTGTATATACTTGGTTGCTATTCAAATTATATTTGAGCCTGAAAGCATTAAAGTTAATCCGAAAGTATTTTTTTGTAAGAGTGTAGCTGTCAGACATGGCTGGAAAGCCATTGGGTGAATTTGAAAGTTCTCCCATGCACCAATCAGCATAATGTCCCTCATAGCCTGGGAGACGGCTGTGTCCTTTTGCCAAAGTCAGAAAATCTCTTGCTCTTGATGTTTGCTCTATAATTAATGATGTGCAAGCTCAAATTGAGTTAGGGCTGCTTCTTCAAAAAAAAATGGATCGATTCGTATAAATGTTTCGATTCTTACAAACTGTCTCCTCCCCGGTTGTAATTTTCCACTCTGAGTTTCGGTGAGAGAGAGCAGGTTAATTTGATGCAAATTCATTTCTGCCTTGGATGATAAACAGAAAAGGGGCGTAAGAAGTTGTTTTTCTGCAGAGCAGAAGACCACGTCCCTCACAGTAATCACAAAACATCTCTGTCCTCATCTCCCCTCTCCTCCCCGGCTGGCGGGATTGATTTTCTCCGCCCACGGTGACCGGGGAGTTCTTTCAGATCACAAAAACACAATGGCATTGGTGTGAGCAGCTGTATGCCTCTTTCAAGCCTTGCCGTCAATCAGCCTCTCTGCCAAAAAAATCGCATATCTGCTTTCTACTTCGATGGTGTATCTACGGGGCCATTTTGCCACAAAGTTTCGTTTTTCTTTATTTTTGTGCAATTTTGCAAATCGTTCAGCAAAGCAGCAAGACCTCCTGGTGAAATATAGGTGTACATTTGATTGACTTAAATTGGTGTCAAGGGATGTGATTTACCATGTAGAAGATCGCAGGGGATGTCACATTGCACCAATCAAAGCTTTGAAGTTAAGCTTGGATAAGTCCATTTGATGGCTGGATGTTCGACTCCCATCACTTTGATTTAATGGGATCTATTAGATTTAAGTATAAACTGCTGAGGTTATACTACACTTACATCATATGCTATGATTAAGAGGTGTTCTATGAATCTGACATGGAGCTATATTATTATTAATACATCAGTTTGCATTTCTAGTTGGGCCTCAGTTCGCCCTTATTGTGCATAATTCCATCAGTTTAGTATTATTTATGACAGCATTTGTACTCATTCACAAAACAACTCAGAGAAGAACACACTTCTGATGCAGAACTCGGTCTATGTGGGTTTTATTGAGTATGCCACTACAAAACTAATTGCAAAAGGAAAATCCAAACATAGGGTTAGGGTTAGTCCAAAATTGAAATAACTCCACATACATTGAGGCCAGAATGAGATAAATTGCTGTGGGAGCATTGCCATATTCTCTGTTGCATCATATTACATCAGTGTTTTGACTACGAATCTCCTCATTATAGTGATAAACCCCAAACTTCATGATCCTCTTAAAAGAGAAAACGACTCGGTAACGACGGGCCTAATTGCCCGCACTACGCATCATCCCACTGATTCCCTTCCATGTTATTGCATCAAGCGCTACAATGGGGTCAAGAGAGCTTAGGAAACGTATGATTTAGTCCTCACTGGCCCCACAGATGTCCAATTATGATTCCAACGTGCAGCTTCGGCTGTATAATTTCACACCCGTATCGCTCCTTCAGCATTCAATTTCCTGTGTGCTGTGGTTCTAAAAGTGAGACACTATTGGAGTGAGAGCAAACAAAACACAGATGCGATCCCAGATTGGCACTGCGAGTTTGTCGCCCTATCGAGGAAGAGAGTGCGTCTAATAATAATCCCTTCATTCCTCTGAATAACTATCCCCCAGATCCTGGGTTTGAGGATGCATGGCTTCATGAATAACACATTTCCTCCTCATCTCTCTCTAACACACACACACACACACACACACACACATGTTGACTGACAGCCACCTGTTCCCTTTCCTTTATGTGTGATGATAAAGTTGCTGGGTGGAATTAGTTGAAAAGGCGCCGAAGCAGATGCACGCCAGCCAGCCAGACCCTCAGACTATGTCATTCATAATATCGGAGACAGCTGTAGCCCATCTCGCACCGTCAGTCATAGACGACGCCGGGGCTAATGGAGTCGATAGGAGAGTCAACGTTCCGTGATGACAGATGAAAACAGGAGAGCATGCCGTTAAATAAATACCCGTTGAAAAGGCATGAAAAAGAGTGCCATGTGTTTACTGTTCTCTTTGGGCTTTCGTGCTCCACAAGCAACAAAATATATCCATCTGTATTTATATCCATCTACCCATCTGTCGTCTGTGCTCACCGGATCTGTTCGGACCATAAGTCCTTTGACTCCTGTCCTGAGGCTGATGTTCGCTCACCCCTGAGCTTCATCACGGTTCCTTTGATTTAAAAAGGACAGTCAATGTTATCCGCTTCACAGGAACTGCTGTGTGATTACAGACATCACAAATCCCTATCAGTTGGTTTCCTTATTTGTAATGTATGTAGCTCTGGGCAAGTCTCTTCTAATAATTGGTGCCACAGAGAAAATCGACAGGATCTCACAGAGTGTAGAACATGTGAAGAGAAGCCAATGTTTCAAAAGAAATGATGTTTCCAACCGGTGATGCCAACCCATTCCAAAAAAGACGAAGGCGAAGATTCTGCCAAGCTAACCGGAAATCACTGGTCTACTTTTCACAAAACGGACAATTTTCAAATCCTTAACATGCCATTTGCCATTGGATCCATCCGATTTGAACGCAAAATTGAACACAAAGTGCTTTATGACAAGATAATGTCACCCGTGGCACAGTGAATGTGAAGTGAAGGCATCATTACTGTGACAGAGGTGGCTGTGACGTTGACCCCTCTTCCTGCCTGTAATGCCGTGTGTGAGCAGAGTCCTCATTTGAGCAGTCAGAGCAATGCACAGAATAATGGGAGCAGTTTACAAGAAGAGTGAATAACGAGACGTCAATGACATTATCGATGAAACAATCGAGTTTAGACAAATTCAAGTCAAGTACCTCTTTTGAAGAGGCGCTGAAGGGAGGTGCGTGCGTGTGTGTGTAGGATTGATGCGGATATGACTGTTCTGAAGTCACTCACTGCAAGTGAGACCCAGGGAGGGATTTGACGGGGTGGGCGAGGTGAAGAGGCAGGGAGGGGTGGGTAAGATGAAGAGGCGGGGGTGGGGGGGGTTGATGTGCCTCAATGTCAGCTTGAGAGCATGAATTATACCCACTGGATCGGTGGTGGGGGGTTGGGGAAGTAAAGAGGCCACTAAATAAAAACAAATGGTCTGTATTATGCTCTATTAGGGATTTTTCTTTCAAGGAAAGAATCATGAATCGTTACCATAGGGGACATTAATTGATGCAACCCACCGATCACTCAAATGGCTTCACTGTCCTTGGCCAAGAGCAAGCACAAGGCAACAGAGGAAGCTGTGCATGATAAGCCTTGCTGAAACATTGCTGTCGGAACTTGAGTACAAACCGAGCCTACACTTTATTTGTTGCTACTTGGTATGTACGCGAGAGCCTCTTCCCGGTAAGTTATACATGAGTACTGACTCGTTACGGTCCAAAGCTAAATCTCCATCCCCTCCCATACTCAGCATGCGAGGCGGTTCCGACTCTGACTCAGTAAAACAATCAGCATCGGACATCAAAGCCCTTCCTCCCTCCGTTTCCCTTTGACCGCAGGGAGAACTGACGTGTCTACCAGGGAGAACACGGTGGGTTTTAACTGACAGCGTTCCCTGGACGGTGCACTGCAGACTACCACTGCCAACACCACCAGGCACACAACCCCGCTCTTTGATATTGCAGAACACAAGTTATTAAAAAAATAGCAGAAAAATACAGATTTTAGTAGATGCTTTTTAAGTGCGTGTGATGGGTCTAATGAGAAGTAACTCAGATCTCCAAATAAGGTGACAAAGACGTTGCCGAGTGTAATTTTTTTTTTATTCCCCATAAAAGGTTTCCAGGAAACCAGAGTCTAAATTTCACAGTCATTGTCGATAGCATGGGGCACGTCGGAAACACACATTTTGTTGAGCTCGCAGTGTGTGCGTTATCCGCGGATCTTTTTTTTTCACGCATGTCTGATGCCTATGGTGAATACATTAAGGCCACGTCACAATGTCCACGCAACAGTTACATTACACATTACAAAGTGTGTGTGTGTGTGTGTGTGTTTGTTCGTGCGCGTGTGTGTGTGCATGTGTATGTGCGTGTGTGTGTGTGCGTGCGTGTGTTTGTTCGTGCGTGTGTGTCTGTGTGTGTGTGTGTCATATCTACAAACCGTGAAGTGTGTGAAAAGCTTAAGAGAATAAGTTACAAAATAGACGCCTCAAATGTAAAATACAATCTCTTTTCTTTTTTTAAAAGGCCATCACGCCCCACGCCAAAGACTCCAACTTTGGCATTTCAGGTTAAAGTATCAAGGCTTCATTAAATCTCAATCTACCACCTCCCTACATCTCCATTCCCGAAGTGGCGGGCTCCTACGGCACTAATATCACCCAGCCAGCGCCACCTGCTGCTATTGCACATCAACGTCTCGCTTCCGCCCCCGTCCCTGTCACACTTTATTCACAGAACATCTATTTTGCTGAATTAAATACTTTTTTTCCCCCACAAATTGGAAACACATTCCCCCAGCTAATGTAACGAGCGCTGACAGCTTGTAGCGGCAGTTAAAAAATCCTGGCTTTCGAGTCGGTTTCCAACGTCTGAGGTCGAAAAAAGTATCTCGAAAGGTGTTGCGCAGGAAGTTTCGGCGACGGTGGTGAGGCGCGCTCCTAAAGTAAACAAACCTCAACAACGACAACTTCAAAAAAAAAACAACAACAACGAAGACGACAACGTCGTAGCGCACACAAGAAGGACGGACGTCGGCGGAGATGGATGCAACGGCAGCAACCTAAAACGCTTGTGTGTGTCCAGTGGATTTCCTTTTCTTCCTGTTCTATTTACCCACCGGCGGGGGGGGGGGGGGGGGGGGGGGGGGGGGGGGGTCGGCTGGGATTCAGGGGCCCCCCCACGGGCAGCCGCAGGGGTCCCCACAGTGCCTCTTCCTGGCCCAGAGCAGACGCAGCTCCTCGGGGCTGTGCTGGGGGGAGGACAGCATGTCCTGGTAGCACTCCTTCTCACACAGCCATCCCGGGTCCTGGATCACACGGAGAGCAGGCTGCTCCAGTTCTACAAGTGGTAGGGCCCTGCACGCACCCCTCGCTCACTCTTTCTTTCTCCCCCCCCTCTCACTCACTCATCCTCTCCCCATCTCACTTACTCTTTCACCCCCTCACTCATTCACTCACTCTTTCAACCCCTCTCACTCACTCATTCACTCGCTTATTCACTCATTCACTCTGAAGGAGCTGGCGATGCGATTGAGTGAGATACGGTGGTATTTTACCTGGTATTTGTCTGGCCCGACGGCAGCCATCCATATGCCCATGCTCACATCCTCTCCCTGGGGACGAAGAGGAACACAACGACACAGAGAGTGGTGGTTCATGTTTAGGGCCCCCGTTACAGTAGTGGTCTTTTCAACAATACTTCTGTGACCCGAAAGTCGTGTGGAAAATAGCTTTACCTGGGGCCTGTGTCAACTCTACTTTATTTTTTAAACCTTTCCTTGCAAGCAATCACCCGCACCACTCATTTAAACTACCGAGTGTCTGAAGGAGAGGACTCATCAGCCAACAACCCCATCATTTTCTGTCTGTGGAGAAAAGGTCATGCGAAGTGGACTAGTCTAGTGGTTATGGTGCTGGATGCCCCCCCCCCCATCCCCCCTCTCGTCCATCTGCACCTTAATGATAGGAATCTAAAACACACCGTTGCTTCGGATGAAAGGGTCTGTGTCGCTAACCAGGCCGGCAGCAGGCCTTGTCGAGACCAAGGTTCAATTTCCAGCTGTGGTTCTATGCTACATCCTTTGCAATTACCTATTTTTCAGACCACTTTCCGTTCTCTCTTCACTGTCCTACCCATAATGGCACAAGAATCCATCTCTCTATCTATATACATCTCACATCTATCTTTCTATCTAACCATCTACATCTCATATCTATCTTTCGATATAAATATCTCATATCTATCTATAAATATCTTACATACTGTATATCTATATAAATGACTACATGCATAGCAGTACAGAGAAAAGGATGATGGCCTCAGTGAACAGCTCAACACTCATAGACTGCTGCTGCTGTTGTGTTGTTGTGTTCCAGTTAGTGCTGCACGATTAATCGAATCGCAATCGAGATATCAGCCTTTGCGATTGTATAACCACAAAAGGCTGCGATTAAAAAAAAAAGTGCTTAAAAAATAAATAAATAATTTTTTTAAAAGTAGTATTTTATTTATTCCATTTATTTTATTTAGTTGTACTATTGAGAAAACCTAACAAATTTCTGCACTGCAGAAATCCCTTTATTTTGAAAAAGATAATTTTTATTTTGTATTTAATTTTGTAAAATATTCTTATTTTGAAAACAGTACTGTACACATTTTTTAGTTTTTGTATTTTTTTATGCTAGCTTAAGTTTGTATGTTTGAGTTGAGAAATAAACACTTTAAAATTATCAGCAATCTGTGTTCACTTTCCTTGATAACCAAGCAACACCATTTGTTTATTATATCGCGATCGCAAATCGCAATATTGTCCACAATAATCGCAACACGACTTTTTCCCCACATCGTGCATCACGAGTTCCAGTGGGGCTGCGTACCTGGTAGGCCTTGAGCTGGTCTGCGTTGTCGGCCAGCCACTGCACCAGGTCCCGGGAGACCACGTAGCCCGAGCCACAGGCGAAGGCCGGGTACGCGGGGCTGGGGTACTGCAGCTCCTGCCACTTGCCGATGCGGTCCACCGCCCAGCTCTGCCTGAAACTAGGTCAGTATAGGCGGGATCGATGTGAGAGCGTTTCTAACAGCCTTTGATTGAGTGGAGAGCGGACAGAACAGAGGGCCCAAAGACAGCTGTAACCCCCCCCAACCCCGGGTAGTAGTGCTGCTAAATCCAACATGAAACATGAAAATAAAAACTGTTATCATATTGTGGATGCAGCCATGCATGTACATCTGACAAATGGTTAGATTGACGACTAGGCACAAATGGTAAGTGGAGTGGAGTGCCTTTAAATGCTTTAAGTGCATTTCGGACTAGTGGCCACCCAAAGCACATAATTACCACCGCCACAGATTCACATTGGTGTGTCCACCATGAAAGCCAACAGCCGTTCGTCTTTGGCAGCTGGGCTGAGTTGCCTTGCTCAGGGACACCCACAGCTAGGGAGAGCTGAGGTACGACCTAGCTAACATCAACCTGTTCTGGTTCCAGAACGGGGTCAGAACACACACACACACACACACACAAAGGGGAGGTGCGGACGCGTGTACGTACTTCCCCCACCACGAGTTGTTGCGCCGCAGGCCCTTGTGGTCGATCTTCATCAGCACGGCGTCCACGTCGATGTAGCAGTCGTCGTCCGTCTTCAGCAACAGGCTGAACTCAGCGTTCTTCACCGACCTGCCGCAGGGAGGGATTGGCCCCCTGCGTTACTGTGTGTGTGTGTGTGTGTGTGTGTGTGTGTGTGTGTGTGTGTGTGTGTGTGTGTGTGTGTGTGTGTGTGTGTGTGTGTGTGTGTGTGTGTGTGAACAAGAGCCTCCTCCCTCTCTCTCTCCAAGATGTCAGAGTCAACACAGCCGGCGGCACCGATTTGGAAACCGAGCCAGAAATAAATAAATAAATTGTACGTTCTAGGCCAGTAGCACACGTTCATTTATAGGCTTCGCTGATTTCCTCTGAGCCCCCTCCTACCTCCACCTGCCCCTCCCCTCCACACACACACACACACGCTCAATTTGGAGGGAAGACTGAGTGAGCGAGTTACTGAGTGAGATAGAATGAGAGAAATGGTGAGAGGGGGAGAAAGAGGGAGTGAGCTAGTGAGAGAAAGAGGGAGACAAAGAATGAGTTAGTGAGTGAGTGAGAGAAAAGAGAGGGAGAGAAAGAGTGAGAGGGGGGAAAGAGTGAGTGAGTGAGTGAGTGAGTGAGTGAGTGAGTGAGTGAGTGAGTGAGAGACAGGGGGAGATATACCGAGAGAAAGAGGGAGAGAAAGAGTGAGTGAGTGAAAAAGAGAGGGGGAGAAAGAGTGAGGGAATGAGAGGGGGAGAGTGAATGAGTGAGTTAGTGAGTGAATGAGTGAGAGGGGGAGAGTGAGTGAGAGGGGGAGAGTGAGTGAGTGAGAGGGTGAGAGTGAGTGAATGAGTGAGTGAGTGAGTGAGTGAGTGAGTGAGTGAGTGAGTGAGTGAGTGAGTGAGTGAGTGAGTGAGTGAGTGAGCGAGCGAGCGAGCGAGTGAGTGAGCGAGCGAGTGAGAGGTGTGCCGGGCCCACCACTTGTAGAACTGGAGCAGCTTGGTGGGCACGCTGCGGTAGGTGTCCACCACGTCCACCAGCACCATGTCGCCGTGCTCCAGGCTCTCCCGCCGCAGGGCGGCGTCCTGCTGCCGCAGCCCTGCTGCATGCAGCCTGGCCCGGGCCGCCCGGCCCTCCAGCAGCCCCGCCAGCGCCTCCCGCTCTGTGGGGGGGGGGGGGGGGAGAGAGGGAGGAGAGGGGGGAGAGAGAGAGAGTAAACCAGAATAATGATGAGGAGGCTGATCCGGGAAATAGGTGAAAACAAACGGAAGAATAGACGGCTATCCCTCGGAAATAAGGCGCGTTCTTCTGAATGGAGGTGCCATGGAGATCTGTGTGTGTGTGTGTGTGTGTGTGTGTGTGTGTGTGTGTGTGTGTGTGTGTGTGTGTGTGTGTGTGTGTGTGTGTGTGTGTGTGTGTGTGTGTGTGTGTGTGTGTGTGAAGAGCCACTGTGACATTTACAAAAGATTTTTATGCATTGAGAAAATTATACGAGTGCACTCGCTCGCGTGTCCGTAACCACGTAGACCTTTAAGTAACCAAGCCTACTTCCAGAAGAACAGGATAATAACACACACAGACACACACAAGCGCACGCACACAGACTACACTCTCTCTCACACACATACACACACACACAGAGACACACTGCGACTAAACTCTCACACACACACAGACACACACACACACACAGAGAGTAAACTTTCACACACACAGACACAAAGACACACAGACACTCACACACTGACAGATAGGGGAGAAGGAGGAGGAGAAAGGGAAAAAAAAAAAAAAGAAAGAAGGTAATTTCAATTTTGGCAGGACTACAAAAGCCCTCCAGTCAGGGACAGGCTGACTGCCTGCCACACTGAACAATGTTCTTCTGGAATGTTTTAAAAGATGCCTCCGCCGCCCCAGCCCGCTCGCAGCCTCGTAAATCGACCGTCCTCCCGCAGGGACGCGGCCGTGCCCGCTGACCGTAGATGGTGAACGTGAAGCCTCCGGCCAGCCCCGGGAAGCCCAGGGCGCTGCGGTGAGGGAGGACGCCCCCCGCGGTCTGCCCTCGGGGAGAGAACACACAACAGACACACACACAGCCGTCGTTATGGACCGCGGCGGCACGTTTGTGGCTTCTCATCGTCGTGCGGTCGTGCGGTCGCCGTGACTCACAGGGCCCAGCTTGAGCACCCCGCCGCCGGTGTTGAGCTCCACAGACGGGGAGGAGGAGGAAGAGGAGGAGGAGTTGATCTGGGTCAGCCCCGCGGGCTCCGCGCTCTCCCACACCAGCGTCCCCTCGAAGCCCTGCGTCGAAAAACGGGGAGAGACAGGGCCGCTCAGCCTCCGACCTCACAGAACCTTTCTGCTAAAATGTCACCGGCGCGTCTCACCGCCACCGCCCCGTTTAAGGAACAAACCAAAGCACCTTAGGCAGGATGAACTGCTCCACCGGCTTGTACCACACTCCGCCCAGCTGGGTGCCCGGGCTGAGCGCACTGAAGCGGGCCGAGACCACCGCCTCCTGCCCGGGGATGGGGGGGGGGGGGGAGAACAGAACAGAACAAATCACAGGGGCTCCCGGACGAGGAAGCGCAGGTGAGTTGATAACCGTGTGCGGGAAGCGAAATGGAAAAGATAAAAATACACGGAGGGATGAGACGAAGACGTATCATTCGACTCCTGGACAGCCCAGGGGCCGTTTGTCTTAAAAGCAGAGAGTTCAAGAGGAGGCCTGCAAATTGGATCCCGGTCCCTGAGAGGGAAAATGGAACCGAGATTGGGGGCCGGGACGAGACACTGTCTCACTCTCATGCACACGCATCAACACACACACACACACACACACACACACAAACACACACACACACACACACACACACACACACACACACACACACACACACACACACACACACGGCTAGCTGGAGTTTCTATCGGCGGTCATTTAAAAAAGACATCAACAACAACAACAACAACAAACACCCAACAAACGGTGCTGGGTCACTCTGGCCATACTGCATCGCCTGCCTGCTCCCCCATTTGCCGCTGTGGGAGTTTGTTGTCGTTGTTGTTGAAGTGGGACGATGCAGACAGAGAACCAATCACATGGCCGAACGTGCGTGATTTGCATAACGTCTGGCCCGCCCCTTTCTCAACAGCCAAAACAAAGTCAGCGGGCCGCGTTCCAATTGGACCGTACTGTGAGACAGTCGCGGTGGTAAGGGTGGGGGGGTTAGGTGGAGGTACCTCCTGGTCCAGCTGGTGCAGCTTCACCGTCACGTTGGCGGGCAGGAGGTAGGCGGGACCCCCGGGGAACACCCCCAGGCGGGTGATGACCACGGGGTGGAGCACCTTGAAGTCCAGCGCCACCGAGGAGACGTCCGACGCCATCAGGACGCCGCTGTCCGCCACCCTCACCAGCTCCAGCTCCGCCTCCTCGCCCTGGCCCCCCGCTGGGCCGGGGACGGAGAGGGGGGGAGATGGGGAGGGAGAACATATGATATCAGGGGAGGTGAGGCAGAATGTAATATCGCCTCAATTCAATTTAATGTATTGTATTATATAGCCCTAAATCACAGGTACAGTCTCAAAGGGCTTAACAGGCCATATTTATGACACCCCCCTGACCCTAGCCTCCCAAAGGGCAAGAACAAAACTCCCTTAATTAGCAAGGAAGGAATGCAGAGAGGGGGATCCCCCCCTTCCAGGGATGGTCAGGAGTGCAATGGGTGCCATAATTGGCATACATACAAACATCCTTTAGTTTATAAAACTAATGTCTATGTGGTGATGGCCGGTTAACTGTAAGGAGAGTCCAGGCATTCAGTTCCCTTAACATGCTGATGACCTCTTTAGCTCTCTTGATGACAGAGCCAATGTAGAGATTAGAGACACAGAGGGAGAGACAGAGAGACAAAGAGAGAGAGAGAGAGACAAGGAGAGAGGCCATTGGCCGAAACAGTTGTGGGTTCTCTTGGTTCCACGCTCCATTAAAAGCTCCCAGCAGCACTTCAAGAGGCTGCTGGTGTTTTGTTTGGACTTTTGGAGCTTCAAAGTGGGCTTCAGCTCTGGCCAATGCGGTTTCTTGATTGGAAAAGAGCACTTTATTACCCGGGAGATCAATGAGACACACAAGGTGTTTTGACATTACGCCACCGCCTACCTGCATTCCCCTCTAAAGCTCATTCCTAAACATCAAAGAGCATTAGCACAGCGGCCTTAAAGCGAGGAATTAAAGAGAAATGCCAGTGTGTTAAAATGTCTCCCCCATCTCTAACAGCCGGAGGATTAGTAGCACCCCGATACCAAGTACACTTGGGTTTGTTTTACTGCATGGACCGAAATAAATAAAAGATTTGTTTCCTTCTTTTTTTAGCGCGATTCTCTGAGTGCTCCTCTTGGCCATACTTCAATGCTTTATTCTTTTCAAATATACGTATTTTTAACTTGCCTTTTTTCACTCGTATTGAATCGCATGGGAATCAATTTGCCCACTGCATTATCAACAGCACATAGCACTAGAACACAACCATGTTTGTGAAAACAACCGACAGGACCCTTTGCCACTCTATCACGATGCTATACCCATGAAACCTTACAAGCATTCTGTCAAACTGGATCTCTCCCGTCCACTCTTTCCAATATCACTCTTTATGTGGTGTTAGGGATGGTAGATTCGGGGTATATTTTAAAGCAGCAAGGATCCCATTCTAAAACAGCGGTGGTGTAAATACAAAGACAACAGGTGGATTGTCCCTCCAAAATGACCAGAAACTACTAGAGATGTTCCGATACGGATACCAGCATCGGAAATTCCTCCAATACCGCCTCAAATGCAGTATCGGGTATCACTCTCTTCAGCTCAGTCGAGTTTCAACGATGACAACAACATAACTTCGGCAACAGTGAGACGCCTCAAGTCATAACCTATATCACTCAAACATGGCTCCTCAGCACATTGCTCTAATCTCCTCTGGAGCCAGGGAGCCACAGACTTGGCTGGCTAGTTACGGCTGCAGAGTGAGTGTTGACTGCCAGAGAGATTTCTCTTCGTTGTGGCCTCAGGTTGGGATGGGAACAGAAGGGTGTCCTTGAGCCGTGGGTGAGAATGAATACCACGCTTTTTCTCCTCCTCTTCTCCCTTTGTGTACATTCGTTCTCTACACTCACTCGCGCTATCCACTGTTCCCCCTTGTGTAATGCGGTCCAAGGCAGCCAAACAGCTCCGTACTCTGCATCTCAGGGGGGCTTTTCAGTGAAGGGGGTTTTGACATGCTTTAAACACCTTCTGAATGTGTGCTTCACACAGCAGCAGCAGCAGCAGCAGCAGCAGCAGCAGGAGACTCTGTGTTACCTGTCTCCGTGAGATTCAGCAGGGAGCAGGAGTACGGGTCTTCTCTGTCCTCCTCCGGGATGGGACATCCGTGCCGGCCCACGATGAACTTCACCCCGACTCTGATTAGCACAACAACCACAAATCCCGTGTCACCTCATAGGCACTCAGTCATTATTGGTCACACAAGAACTGGTTGTCATTTTATTTTTTCCTCCCAAATGCATGTCCATATAGATCCACCGTCTCCACCTCGGTCACCATGGTTACAGTTGATAATAGGCCATCGTGTTATCAGGAGGAGGAGAGGATAATGGAACAATACTAAAGACCCCGATGTCAGATAATGATTAGCGTCTTAGAATTCTAGGTCAATCGTGTGCAATGAGCTGATTGTATTTCAACGGTATATAAACCGAGCTAGGATGGGGGGGGGAAGGCGGCCGGGGTGAAACAGACCTGTGCTGAAACTCGGGGTGGTCTCCGAGGTAGCCCAGCCATGTGTCCCTGATAACTTGTCTGAGGTCATGATGGTGTCGGGCTGACAGCACTCCCACCAGCAGCTCGGAGGAAGAGAACTCCTCATCTGTGTCGGAAACACTTCAGCATCAGCGCAGTGAGGAGGAATCACACACTTTGCATTGCCATTTAAAAATCACAGCATGTTGTAACCAGTTATAGCCGCACGGATGTAGTCGCTCCAAGTAAAACTATGAATGTTGCGAAATGTCGGCCAGAGTAACTAGTTACAATGTGACGATGGGATCGAGACAGTTCTGATCCTCGCCCGTTACATAGACTCTCTCGATACATTTCGACAACCCAGCCCATCTGAGCAACGCCCAGCAGAAGTGAACTGTTGTCAGAGCAAAGCACACCTAAAAACCATGATGGGAGACGCAACGCACCAAGGTGCAACTACAGCTCAACAAACCCCCACAAGCAGACCCACACAGCAAGAGCAGCTTCAGAAAAGTTCACTCAATTTAAGCCTGATAAAAGTTAACATCAATCGAAAACGTACCCGAATCTTTGGTTTCCAGCGACGTGGTGGTCGGAGACGTCAACCATAAGTGCACCACGACTGCGACCGCACATGGGAGGATAATAAGGGCTAGACTGCGCATGGACGGGCCGCTTCATGTATGCTCCAAGCCCCGGCAACTAGACTTCCGACCAGATCACAGGACGGCTCTCCTCCGCGGCAGCAGCAGCAGCATGTGACGGTCCGCCAGTGAGAAGCACATCTCAGGGTCTCTGGCTCCGGAGCAGTGTTGCCAGATTGGGCCAGATTTCCATCCCAATCTGGCAACCGTGGCTGCAGCGTGTTGCCAAATTGGGCGGGAAATCTGGCCCAATCTGGCAACACTAGCTCGGAGCGTTGTCTCATGTCTGCCTCTTGTGTTTAACTATTCTGACCAATGGAAGCGAAGAGGCGGAACCGCTAACGCGTCTGGGTAATATAGTACCGGACCGTTTTATCGCTCCATGACGGATTTAATGTAGGATCGCATGTAAAAGCGAATTCGTCGAAAACAACTTTTTGTTAAATTCGTTTAATTTTGCGGAGCAAATATGTATTTAATTTAGCAGCACCCAACCCGTTACGAGTATAACCTTTCGAGTCGTCTTAATTTATCTTATTATGTCATTCAAATGTTATTTCTTAACAGGGAATATAATAAATAAATACATTTAACAGATTTGATATCGGATGAGCCTGAATCAAGCAGATACATAGCACTAGCAGTAAAAATCGAAATACAACGTGCCCTCAACTGCCCTCTTCCTCCACCAGAGAGCGGTATTGTACACGGAGTAGTTAATTAAGGGACGCACTGGTTTCCCAGTTCGGTTATTAAAGGGGTGATATGCCACCAGGTGTGAGTGTGATTAGCCATTAAAAGCCGTTTGAAAATCTGCCTTTTCCAGTATTTTAGTGACATCACAAGTGGGCGTGTCCACCTAGATGTATGATGGATAAATAAGCAACTTTTGCATCAGTCCACTGGTTAGGCGGTTAGACTGATCTGTCAAGCATACATATAGGCGGACAAATAAGAGATTTAAAAAAAAAGAAGAGATTTGAGAAGGCCGTCCCGTCGACAGCAGCGGTACACAAAACGCCACACAGCACGTTCTGGTTTCTTTTTTGTCCTTTTATTCATTCCATCCATGAAGGATTTACAAAGCCTTCCACCTAAATGCTTTAACCCAAGAGTCAGCTCTACTCATCGATACATACAGCTGCACACATCTACAGATCCCGTTCCCATTGAAAATCATGTGCGGGAATAGCACCCGGAAGTCTACAAAGAGGCAATTGTACTCATATCATATCATGTTAGCTTGCTGATTCTTCTGTAATAGATATAAATAAATCCATGCAATATTCATCTCTCGCCATATAATGTCAATTTTTCAGTTTTGGCACCATTGTTTACGAGGTCAGTGAGCGCTGAACCCTGAAAATAAGTATCAGGGTTTTTATTTTTAAGATCGGAAATAAATGACTAATGGTCCTGAAAACAGCTTGCGTTAAATCAAACATCCTGTCTTGGTGGTGGTTATCGCGTAAAAGGAGTTTAAGACCTAATAAGATGGCTATTCAAGTACCAGGAGATTGTTTTTCTTCCTTCATAAATTGATATAAATCAAAGAGTTTATGATGCAGGAGACCTGAACCACAGAAGGGATCATAACATGTAAACCGACCCTTATCATAGTTTTTAAAAAAATACTCACATTGTATTAATAATTGCATGATTTATAAATGTGTTTCCCCCACCCTTAATTATCATACAAGCTTATGCAGCACTACACGTCATATATTTTTCAGTCAGTACTGTGAGCAGATATCCCCATACTAGTGATAATAACAATATTAATCATGATCATAACAATTCTTCAATTCCGTAAAAATTGGCAAACTCCATACAACTATACTGTGTGTAAAGGAAACATTTCGACAATGTGCTTTTCTCAACAACAGAAATCAAACTAAAAACAAAGAATACATAAAAGACGGTTTGGGAAGGGGCGAAAGGGGGGGGGGGGGGGGTAGGTGTTTTAAATAATTATATCTCCTCTCTCTCACAGAAAAATTGGCACTGTAACATACTGTACACTGTAAAAGAGCTGTCGGGGCTCCAGACAGCAACATGCAGAGGCCTCCGCTAGGGGGCGCTGTGAGCTCCCGCCCTGGTGCCATGCCCTCTGAGGGGCCCGGCCACGGCCCCAATGACCGCCACGCTCAGGTAACATGCCCACAATACAAACCAGAAGGCGGAGAAGTAGTAAACCAAGAAGGCTCCACACTGGTACTTATGGTACTTAACAGTATGTAGCGTGATAAGACTTTACTGAATTAACTCAAAATTACATTCGGAAAAAAATATTGTATATTGGTCTACATGAAGTAAAAAAAACTGAAAATTGAAAAGTTGGACTAGATCACTGTTAGTGTTTTGGTGCGTAGCGCAGTAATACCTCTTAATTAACCACCACCAATTAACCCAATGATGGATTTGCTGTTGAATGTGACCTATGTGTGTCCTAATAGGCCTACTCAGACATATTTATCACGCTAGGGTTGATGTGTTTCACAGCCTTCGGGGAGAATGGGATAATCTATAAAGCTGGGTGAGGCTGAGTGTAAAACTTAATCCTCATCTCATTTCCATTGTACTTAATTAGCCTTGAATGAGGAAATAACACTCACACAATGTTAAATAACTATTTGCAAGATAAAAATGTGTTCATGACCATAAAGCATAATAAAAGCTTGTGGGCGATAAACCAAAACACTGGGCGACATGTCTATTTCCTGAGGCATGTACGATCTAGCACGATATTATTAATAATAATAATAATAATAATAATAATAATAAGAGTCATCATAATAAAAAACATGTCTCATCTCATTAAGCACTGTGAGCAAGGCTGTTCTCTAATAGCAAAGCAATAAACAAACCTATTGAACAAGACATAATACGCTCACTGGGTTGCCAGTTTGGAGCTGAATCCCCCTTTCCCTAACCTTTCAGCAACACGTGGGGGGTGGGCGGGGTTGGGGATTAGGGGCGGGGCATATCTGACCAACCAACAGTGTGTCCGCCTGGGGAAGGGGGGGGCGGGGGGGGGGGGGGGGGAAAGGGAGGGAGAAAATGAGCCAACCCAACGCCAAAGAGGTCATTAGCTTCCGTTATGGTGAAGACGGTGAAGCCAGGCAATGCCATGCCCCAAAAACATGAACACGTTTCTTTAACAGGCAGAAGGTGGAGCCAGGGGTGTGGGCGGGGCCGGGGGAGGGGCATCAGAGGATGGTGCAGAAGAACTTCTTCTCCCTGAAGGGGTTCTCAGAGGCGGGGACGGGCACGATGAGCGGGTCATCGCGTATGTGGGCGTCGCAGTACGCCATCAGGTCGGCCGCCGCTTTGGACACCTGGTGGATGGGGAGGGGGAGAATGAGAGAGAGAGAGAGAGAGAGAGAGAGAGAGAGAGAGAGAGAGAGAGAGAGAGGGAGGGAGGGAGGGAGGGAGAGAGAGAGACAGACAGGGAGAGAGTCAGAGACAGACAGAGAGACAGAGAGAGAGTGAGAGAGAGACAGACAGACAGAGAGAGAGAGAGAGAGCAAGAGAGAGAGAGAGAGAGAGAGAGAGATGGACATATAGACAGACAGGCAGACAGACAGAGAGAGAGACAGAGAGAGAGAGAGAGAGAGAGAGAGAAGGACAAACAAGGGGGAGGAGGGTATGGTTAGACGGGGGTGGTATTTGAGGTCAGAGTTTTATGCTGCTGAGCGGTGAGAGTTTTGTAAGACTTCCTAGCGAAGATGTCTTGCTGGTGAAATGCAAGGATTGGAGAACTGTCAGCAATATATTTTCTTGACTTATTATGTGAATTTCAGAGGCATTTGTGAGGTACAAAAGACGATTGAGCTACTTGACTGAAACCATACGCCTGTACAGCATGGTTGTTTCGTTTTATATAATTATATATAATTAATTATATGCATTGAATAAATGCGATTGATTATGAAAGGACGCTATAGGGTCTCTCTCCCTGGGTCATCATCACAGAACCAGGTTCTGTGTCTTTCCAGGCTTCAGACCTCCAGCGCTTCTCCACCTCAGAGAACACACAGGTGACATCCCTTATCTAGGAGAGTCCTGCTCCGAAATACACCTCAGATGCACACACACACCTGGTAGTATAATATGGGACCTTTAAGAACCGGTCTGTGATCAAACCATCATAACTTGCTTCACTGAAACATCCGTATTGCAATATCACTTGTCAACATCACTTCGGGGCTTCGATTCGGGTTCACAATTGCAAAGACGAATGATAATGGTGACGTTTCAGTGGCAGCAGGATGAACGGTTAAAGCCATTTGATCACCCAGACCGGTGTGGTCCTTAAACCAAGTAGTGAATCTCCAAGTCCAAGGGAAGGGGATGATGGCGGAGTAAGCACAGTGAACCCATCATGCTAGTCAGTGAAGCCATTGTTTCCCTGGGAGAAGGTGGTGCGCAACAGGCAGTGTTGTGCGTGAGTGTGTGAATGTGTGAGTGTGTGTAAGTGCGTGAGTGGCAGTGAACCAACTGCCATTAGCCTGCGAGGAGCTAGCTGTAATTACACAGTCAGGCCCTGATGGAGGGAGAGCCCTGCTAATTAGCACACATCCCAATCCTGTTGGCCTATTGAGCAATTAAGGAGAATAGGGTGACGCCTCAATCAGGGGTACAGGCGGCTGAGCCACTCGCCGCCTCCTGCGTCGCCTTGATTGAATAGGAAATAATCGGTATATGAAGACCACTTCACCTCCACCATTATTCTTTACATACTGCACCTTTAAAAATAACAGAAATAACAGAAATTTTCCTGATGTGTCTGAATGCTGATACTATGTGATTCTACATTGGCTAAATCTGCTAAAATCTGACCATGAATGCATGCACTGAATGGTTTTACCACGCATGCCAATTGAAGCAGGTTACGTTTTACAGTTTTACTAATGTATAAAAACTCCTTAGTAATAACACTAGTGATAACTCTTCAATCTGGCCTGACCATATCATTAGCAACTAAAACCACAAAAAAATGTAACGACAATCATACCAAAAAACGGGTAGTTTTGTGTTTTGCGATGGTCTTCATTAATGCGTCTATCGTGTGGAGGAAGGAGGTCTCATTCCTCGGCTGTGAGCAGGCTAGGTGCTGCTGAGTAGGGGAGAACTGTGATTTGTGGCGCTGCCGAACCCAGCAGTGCCAGGGCTCTGGGCCCAACCTGCCCTGGGCAGATGTGGAGCTTTCTCGTTGAGGAGAAGACAGACCTTTAGAAACGGTCACAGCTTTTCCCGAAACGATAGAAAAACTAAATCCCTAGGGAGCCTCTCTGTACTCTAAAAATGCAATTTCAGCTAGAAGTGGAGCCCAGGCGAAGTCTGTAAGTAAAGGACAGGAGCGCGGCAGTCTGCGGTGGATTTATTAATAGAGGTCTTAGATTAGAGACATATATTGACATTTGCAGAAACGGAAACCCATGATTGTGAAATATTGATTTCTGGCCGGTTGAGGACACAGGACTCACCAGTGCCCAGTCACACACAGTCACTGGACCCATTCACTAAATCCCACAATGAAAAGCACATTGTTGTCAGAATGCGGTCATTGTGTACACTACATGTACAAAAATCTGTTTGCTAATCTCCCCCCCCCCCCCCCCCCACACACACACACACACACACACACACACACACACACACACACTCATGCTGGCCGCTCCGAGTCTGAGAGAGTGCGAGGGATTGCCTTTGTGATCTGTGCTTGTCAGGTGTGCCTGACACTCAAGGCACTAATTCAACGTCTTGCAGTAATTGTTTCTGTCTGGGAGTCAGTTTGAATGGCAGTCAAATGTGCCTGAAGGGTTTTCTGATATATATATATATATATATATATATATATATATATATATATATATATATATATATATATATATATATATATATATATATAACTCAGACAAAAATTACTCAAAATGTATTAGGCTTTCATTATAGAACAAAGAAGGAGGCACATTATGCACAATCATTATTACTAATGGAATGCCTATAATCCAATATGTGTAAATGCATATGTTTTCACTTCGGCAGACATGATTTCACTATAGTGAAATCATGTCATAAATAGGGCATAAAATTGGATCCTATACTTGTAGTCAATCTTAATCCAATATGCCTCCCCTCTAACCTGCTCGTAAATTACATGTATTCGGATTTACTGTAAATCCAATTGATAAGAGCATCCGCTAAACGATGTAAATGCATGTAAATAAACACATGAGACACAACGAGTGGAACAGGGGGTGGGGGCTACCTTTATCCGGTCCATGCAGGCCTCCATCTTCAGCTGTTCCACCGCTTTCCTGGCTTGGGAGATGCTGGCTGTGCTGTTGTTGACGACGCAGTCCTTCATGGTGCTGCTGGCGTGTTCAACACAAACAACACGGTTACGATAAGAAGCACCCCCCCCCCCCCCCCCCCAATCTTCACTGGGGGGGCCCTAGCGTCTGCAGATCCCCGTATCGGTCCCTCTAGCACAGCGATTCCCAACCTCCGGTTCACGCACAGGGGCCGGTCCGTGGAACCGTTCCTTGAAATATTTCCAGAAAAAGCTGATTTTATTTTTATTTTTTGTTTATTTAAGTCTCAGGTGACTTTTCTTGTGTTTCTCTTAAAAATTGTATTATTTTATATTATTGCATAGTTGAAGGGAGCCTGAGAGGCCTTTCATTTCTGTTGCTTTAATTGTTGTGAATATAACAAAAAAACTACGACAAATAAACTCTGTCGAAAAATAAAGCCACATCCTTTGTTTAAAAATGCTGCATCTTAAAATCAAGGCATTCAAATTGACGACCGGTCCTCTAATTTGTTTTAATGAATATGCCGGTCCTTGGAAGCCCTGCTCTAGCGCGACGCACCCCCCCCCCCCCCCCCCCTCCCCCTCGCTGCCTTGCTGGGGTTTTAGGGGCAGCAGGGAGCAACAGCAGTAGCGTTACACACAAATACGCACCGGTTGTGTTAATATCTCCCAGAGGGATTGAATCAGCGTCATTCATGATTGTATCCGCTCCACTTGAGAAGTAATGTTGACCTGCTTCTTATGGGACAGGCCTCAACAGAGGAAACACTAAATGGTTGTGGTTGTTCTGTTTTCCTGTCTTCTGTTTTTAGCAATCGATTTGCATTTTAAAAACGTAGGGATTGGAACCTGTGACCGGTCCAATGGTGTACTATCTGGCAGCAAGTATGCTTATAGGCTTTGACGCTAAAGTCGGGCTGTGCAGAACCAATTTATTTACTCATTGCTCATTCTGGAGATGAATGGAGCTCCGAAGTGTGCTGTTTAATACCATAGGGGTGCATCGTTTTGAGGTATAGGAAGAACGGAATAATCTGTGGAAACAATGCATTTCAATGCATTTGTTCATGCATTGAAACAAGCAGGCTTGTAAGCCCCACTCCGAGCCTAGGTATTAAAACCTATTAGGTATTTATAAGAAACAAACCTCGCACAATATCACAGATCGAAAAGGGGCCAGAAATGACCATTAATACAAACAGGCCGATTGGTTCATATTCCCACTACCTTAAATCCTTAACGTGTCTAATTAAACGGGGTTAGGCAGGGCAGGGGTAAAACCAGTATTTAGTGGAATCCCCCTCTCAGGTCGCACCCCGAAATGGCCATGATGAAACCAAGAGGGATCCAAGCTTTACCAGAACATCCCCCACTGAAACCACAATGCCCTTCTCATTTATGCTCTATTCCCAATTAACCACACAGGCCAGTGGTGCTATCCTAGTCAACCCCCAGTCGCCTGCTCCATGACATGCGACCACCAGGCCTGTTCCCCAGTACAGTGTTCTCCATTAAACAAGGCGTTCTCCTGCACGGCTCCATCCTAAAGCCATCACACACGATGCGGCCCTCATCAGCACCGCTCAAAACACATGCATCCCACGCTCCTCTAAAACGCCTTGTTTGTTGAACAGAAAAATGATAAATCGATGATATTTCAGTCATCGCAGAAAGACTGAATCTACGTGCGGGATAATGCAGGCAATGCGCCACCACCTACCTGAAATGTGTGTGTGTGCCAGCGATTCCAATGTGAAGAATTCCGGATTGACTCCACCCAACCGAGCTGTCAAATGTTCAAAACGAGCAGAAGGCTGAGGAAAAAGGAAATCCCGCTTACGTTGCTTTCATCCAAAAAAAAACCGATCCGCGGCGTGGACTGAGATTCCCCCGACAGCGCTCAGCAGTGCCTCGCCTTATAACGAATCGTGCAATCACGCATATTCCGTTTAGCGAGAGGAATCCGAATGGGCAGACCTGGAAGGCACCACGGACGGACCTGGAGAGTATTACGCACGCAGCAGCAGGGGGAATCTCTCGATGACGAGCCAATATGTGGGGCAGGAACCAAGCATCAACCTGGAGGTCCAACGGCAGCCTGTGTACAGTGTGTATGTGTGTGTGTGTACGACTCTGTGTGTACGTCTCTCTGTGTTTGTGTCTGTTTTCATGTGTGTGAGTGTGTTTTCGTGTGTAGGTTTTCGTGTGTGTGTGTCCTTGTATGTGTGTGGTTGTGTGTATGTGTGTAATAGCGAGCTCTATCTCTCGGCTCCATCCCTGCAGAACACGCTATAGATTTGGAGGTCTCCCAATTTTATTGCGGGCCAGCTTCCACAGCATTGTTTTCCCTGATTAGCCCAGGGAATATTCCGAATTTTACCGTCATAGATGGCAAAAATATTTGGCTATTGACATAAAAATAGTCTTCCTTGACCAGAAGGGCAAAGAATAATTCGCTATATTATTAAAAGTAAAAACAGACATGTTGTGTAATGTTTCCAATATGTTTATATTTATAATTTTCTAATCATTGAATAACTCAAAAACCTAAAACATGACCTCTCTTATTGCTGAATCTTCAGAACAGATTTTTAATGTTGATGCTAATTTGGAAACAGGCCATTTTAGATCAAACCTGGGTATTGTAGGAGCCGGGCGCTCTTATAAGACCTTCTGCAACCAAACACAAAACGATCCAAAACACAAAACACACTTATTCAGTTTTCCACTTCTCCTTGTATATTTTTTGCCCTCCATTTTCTCAACACAACATTCGTAACAACCTCATACATGCAATAGTTCACAAGAGCCAGTCGTAGAAAGGGTGTCAGCAGGCGAAATGTACATCATGACAGCGTGAAGCCATTGTAAACTTCTGTAGAGCCATTGTACAAAGAAGGAACATCAAAATGGCCTCTTGTGATCCTGGCCTCTGCGAGCAAGTAACAAGAGTTCAGCCTGTTTCTTCAGGGATAGAGGTTAAGACGACAAAGACAGGGAGAAAAGGCGTGACAAAACCATGTAATGCTAAGGAACTTTCCCTTTCTCGTAACTCATTTGATTCATAGTTAGAATTGCAACACAACACAAAATTCTTTCTTCGGTTGACCACAAAAAGGCAAAACACATATAAATACTTGTCTGGATGAAAACGGTGGAATTATGGATACAGTTCCAGAAATAATCAAGTTAATTATCGGTAACTTTTTCCGTTGCACGTTATAAGAAACTTCATCGCGGTCGTCCATCGGTCCGCTGTATCGCATTTCTGCTCGGACCGTATCGTTGAAATACCATCTCGTGCTTTACGTACCCACCACATCGCCGATCAGTAGCAGTCCGCAGATTAAACTGCGGCCGGGTCCGGTTAAAAGTGCTTCAAAATTGTCCATTTCACACACGAAAAACAAGAGAACCACAAAACAAATACTCAAAGTGCAGAGATGGAATGACACCGGGGAATGTAGAGATGTTTGACTGTGTTTCAACTCCGCGGAGAAGACAGCGCTCCGATTACTCCACCGCCTCGACCGAAGAGCAGTTGTAACACGTTGTGATAAAAAAATGAAGACATAGTGAGCAGTACGGGTGGATAATGAACAGCACAGCAGGAGGGTGATCTCCCATTGGCTCATTCAATAGAGCCAGTAACTCATCTCAAACCCGAACCCAAACCCCCCTCCCCCCTTGAGAAGGCCTTCACCACACCCCATTACTGAAGGCCTGGTGTTACGCTGTTCAGGTGCACACACACACACACACACTGCGACCACACCGCGCCACAACGGCGTCCGACGCTGGTTTTGCGAGTGCATCGTGTCCCTCGGGTCCGGTGTTCGACGGCTCTTCTTCAGCCCGCTCCGAGGGTCCCTGGAAAGGCCTTCCTCGTGGCCAAGGAGACAACGAATCAAATCACAGGCGCTATGTCGGCCCGAAACAGGACGAGGACCAGAAGGTATGACAATAAGAGTCAGGGTTGAGCAAGGTAGGCCTGACGAGGGAATGCAGAAGGAGAAAGCGCCCCCTGTTTGAAGGTGTGCATGCACACGCAAGCACACACACACACAAGACACAGTGTGCTCACACATGCCGGCAAAACTCAACCACATAAATAGACACGCACACACACACACACACGCAACACACATACCATCATCAACATCATCATCGTCATCAACATTCCAACATGCGAAAAAGTCCGAAAAAACACAAGGAACAACGCAAACAAAACGTATATCTTCCAGCCCCTGGCTGGTGTGTATACATAGACATATACATATCTCTATCTATGTACACAGATACAAAGATATATATATAAAGCTATAGTGTTCGGCTTTGAGAAGGCCACCGTCCCACTCCTTCCAGGGCAGCCCCTCGAGTCGGGGATAGCCTCGATCCACAGTCTCTCCGCCGCAGCCTCGATTCACCCAAGACTGGTCCCAGTGCCACAACACAGGCCGGTCCCAGCGACCCCACGATGGCCAGGTGGCGGCTGGATGAGTGTCGGGGAGGGGGGAGCATCCAGACTACGGCACGCTCTGACCCTCCCAGTAGCAGCTTCCTCGAGACGGGCGACAGTCAACGCCATCGATCGGTGAGACCGAAGTGGCAAGTGTTGGCCGCCTCAGTGAGACTCAAAACGCCAAACTGAGACGGACATATCAGGGCGGCGACACCGGGCGAGGGCCGGGTGACATCCGCTGCCCTGGACCGAAGCCTCACCCCACTCTCATTCCTGGCGCTCCATAAATTATATCTACATGTGTAATACTACCGCCACCCTCTGCCGGCCATAGCTCTGGAACAGAGTTAGTGTCGGACCAGCGATGGCTTCAGCTTCGATCGGGAGGTCGCGTCCCGTACCGCATACACCCTCTCCCCGAGACGAGGAAGAGGAGGGACTGACGGTACGGTAAAGGGGGGGAGGGAGGGGCCATGCAGAGGGGGGCGGGGGGAGGACTCGGGGGCGGGGCCAGGGCCGCGTGCATGGGACAGCTGCTGCAGCAGGAGCAGTAGTAGTAGCAGTAGTCATAGCAGTAGTCGTAGTGGTGCTGGTGGTGGAGAGGTGCTGCAGCGACGGGGAGCTCAGCCCGCGGCGTAGCTGCTGAGGAAGGAGTAGAACATGGGCAGCTTCATGCGCTGCTGGTCCCGCCGGCACCAGGCCATCACCGTGCCCTCGCTGTTGGCCGTGTACAGGTGGTGGCCGTCGCAGGAGTACGTCAGGCTGGAGGAGAGAGGGGCAGGGGTTGGAGCCAGAGACACTTTGATCCAAAGCGTGTAATAAACGTGTTCACACACCGACGGCATGTGGCGATCACGCAAGGCGACCTCGTCGGGAGCAGTCAGGGTGAGGTGTCTTGCTCAGGTGACACCTCGACGCTCAAGTGTGTTGTGCGTGTTGATCGGTCCTCAGAGGGAGTGGGGGTCTCTGTTGTACTGCCTGGTTTCTGATTGGTTTAGATTGGTGAACGGGTGGTGCGACTTTGGCGGGGATTTTGAAATGATCACGAAATAAACGCGAGGTGTTGAATTCATCGACCGCGTCTCCTCTTTGGGCGTCATTTGAGAAATCAGAATCAGAATCGCTTTTAATTGCTAAATGCATCACTGGACACACAGGAATTGAACTTGGCGTCCGGTGCTTAACACACATCTAGACAGACAGACTATGCACAAAAAGATGCACATAGCTCTAGTAAAACATGATATTAAAAACAGTTCTATAAATAAGGAATAATAAAATAAAATAGTCCAATTCAGACTTGGAAGGAGGGTGGGGGGGGGGTGTAGTCATTGATTAAGGAGAGAGACAGTCTTAGGGAAAAAGCTATTTTGGTGGCGTGAGGTTCATGTCCTGATGGCACTGTAGTGCCTACCCGAAGGGAGCAGCTCACAGATGTTGTTTGCAGGAGGAGACTTATCAGCAGTTATTTGACCTGCCCTCTTCCAGACCCTGGCCTCATGCAGGTCACTGATTGACAGCTGCCTCTGTCCAGTCAGCCTAATGCTTTTGGTTATGACGTCATTGTGGTTATTTCTGGCCTGTGGTCTCTGCGGTGCTTCCATGTAATAACGCAGGGAGGAGGTTAGAGGGTACCTGATGATGGGTTTGCTGGACTTGGGGAAGGTGATCTCTCGCACCGGCTTCAGATCCCACGTGCTCCACAACCTAGAGGCGCCCGACACACAAAAACACACACAGTGACTGGAGCGCATGAAACACGCAGTTTAAACACATGCACACACAGGGAAACACACGCACACACAGTGACAAACAGGCACGCACACAAACAGTGATACCAAGCACACACACACACAGGGACAAACACGCACGCACAGAGTGACACATGCAAACAAACACACACATTGATACACACACACACACACACACACACACACACACACACACACACAGACAGTGGCACACACACGCATGCACATACAGTAACACACACACAGAAACACAAACACAAGGTTACCTGACGACGCCGTTCTCCAGGCCGCCGGCGATGACGTTGACTGACACGCCCTCGGGCTGGTTGGAGAACGCCACGGAGCAGATGATCTCCCGGCAGTGGACGTGGCCAATCAGGTCGCCGTTCACCGTCCACAGGCGCAGGTCGCTGCCGCCGCCCACTGGACCAGACGGGGGGGGGGGAGCAGAGGGTCAGAGGGTGTGTGTGAGTGAGTGAGTGAGTGAGTGAGTGAGAGTGTGAGTGTGTGAGAGTGTGAGAGTGAGAGAGTGTTAGGGTGAGAGAGTTAGAGAGTGTGAGAGTGAGAGAGTGTTAGAGTGTTAGAGTGTTAGAGTGTTAG
Source organism: Pollachius pollachius (assembly GCF_949987615.1). Classification (NCBI taxonomy): domain Eukaryota; kingdom Metazoa; phylum Chordata; class Actinopteri; order Gadiformes; family Gadidae; genus Pollachius; species Pollachius pollachius. Next base: position 5,938,308 of record NC_136935.1, read on the forward strand.
AGTGTTAGGGTGAGAGAGTGAGAGCGTTTTGGTGTGTGTGTGTGTGTGTGTTTTGGTGTGTGTGTGTTTTGGTGTGTGTGTGTGTGTGTGTGTGTGTGTGTGTGTGTGTGTGTGTGTGTGTGTGTGTGTGTGTGTGTGTGTGTGTGTGTGTGTGTGTGTGTGTGTGTGTGTGTGTGTCTGTTCTCACCTGAGTCGCAGACCGTGGCGATGTCCCCGGTGGTTTCACTGCCGGACACGGCCGTCACCGGACTCTTGTGGCCCGTGAGGCTCTGGACGTAGCATAGCCTGTAGCCGCGCCATGGGGAGACACCAGTGTTAGTGCTACGTAGCGTTAGCATTCAGGTAGCTCTTTTTTTCTAACACCTTGATAGGCTTTTTCCGTCTTTTGTCCTCATTGACCGGACAGCGGAGAGAGAAAGGACAGGGAAGAGAGACAGGTGAGGGTAGAGAGACAGGACAGGGAAGAGACAGACAGGACAGGGAAGAGAGAAACAGGACAGGGAAGAGAGACACGACAGGGAAGAGAGACAGGACAGAGAAGAGAGACAGGACAGTAAAGAGAGAAAGGCCAGTGGGCTGAAGAACAGAGGGAATGACAAGAAGTAGACCACAGGTGGGAATCGATGTTTATTTGATTCTATTGTCACTAACTACTAACTATTGAACTAACTTACTAGCTATTTATCTATCCATCTATCTTACAGTGAATTCACTTTACATGTCATTAAGGAGCAGGCAGGGGGTAAGGGGCATTTAGGGTGCAGGTGGTTCAAACCCGCAACCCTCCGCGTGCTATGCTAACCGCAGGTGTACCTGTTGAGGTCCCAGAGGATGCAGGTGCCGTCGTGGGAGACGCTGATGAGGATGCTGTAGGGCTTGCAGACGAACAGGCCCGTCACCTCGCCCGTGTGGCCGTACAGGTGCACCTGGCTCTCCACCTCCATCTCCGACGGCTGGGCAACACAGCAAATAAATGGACCGCATTTACACGGCGCTTTTCTAACCAGTGGCCACTCAAAGCACTTTCCACTATTGCCTAACGTTCGTCCATTCATGCACGCATGCACACACCGACGGCGGAGTCCACCACGCAGGGCGACAGCCAGCTCGTCGGGAGAAGTCAGGGTGAGGTGCCTTGCTCAGGGACACCTCGACACTCCGGGGTTCGAACTAGAAATCTTCCGGTTGCCAGCCAACCCGCTCTACCTCCTGAGCCACATGCCGCCCCATACAGGCCAGAGGTCAGCCAGAGGTCAGAACAACAGACAGGCTTACAGAAATAAAACTCAAAATCCACCGATTTAGTAACGAGAGAGAGAGCATTCAGTCAAACGGTTCCATCTCGGTTTCAAAGGTTTACTAAAGCGTCGGCCGTGTTTGTTAAGTCTGCACACTCTCCTTTTAGTCCTCTTAACACTGAATCAGAGCGACTCACGCATCCAACGCTGTAGAGCGTTGGAGAGCTATAGTGCACGGTTGAATTGAACACTCACAACGATGGTGCCTTTATTGGATGTAGTGTTCGGGAGGTACTAGACCTTCCTCAGATTGAACCTCAGTCCCCTCATTGTGAGCATAGAGCCACCATCACAGCGGTACCAGCTCACAGTCTGCTGGTGGGTGCTGGTTAATCACCAGGCAGCACAGCCAGAGAGCAACACCAAGGGGGGGGGGGGTGACTGAAAGCTGCCCAGGCTCCGGGCCTGAGCGAGGGCTCGGATCGGTGTGTTTTCAGGGCCGTTGAACGTGATAAAATGTGATTCACCGCTGGAATGACCCTGAGCGTTGTAGTGGGGTGATGGAGCCAGAAGGGGGAGGAGGAAGAGGGGGAGGGGAATGGTGGATGAAAGATGGTGGGTGGATGCTCAGGTGGAGGTGGAAGGCTGGGGTCGAGAATCATCCTATATTAGGGCTAAATATTGTATTGCTGTATAAGTGTTGCCGTAGCTCGCTGGACATTCTGATTTAAATATCTCAGGGGTCCCATCAGACTCTTTCTCTCTCTCTATACCCATCTATCCCTCTCTCTACCCCCCAACCCACCCTCACACACACTGGACAATGTGCAATTCCGTGATATTTACTTCTGGCTCTTTTTTTCATATGCAATTTAAATTTTGTGCAATATTGCTAACTATTTATTGACTTTTCTGATACACTTTTACTGTTTGTCCATTTGATTGACCTTTACTGTCTTCCCGTTTAGTAGTTCGTCAATTGTACCGTCTGTTGACTGACTGTGAGCTACTGGGATCCCTGAATTTCCCCAAGGGGATGAATAAAGCATCTATCATCCTCATCATCATTACTGAACACGAGGGGAACGGCACAAAGTGATGACACCCCAACTAAAACGTCCATGCAGCTCTGGCACTTTGGTTACCACAGGCAGAAAAGCCAGAGAGGCGATCCCATTGGCTGGGAGGAGAATCGTGCTCGCGGCTGGAGAGGTAGAGGGCGGGCGGGTGGGTGGACCGTTGCCATAGCAACCTACCGTTGTGCTGGTGAAGCGGTTGCTGTAGGCGGTGATGACTCCACACTTGCTACCTGTGAAGAGCTGACAGCCATCCGGCACCCAGGCACAGCTCGTCACCTGGTGGGGAGACAGAGAGTTAGAGACAAAGAAAGGAAGAAAAAGAAAAATAATGGAGATAATAGAGAAAGAGAGGGAGAGAAAGAGAGAGGGAGAATGAGCAAGAGAGACACACACACACACAGAGAAAGAGAATAGAGCGAGAGAGCGACCAAGAGAGACACACACAAAAAGAGAATAGAGCGAGATCGAGAGAGCAAGCAAGAGAAACACACTGCTGCTCTCCGTGGGAATCCTCCAATTACAAAAACTGAAAATTGTGTGTGTGTGTGTGTGTGTGTGTGTGTGTGTATGTATGTATGTATGTATGTATGTATGTATGTATGTATGTATGTATGTATGTATGTATGTATGTATGTATGTATGTATGTATGTATGTATGTATGTATGTATGTATGTATGTATGTATGTATGTGTAAGTTGAATGTGTGTGTGTGGATTGTACCTGTGTGTGTGGATTTTACGTGTGTGTGGTGATTGTACGTGTGTGTGGTGATTGTATGCGTGTCTGTGTTCATTGTATGTGAGTGTGTTTATTGTATGTGCGTGTGTGTAGATTGTAATGAGGGTGGATTATATGTGTGTGTTGATTGCATGTGTATGTGTTGATTGTATGTATGTATGTATGTATGTATGTATGTATGTGTATGTGTATGTGTATGTGTGTGTGTGTGTGTGTGTGTGTGTGTGTGTGTGACAGGTGAGTCCAGTCCCACCTGGTGCAGCTGGGAGCACTGGATGAAGTTGATGGGCGGCTCGCTCTGCTTGCTCTTCAGCCGCAGCATGTTGTCAGCGTAGCCCCAGCTCAGGATGGCCGACCACTGGATGTCTGTACTGTGCATGCTCCTCACGCCTGCACACACACACACACACACACACACACACACACACACACACACACACACACACACACACACACACAGACATTGAATTAATCCAAAGCGACTTACAATAAGTAAATTTGTCAGAAGATAGAGAAACAACAATTTATTGCTGTCGGTGCAGTAAGGATGGTCATGGAACCAAGTCCCAAGCACTAGTAATCGCTAGGCTAACCCATTCCCTGTATACAACAAAGATAGCTAGCATAAAATGCTACAAGATGCTAAGTACTATTTTTGAGTGCAACATACAATAAGTGCATACATTAAGTGCGAGGACATACAACATACAATAAGTGCGTACATTAAGTGCCAGGACGTACAACATACAATACGTGCGTACATTAAGTGCCAGGACGTACAACATGCATCACAAACTCATCGCGGCATGGTTGAACCCGGCGCAGCCTAACGTGCCGATGGCCCCGCCCACAGGGTGAGGTGAAGCCTACCTTGCTCCTTGCTGTAGATCATCATGAGGCAGAACTTGCGCGACAGGCCGCAGATGGCCCGCGTGGGCAGCGCCAGCAGGGAGCCGAACCTCTCGCCGTGGGGCTGGCTGAAGCAGACCACCGGGTCCGGGGCGCTGGGGGACCCCACGTACTCCCCCCACTTCAGCCCCTTGATCCAGGGGAGGGGGCTCTGAGGAGGAGGGGGGGGTACAGGACCAGTGAGAGGGGTGGGGCTGGGCACCGTGTGCATACTGTGTGTGTGGACTACTGTACTCTGGGGAGGACCCAGGTCTGGTGATTGGGTCTTGAGATATGATTCTTTCAAAGTAAAAGCATGTCAAATGTAGAGTAGAACATCAATGTATTTATACAGACTATTGTATCAGTTTTTTCCCCGAATAAAATGTGAATTGACTTCTTTGACGTTTAATCGATCAAGGCAGGTGTCACCAGGACTTGTCTTTAATTTTTACACATTTCTTTAAACATAAGATATTTAATATTTAGAGCGAAATACCAAAAAAGGTATTATAAAAAAAAAGCTACTCAATGCATAGGCCAGCTCTAGAAACACACACACACACACAGACAGAGAGAGGCACACACACACACACACACAGACAGAGAGAGGCACACACACACACACACACACACACACAGAAAGAGAGAGGCACACACACACACGGACAGAGAGAGGCACACACACACACACACACACACACACACACACACACACAGACAGACAGACAGACAGACAGACAGACAGACAGACAGACAGACAGACAGACAGACAGACAGACAGACAGACAGACAGACAGACAGACAGACAGACAGACAGACAGACAGACAGACAGACAGACAGACAGACAGACAGACAGACAGCCAGAGAGAGGGGGGGGTCACAGAAGGCCAGCTCTAGAAACACACACACACACACACAGACAGAGAGAGGCACACACACACACACACACACACACACAGACAGAGAGAGGCACACACACACACACACACACACAGAAAGAGAGAGGCACACACACACACGGACAGAGAGAGGCACACACACACACACACACACACACACACACACACACACACACACAGACAGACAGAGAGAGGCACACACACACACAGACAGACAGACAGACAGACAGACAGACAGACAGACAGACAGACAGACAGACAGACAGACAGAGGCACACCCCCCCCCCCCCGTACCGGGTAGACGATCTCCTTGGCCTGCTCGCGGTTCTCCCTGAAGGCCAGCTGCACCAGCAGCCCCATGGCGGCGGGCAGCTCGCCGTCCATCAGGAGCCGGGGCCCCGCCCGCCCCACGTGGGTCCCGCTGAACAGCTGCCGGGGGGTCTGGCCGTACGTCTTGATCATGGTCTCCAGGGCCCGGCGCTGGACCGGGTCCTCCACCGCAGACACGTCCATCCCGAAGTAGGTCTGGGGGAGCCGGGGGGGGCGGTCCACAATCACCGTCATGTTATACATCATACTATGATTCTATCATACATGATATTATCATCATTTTATGCATCCT
>NC_136935.1:5948776-5976276 GCF_949987615.1 Pollachius pollachius
CACGCATTGCACCCATTGCTAATTGCGCATGACCGTAATCATCCACAAGGCGTGGCAGACCCATTGCTAAATCTAGCCAGCCAGGCACATGTTTTGTATTATTTCGGTTGGATGATTTCAAAATCTAGGTTACTCTTGCCTACCCTACCTTTGATAGACTCACCATAAACGTGTACTCATTTAGAAATGCATTAAAAAAGAGAATTATTCATTTATTAATGACAACTTTCATCCAAAGTCAAAGTGGGATGCATTCCAATAACCACCGGGTCGGTGAGTCTGCCCAAGGAATGCCCTGTGGCTGGGAGTGGAACACGTTGCATCCACAACCTGCTTCTAACAGACACACACCCCCACCTGTCCTACCTTCTCTGTGACCCTGGTGTTAAAGTAGCATGAACAATCGTTTACTACTTCTTACGGCACCGACAATCCAAAAACCCAGTCGTTAGTTTGTTATGTACGCTCAATCAAAAAAACCCTGGTTATTTCCCAGAGACATTTGACCGAGGGAACCGGGAGGCTCGGAGGCGGGACTTATTCTTCAGAGGTCTATGCACCCCCCCCCCCCCTCCAATCACTGACCTGTAGATACTGGGCTCCTGCAGGTCCAGCGTCTCACTGATGTAGTCGCGCAGGATGAAGGGGAACACGGGGTACTGCATGAGGTCGTTGAAGGAGCGCCCGGCGTGCTTGTTGAGGTGCGTCAGGTACTCGAAGTTGGAGATCTGACCCGAGCCCCACAGCTGGGTCAGCGCGCTGATGTTGCCGTGCTCCAGCATGTTGGGAAGGTCAGAGGCCAGGATGTTGTGGTACACGTCGTCGCGGAACTGGAGGGTTAAAAAAACGTAACGTGTGTTTACCCTGATTTAGTGTTATCATGTTTGAGACGTCCGCGATCGACACAAGAGAGTAGCGTTGCTGACATCGCTCTTTTGCCAGTAGAGCGATGTGTGAGTGAGTGAGTGAGTGAGTGAGTGAGTGAGTGAGTGAGTGAGTGAGTGAGTGAGTGAGTGAGTGAGTGAGTGAGTGAGTGAGTGAGTGAGTGAGTGAGTGAGTGAGTGAGTGAGTGAGCGAGCGAGCGAGCGAGCGAGTGAGCGAGCGAGCGAGCGTGTGAGTGAGAGAAGAATTGAGATTAATTGTTTAAAGACTTCAAAAAGGCACGGACAAATCCATTGTGCGATAGACGTGGCAAATCACAGTCCAGAAAACCGTTCGCACATCAAAGGGGTTCCAAGATGGAGCCGCCGCCAATAGAACCGCAATAAACACCCCCCCCCCCCCAGGATACACTCCCCAGGCACTGTGAGAGACGAGAGAAGCCCCTGACCTTGGTGGTGTCAAAGGCCAGCAGCAGGGTGCGCCCGTTGGTGAGGAAGATCTCCACGGCGTTGTCCCGGAGCTGCCACCAGCGCTTGTGCACCTCCTTGATCTCCTCATAGGTCCAGGAGAAGGAGGCGGCCTCCAGCTCGGAATGAGGGCTCTGTCCACACACACAAACACACACACACGCATGCACACGCACACACACACACACAGGCGCACACACGCAGATATGCAGACACACACACACACACACACAGGCACACACAGAAGGCACACATCAGCACAAGCACGGCACTCAGAGAGGTCAGTCGGGGACAGTTCCCCCCGCCAATGCATCATCTACCTCCCTAGGGTGGTGCACCCTCCCTCACCCCCTCACTCCCTCCCTCCCTCACCCCCTCTCTCCCCTGGCGTTACCTGGCTGTCGTGTGCATCCGCGGCGTTGTCCTCCACAAAGTACATCCCTGACTTCCCTGGAATACAAAAGGGAAAGGTCAGTGAGCCACTCGACTGCAAAGCCTTTCGCAGTGGGAGCATCAGCGGTGGCCGTGTGTGGCTGTGATTGTTGTTGCTGTTGCAATACAAAGGGAGGGAGAAAAAGCACAGGAAATGAGTGGGAAACACAATGCTGGAGTCTGGGGTGAATGACTAGAAACTGTTGTTATTGTTGTTGCTAGCGACTGAAGCTATTACAATTTCAGGAGGCCTGTCTCTGTGTGTGTGTGTGTGTTTGTGTTTGTGTATGTGTGTGTGTGTGTGTGTGTGTGTGTGTTTGTTTGTGTGTGAGTGTGCGGAAATGTGTTTGTGTGGAAATGCGTATGTGTGTGTGTGTGTGTGTGTGTGTGTGTGTGTGTGTGTGTGTGTGTGTGTGTGTGTGTGTGTGTGTGTGTGTGTGTGTGTTACCCAGGAGCAGCTCGCCTGCTGTCTCTACGGAGGGAGCGACGCTGATGCATCTCCTGGTGAACCTGAGAGACAAACACATGCAGCCCAAGCACCTCAGTCAGGTCTCCCTCGATTCAACTCAATCCAGCTTTATTCGTATCGCGCCTAATCACAGTTACAGTCTCAGAGGGCTTAGCAGGGAGTATATTTAGGACACCCCCCTAACCCCAGTCCCCCAGAAGGCAAGAAAAAACTTAATTAGCAAGGAAGAGATCTTGAGAAAGAACGCAGATAGCTTCCACCACCAACAGAGCCTCCTGCCCTGCCCCCCCACACACCGGTGCTTCCCTCCCAGTGTGGTGCTGCTCTGGGAGGCCGTGTACCTGATGGGTTCGCTGGTGGCCTTGTCCTTCACGGTGGACGAGAAGGACGAGTGGGTGTTGTCCTCAAACAGGAAGGACAGCGGCTGCTTGGCCGCGTCTAGAGAATAACAAAACAGAACTGTAGGCCCAGCAGGAACTCCTGGGCTCCCTGCCCGTACCAGGACCGCAGAGTCGCTCACCGGCTTCCGCAAAAGACTAAACTCACTTGTTAAGAGTTCACCTAGACTCTGCATAGCCCCTCCACCTTACCCCCTCTCCCCCCTTAAGCACTTGTTGTATGCTGTACATCCTTGCACTGACAAATAGTGCTTACCAATGTGTAGCGTCTTATCCTAGCGTTCTTTGTTGTATACGGGGAATGGGTTAACCAAGCGGTTGTTAGTGCTCGGCACTTGTCTCTATGAACATCCTTACCGTACCGACAGCGATATGTTGTTTCTCTTCTTCTGACAAATCTACTTGTATTGCAAGTCGCTTTAGATAAAAGCGTCTGCTAAATGCCCTAAATGTAAATGTAACTGTAAATAGGTTAAGAAGACCGGCTTGGGCCCAGGGAGACGTGACGGACCCCCACAGAGGCCCCCCCCCCCCCCCCCCCGCCCCCCATCGGCGGGCGCGGCGTCCCACTCACCCTCGGCCTTGCGCCGGTCCTTCAACAGGTACTTGTTGGGGATGGTGAGGTAGCAGCGCTGCAGCCGCCGCCGCTCGCGGTTGGGGCCCTCGGTGGGGTCCAGCTGCCAGGAGGTGGGGTAGGACCCCGGGTCGTACCACACCGCCCTGGGACCGACGGACGGAAGGCGGGGGGGGAATGCAGGGGGAGGGTGTTGACAACGTGAAGGAGAATCCAACGGAAACACTCGGGGAGGTTCCCAAACGCTAAACAATGACGGAACTCGACGTAGCCCCACATTTGAAACAGATTGCGTTTACCATGAGTTCTACACAATGTGCAAAGGCACAATAAAGTCATTCAAGGAGAAATGGATTTTAGTGCTCGTTAGGGTGGGGTGGTGCAATTTTGAGAAACAGCCAGAGTAGGCTCGATTTTGAGCATCAAAGTCAGATGTATTAGACCCGACCCGACCCGACCCACCAGCACACAGTGGCAGTGACACAGTGTCTACAGACCCAGGAGGTCTTAGAGCCGACCTGACCCGACCCACCAGTACCCAGTAGGGCTGCTCGATTATGGGAAAAATAATAATCGACGATTATTTTGGTCGATATTGAAATCACGATTATTCAAACGACTATTTTTGAGTTTGACGACATGTTGTATTGATTCAGCATTTCTCTCCCAAAAAAAACGTTGTAACTGAGAACCTTGAAATTTCGCCTTAAAAAATACACAAAATGGTCAAAAAAGAAAATGTTCCAATCTAAAATAATATAAAGATATGTATCCAGCTGTTCTGCCCTTTCTATAAAACATAAAGTTAAAAATACATACATCTTTTTTATTTTAAATCGAAAAACTCGATTATGTTCATTTTGTGATCGTTTGACACTAAGATCGAAATCGAGATCAAAATTTGATTAATCGCCCAGCCCTAGTACCCAGTAGCGCCTACAGACAGTGTGCCTACAGACAGTGCGCCTACAGACAGTGCGTTTACAGACAGTGCGCCTACAGACAGTGTGCCTACAGACAGTCTACACACAGTGCGTCTACAGACAGTGCGCCTACAGACAGTGTGCCTACAGACAGTCTACAGACAGTGCGTCTACAGACAGTGCGCCTACAGACAGTGCGTCTACAGACAGTGCGCCTACAGACAGTGCGTCTACAGACAGTGCGTCTACAGACACTGCGTCTACAGACAGTGCGTCTACAGACAGTGCGTCTACAGACAGTGCGTCTACAGACAGTGCGCCTACAGACAGTGCGTCTACAGACAGTGCGTCTACAGACAGTGCGTCTACAGACAGTGCGCCTACAGACAGTGTGCCTACAGACAGTCTACAGACAGTGCGTCTACAGACAGTGCGCCTACAGACAGTGCGTCTACAGACAGTGCGCCTACAGACAGTGCGCCTACAGACAGTGTGCCTACAGACAGTCTACAGACAGTGCGCCTACACACAGTGCGTCTACAGACAGTGCGCCTACAGACAGTGTGCCTACAGACAGTCTACAGACAGTGCGTCTACAGACAGTGCGCCTACAGACAGTGCGTCTACAGACAGTGCGCCTACAGACAGTGCGCCTACAGACAGTGCGCCTACAGACAGTCTACAGACAGTGCGCCTACACACAGTGCGTCTACACACAGTGCGTCTACAGACAGTGCGCCTACAGACAGTGCGTCTACAGACAGTGCGCCTACAGACAGTGTGCCTACAGACAGTGCGTCTACAGACAGTGCGTCTACAGACAGTGCGCCTACAGACAGTGTGCCTACAGACAGTGTGCCTACAGACAGTGTGCCTACAGACAGTGCGTCTACAGACAGTGTGCCTACAGACAGTGTGCCTACAGACAGTGCGTCTACAGACAGTCTACAGACAGTGTGCCTACAGACAGTCTACAGACAGTGCGCCTACAGACAGTGCGTCTACAGACAGTGTGCCTACAGACAGTGTGTCTACAGACAGTGCGTCTACAGACAGTGCGCCTACAGACAGTGTGTCTACAGACAGTCTACAGACAGTGTGCCTACAGACAGTCTACAGACAGTGTGCCTACAGACAGTGTGCCTACAGACAGTCTACAGACAGTGCGTCTACAGACAGTGCGTCTACAGACAGTGTGCCTACAGACAGTGTGTCTACAGACAGTGCGTCTACAGACAGTGCGCCTACAGACAGTGTGCCTACAGACAGTCTACAGACAGTGTGCCTACAGACAGTCTACAGACAGTGCGTCTACAGACAGTGTGCCTACAGACAGTGTGCCTACAGACAGCCTACAGACAGTGCGCCTACAGACAGTGCGTCTACAGACAGTGTGTCTACAGACAGTCTACAGACAGTGTGCCTACAGACAGTCTACAGACAGTGTGCCTACAGACAGTCTACAGACAGTGTGCCTACAGACAGTCTACAGACAGTGTGTCTACAGACAGTCTACAGACAGTGTGCCTACAGACAGTCTACAGACAGTGTGCCTACAGACAGTCTACAGACAGTGTGTCTACAGACAGTCTACAGACAGTGTGCCTACAGACAGTCTACAGACAGTGTGCCTACAGACAGTCTACAGACAGTGTGCCTACAGACAGTCTACAGACAGTGTGCCTACAGACAGTCTACAGACAGTGTGCCTACAGACAGTGTGCCTACAGACAGTCTACAGACAGTGCGTCTACAGACAGTGCGTCTACAGACAGTGTGCCTACAGACAGTGTGTCTACAGACAGTGCGTCTACAGACAGTGCGCCTACAGACAGTGTGCCTACAGACAGTCTACAGACAGTGTGCCTACAGACAGTCTACAGACAGTGCGTCTACAGACAGTGTGCCTACAGACAGTGTGCCTACAGACAGCCTACAGACAGTGCGCCTACAGACAGTGCGTCTACAGACAGTGTGTCTACAGACAGTCTACAGACAGTGTGCCTACAGACAGTCTACAGACAGTGTGCCTACAGACAGTCTACAGACAGTGTGCCTACAGACAGTCTACAGACAGTGCGTCTACAGACAGTCTACAGACAGTGTGCCTACAGACAGTCTACAGACAGTGTGCCTACAGACAGTCTACAGACAGTGTGTCTACAGACAGTCTACAGACAGTCTACAGACAGTGTGCCTACAGACAGTGTGCCTACAGACAGTGTGCCTACAGACAGTCTACAGACAGTGTGCCTACAGACAGTCTACAGACAGTGTGCCTACAGACAGCGGCTCACCGGTCGTGCGTGTGCTGCTGCACCAGCTCCTGCCAGCGTCGGCTGGCGCTGAGGTTGGTCTTGTAGAGGCTGCGGATGTGCAGGATCACCTTCTTCCTCTCCATGCCCTGCCTGAGCGACACGCTCTGGGTGATGTCCGCCGCGATCTTGGAGATGTCGCGGGACTTGCCGTCCAGCCTCTGGATGAGACTGAGCAGGGGAGAAGAGACGTGGGGTGATGTGACCGGGCCTGATCAGTAGGTGCCACCCTCCCTCTGGAACTCCCTCCCCGACCACATCCACACTCCCTTCATTTAACAGGCCCTCAAAAACCACCCTTTTTTTGGCTCATACTCCTTCCCTGGCCTGGCTATTACCAGACCAAGCTCAATCGTAGATCGCACGTTGGTCTGGGGAAGCCGCTGTCATTTTTCTTCGGCACAAGACGCGTGATCGACGGGCCTGGCTCAACTGACTCTGCACGCGGTCGGCTGCTTGCCGTCGCTTCCCTGTCGTCATTGTGTTAAACCAGCCAATAGCGCGCCAAGGGGAAAAGCCAGCTTGGTGATTGGCTCCCGCAAAAGCGTATCGAAAGCAGAAAGAAATGGATTGCTCTTCTCCAGACCCTCGAGCGGGGCGAACTCAATTGGCCGGAGGAATGGGCGGTTTTACCCAGGCACCTCCTTCCCCTCTCTCGCCTTCCTCCTCTTTAATCTTTATACTAATAAACGTTATTATTAAATGATTTTATTCTGTAAAGCGCCTTTGACTATGTAGAAAAGCGAATATAAATCGAATGTGTTAGTGTAATGGTTATTATGGTACATTAAGGATGGAGGAAGGAGCTGCTCTTGGTTGAGTGGAGCGCAGGTCTTAAAACGGGGGAGGCGATAATCAGGAGATAACGTAATAAAGTTCTTCCTCACCTTTTCTGAGTGTTGGACATTTTCTTCTCCCACGCCAGTCTGCTGGTTTTCTCGTCCGCCTCGTATTTCAACTTCTCCTAGATGAGCCCAACAGAGATTTAGTGCTTTGTGGTTCGTAGAAAAATGCACAACAAATGAACGCAAAACAACCCATCTATATGAGGATAAAGATGAGTCATACAAAAATAAGAATCAATGTTAAAGCTAAGTCAGCTTGGCTTCTCAAGTGACTTTCAGAGTACAACTTTGTCCATATATATGGAGATATTTGTCTATATCTATATTTGTCTTTATCTACAGTATGTCTATATCTATCTATCTATCCACCTGTATCTGTATCTCTCTCTCTCTCTCTCTCTCTCTCTCTCTCTCTCTCTCTCTCTCTCTCTCTCTCGATATATACCCCATTCTACCCGGTCAGCGTCCCTGTCCCTTCTGGTATTATATATCTATCTCTATACCCCCTTCTACCCGGTCAGCGTCCCTGTCCCTTCTGGTATTATATATCTCCCTATAAACCCCCTTCTACCCGGTCAGTGGCCCTCGCCCCCCCTGGTACCTCCTTGATGGCCTTGAGGAGGTCTGGTTTGTGGGGTGCGCTGGGCGGGATGCAGCGGTGGCCACACAGCTTCAGGGAGGTCATGAAGATAGCGGCCGCGTTCTGCTCCTCGCGGCTCAGGCCTTCCTTGTGGTCGTGGAGCAGCTCGTGGAGCGAGAGAGCCAGCTTGGGCCCGTGCTGCAGAGGGGAGGGGGTGAGGCGGGAGGAGGGAGCGAGGGGGAGAGGGAGGGAGGGGGGAGAAGAAAAAGAGATGGGGAGATATAAGAAGAGAAAGAGTGAGAGGGGAAGAGTGAGTGAGTAAGTAAGTGAGAGTGATAGAGAGAGTGAGCAAGCAAGGGAGATAGAGTCAGACCAATAGTGAGAGTGAAACGAAGAAAAAGAGATGTGTTGACATACATGGAGAGAAAGTGTGAGAGGGAAAGAGTGATTGAGTGAGTAAGTGGGTGAGAGAGTAAGAAAGCGAGAGAGCGAGAGAGAGAAAGACAGATAGAGCGAGACAAAGAGAGAGCAAGTGAGAGAGAGAGAGAGAGAGAGAGAGAAATAGTGAGAGGGGGAGAAAAAGTGAGAGGGGAGATATAGGTAGAGAGAAACAGAAAGAAATAGATCGAGAGTAATTAGGGAGAGTGGTAGGCAAAAAAGGGATTTATGTCATGTTGCATTGTGGCCAGTCATATAAGGGAGAGAAAAGAGCGGTGTGGTCGACCCAGGAGACCCAGCATCCACATCCGGCCTGTCCATCTGTGCGTCACCATTTCACAGACTCAGCATAAAGACGCCTCATGGGTCATCCCAATGCTGAGAGCGGTCCTGTCATTTCAACCCATTCCCTCTCAGAGAGGGCAAATCATTTCCCATTTTAGACACTGGCCTGATACGTACGTGTGTCGTGTCTACTCTGTGTCGTGTCTACTCGGTGTTTGTGTGTGTGTCGTGTCTACTCTGTGTGTGTGTGTGTGTGTCGTGTCCACTCTGTGTCGTGTCTACTCTGCGTCGTGTCTACTGTGTGTGTGTGTGTGTGTGTGTGTCGTGTCTACTCTCTATCGTGTCTACTTTCTCTGTGTGTGTGTGCGTGCGTGCGTGTTACATTAAAAAACAACTTCAATCAGTCCCTCCGGAAAAACGTGATTATGCGATCGCATAATTCAACGCATAATCAGCCAAAGTCCGCATATTCATGTGGGGGCCGCATTTTTTCAAATATGCCGCACTTTCACCGCATAAATTGCAGATTTCCGCGCAAAATATGCGGGGCTTGCATGATTTCATAATCCCCGCATTTTTCTTGCAAAAAATCACATATATCTTAGCAGAAAGTTGAAAAATGTTGCGTTTACTTCACACAAGAGCAGCCATTTCCCCCTGTTGCCATGGGAACGTTATGAAGTGACGTAGTTACGCGACGTGAATGTCTTCGAAAAGCTGCATTTTTCGCAAGTTCCTGCATTTTTTCTTAAGTTCCCGCAATTTTTGCAAGTTCCCGCAATTTCATCGCATAGAATTGCATAAATATGCCGCATATTTCATCACATTCTTTAAGAAAACGTGCCGCATAATCAAGGATTTTTGGCCGCAACAATCACAAAAAAACGCTGCATTTTTCTGGAGCGACTGTTCAATCTACAACCTGGACGTTATATTTTCCATCTAAACCTCCACATTTGAGCTCCCGCCTAAAGCCGCCCTCCAGCCCCTGGGCTTTGGAGAGGGAAACCCCGGGTCTCCGGTCCCGCTCACCTCCAGGCCGGGGCTGAGGCTCTCCCTCAGGATGTCTCCGTGCCGCGGGTCGAACACGAAGTCCAGCGCCTCCTTGCGGTCGGCGAGGGGCTGGGCGGGGCTGAGGGTGTGCACCAGCAGGCGGCCGATCTGGACCCGGAACGTGTCCCGGCTGGACCACAGGATCCGGCGCCACTGCTGGTGGGGCGCCCCGCCGCGGCCCGTACTGCCCTGGGGGGGGGGGGGGAGAGGGCCAGGTCAGAACATACACGTTAATGCACAGGCACGCGCACACACACACACACACACACACAAACACGCAAAATATATACGCACTCAATCATCCAGACACGCACACAAAGTAGACGCCCAAACACACACACATATGCACGCGCAAGGAGGTAAGAAAAACATTTGTGCTAGGAGGGAGTTATCCCGATCATAACCAACATTACGAACAGATGGCAAACATCCTTTTGTAGAAACAGTTTCAAAATGATTTGAAAAACAGCGTACATGTACAATAGATGACAGATTACAGCTGTCTTCCATTTACAAAAGGAACAGACAGCAGAGCTCTGCATCTTTGCTCCAAACTATTCCGGGGGACTGTCGGGATTCCGGCCCAGGACCTTGGGAAGCTAAACACAAGTGGGGGCCCTACCAGGCTGAGTTTGATCCCCTCCATCATCAGTCGCAGGATGTCCCTCTGGAAGCTCTTCTTGCTGGCGGGCGGGAGGGGGAAGGGGACGGGGGAGGCCGGCACAGAGGAAGACGAGGAGCAGCCTTCGTCGTGCCCGGGGTCGGACGGGTCGGGCGTGGACAGCAGGTGGTCCGGTGTCTCGGGGAAGTTCAGCAGCTGGTAGAAGTCCTGGCTCATGTCTGGACCAGGATGAGAGGAGAGGGGGGGGGGGGCGGGAAACCCAATTAGACCAACAAAACCGAAACAAAACCCGATCCCGGCTGTTTCTACGACATTCAAGACTCACTTGTTCAGAGTTCATCTGGACTCTGCATAGCCTTACCCCCCCACCCCCCTCCACACTCCTCTTATGCACTTATTGTATGTCGTACGCCCTGGCACTTAATGTACACACTTATTGTATGTTTGTATGTCATTGCACTTCAAAATAGTACTTACATTGTGCTTTGTTGTATACGAGGAATGGGTTAACCCAGCAATTGTTAGTGCTTGGCACTTGGTTATATGAACATTCTTTCTGTGCCAACAGCGATATATTGTTGTTTCTCTTTCTTCTAAAAATGTACTTATTGTAAGCCGCTTTGGATAAAAGCGTCTGCCAAATACAGGTGTCTTCCATTTACAAAAAGAACAGACAGCAGATCGTTGCTCCAAACAATTTGTGGGTACATTCAATGTCAAATGTGAATGTATGTAACTTTGTCCGGGCCGGCGTGGCTACCGTGGTAGATGAGCCTGTTGACGGCCAGGACCACCAGCCTCTGCAGCCGCTGGACGAACTCCGTCTCGCTGGCGCGGATCGGGTTCTCCTGGCTCATGCGCCGCTGCATCATCTGGCTGAGCTCGTCGCTCGCCACCGACCGCATCCGCATCAGGAGCGAGTCCGACTGCACCATGGAGAAGCGGCGCCGGCCTGGACCGTCTGGACCGGGGGGGAGGGAGAGGTGGTCAGTGTTATGGGGTGGACATACATTTGATTCACGCGTGATCGCGAGCGTGTTCGTTTGAATCACGCGTGATCTCGGGTGTGTTCGTTTGCATCACTCGCAATCTCGAGCACGTTAATCTGAATCATGTGCGATCTCGGGCATGTGTCGCTGAGTCAGCACGCCACACGGCATGCAGCGCGTGCGGTTTAGTTTTCCTCGCTCTCTCACAGGTTCACAGAACGGTCACGCAACCGAATATCTCATCAATAACTCATCCATTAGTCAGCAGGCTGGGAAGAGGAGAAAGAAAGCCTGGCTCGCCAAAATGGCATCCGTGCAAGAATCTGGTCCCCGTTAGTTTGGTGAGCTCTCAGAGTAAACACGCATCATCACACACGACACACGACACAAACACACACAGGGTGCACCAGTAACGCATTGAATGCAATGTACCAGGCAAGGTTACTCCTCGGTCAAGGACCAGGGTGAAGGTGAGTTCCACGGCAACAACAACAACACAACAACAACAACAAACATGTCCCCCCGGTCGGAGGGGATATGTTATCTGGGGGGGGGTTACGTAGGCGGTACGGAGGCGGCACCGTTGCCCCGGGCTACCTGAGTCAGGAGGATGGAACATGAAGGACGAGGTGGTGGTGGGGGAGGAGGAAAGGGGGGAATCCTGGGCCAGGAAGCTGAAGGGGGGGGACAGGGGGATCTGGCCGTAGGAGCAGTAGTGCTGCCGGGGGGGGCGTGGGATTATGGAGTCTCTCATGGCCATCGAACCTTCGGGCCGGGGACGGGGGAGGGGCATGGAGACACAGACGGGTGAGCAAGGCATCGTGGGAACACGAGGCAATAACACAACAAGGAAGAGGTCAGAGCAATGCATCATGGGAAAACGAGACAATCACAATGAAGAACAGGTCACAGGTATAATGTACTGAGCAATGCATCAAGGGAATACGAGGCAATGACACAACAAGGAAGAAGTCACGGGTACACAGAGCAATGCATCATGGGAATACGAGGCAATAACACAACAAGGAAGAGGTTACAGGTATACGGAGCAATGCATCATGGGAAAACGAGACAATTACAATGAAGAACAGGTCACAGGTATAATGTACTGAGCAATGCATCAAGGGAATACGAGGCAATAACACAACAAGGAAGAAGTCACAGGTATACGGAGCAATGCATCATGGGAATACGAGGCAATACCACAACAAAGAACCGCTCACTGGTACACTGAGCATAGAGTAAGGCGTGGGGATTTGCGTGTTCCTTGCGTTCACTCACCACTGATGCTCTTTCGCTTGGGGTGGATGGCCTGGTGCGGGGAGCTGGGCAGGTTCATGGAGCTGCTCAGCTTCTGGGGGTCCTGGTTGGCGGTGGTCCTGATGAACTCTATCGCCGACTGCAGCACCCGGAACTGGAGAGCCACGGCCATCTCTGCAGGGAAACCGTTGAAAGGGGGAAAGGGGGTTGGCTTAGGTCAGGAGGTAGAGCGGGTTGACTTGTAACCGGAAGGTTGCCAGTTCGACCCACGGTTCGTTCTAGTTGAGTGTCGGGTTGTCGCTGAGCAAGACATTTCTAACCCTAACTGCTCCTGACGAGCTGGCGTCGCCTTGCATGGCTGACAGTGCTGTGAATGTGTGAACGTGTGAATGGGTAAATTTGAGGCAATATTTGTAACTAGCTTTGAGTGGCCACTTGTTAGAAAAGCGCTAAATAAATGCAGTGAGTCCATTTACCATTCATCTACTGCTCTCGTACTATTGTTTCAGGGGATAAGTCTGGCAGCTGACCGATGATTCTAAACTTTCTATTCAGCGGCCAACAGGACGCGACGAGGTCTACAAACCTCATCACACAATGTGGTTTTCATTGTCCGTACTACACACCCTACACGTTCCCCTCGATACAATCAAGCTCACTTGAAGTTACGATACAGTCGCGTGATAGCTTCAACACGGCCCTAATGTGTCCCCCTGCCCGACGTAGCTTCCCCTGCCAGAGAGACCGGCGCGGACCCCCCCCCCCCCGGAGCCCCTGGCCCTTACCCTGAGTGCGGCGCATCTTGCTGGTCTGCATGAAGCCCAGCAGGGTGATGAGGTCCTCGATGATGCGGAAGTACTGGGAGCCGGAGGAGCTGCAGGAATGGATGGTCACGGCCACCAGAAGCTGCTGGATGTCGCACACCAGCAGCTTGTAGTCGTTGAGGGGAATCCTGGGGCGGGGTCAAAGGTCAGGGGGAGGTTAAGACAGGGGGGGTTCAGAGGGCGACTGACTTAGGTTGGGTCGCTGCGTGTGAAAGGGAAGCAGGTTGTAGATTTAAGGCTGAATTATGCCACATTAGACAATTACAGCTAGCTATAGGGTTGGCTTAGCTCAGGAGGTAAAGCGGGTTGACTTGTAACCGGAAGGTTGCTAGTTAGATCCCTGGCTCCTTCTAGTGTGGAGCTGTCCCTGAGCAAGACCACTGACCCTCACTGCTCCTGACTAGCTGGTTGTCGCCTTGCATGGCGACTCCACTATTGCTGTGTGCGAGTCGCTTTGGATAATAGCATCTTAGGGCATTTACGTAAATATCATAGTACACAAGTAAAAGATCGGTCTTAGTACTACAATTACTACTAGTTAGGCTGACGTCAAAGCCTCAAGCATTCAAGTGAAACCAAGTAATCAGTAGGAATATGCCTATGGTAAAACATGTCACAGTGGCTCATCTGAAACCCATCGTTGACACAGCTTTAATCAAAGCCTTTTCGAGGGCCCAAATGGACCTTGGCCCTGTTTAAACAAGATAAATATTTACCTTGTACAACCGCTTATGAATTTCAATTGTATCTCGATACAACAATGACGTGTTGACACAAAAGGCCCACTGCGCTCACAACCACACACACAGGTTTCAGGTTTGTACCAGATCCTCGTTTTTGCATCTCCGAGAACGGACGGAATTGAACCGAAGGGAAGTGTACCAGTTCACACTGGTTTGGATAAAGCCGCAAATCATGTTAAATAATGGTTGAGGTCTAGGATTTTTTGAATTGTAAGAAAAGAAGGAAAAGTACGTTGACGTTTACGATATATTTGTATACGACGCCTGCTTGCTTTCTATTGGCTGACGACCGGTGACTTATGAGTTCCTGCGAGAGATTCTCTCTATATAACACACTTATTCTCGTGTATCCAGATCAAACATAGCGACCACTTCCAGCAGAAGGGTTGTACATGAGTCGTACATCTCACGTATAACCCGGTTCCGCCTGTTTAAGCAGAGGAAACATCTCTTGTTGCGTCGCAATCGTTTTCAATTAGCCGATTCGCAGCGAGACTGAACACACACGCGGGCCCTGGAGCCTGTAGGGGCCGGGCGTACCCGGTCTCCATGCCGTTGAGGGTGGACAGCGTGTTGAAGAGCACGTAGAGGAGGCCGTGGTCCAGCAGGATGTCGGCCAGCTTGGGGCAGGCGTTCAGCAGCTGCAGCAGCATGCACAGCAGGTTGTGCAGCAGGGAGTTCTCGTACAGGGAGTTCTCGATCAGCCCCAGCATGGGGATGATGCACCGCTTCCTGAAGGGGGAGATGCCCTCCATCTCCTCCAGGTCCAGGCTGGGGACAGATGACACAACACAATTAGCTCAAAGAAAGGGTTAGGCGATGTCGCTGCACGTTCATATCTGTCTATCTGTCTGTCTATCTGTCTATATTGATATACTGTATAAATCTATATAGATAGATATAGATATCTATCTATCTATCTATCTATCTATCTATCTATCTATCTATCTATCTATCTATCTATCTATCTATCTATCTATCTATCTATCTATAGATAGATATATGGGTATATATAGATAGATAGGTAGCCTTTTTTTGTAGAATACAAAATTTGATTCTCTAAACTATTGGAATAGTTTAGAGAATGAATTATGACAGAAATGTATGCCTTATACTTTGACTTTCTGGTTTGTCCATGCTTTTTTCATTTTATGTTTCCTCCATGTATAAACAAAGTCGAATCAAGTGTAAAGAATATAATAAATGGGGGCAGGATCGTCAAACTTCGTCAAAATCGAGCATTCAAATCCCAATCCGAAAGTTTCAGGAATCCAACTCCAACCTCTAAAGTCTGCCTACAGCAGGCGGCCTCGAGCAAAGGGCTGCTGAACGACATCCTGCATCTAGATCCAAACCGTCTGCTAAACAACCCAAGATCAACACCCCTGATGAATCAACCCATCGGTTGTTAGCGTGTATGCGGTGCGTGGCTCCGACTCACTCCTCCTCCAGGCTCACGGGCCGGCTGAACAGCATCTCCAGGAAGCACTCCAGCAGACCCTGGCTGCCCTGGTGCAGGTACAGCTGGTTGGCCAGCAGGGAGAAGCCGTGGTTCTTCAGGAACTTCTCCTTCTGCTCCTTGGAGGCTCTGCTGAAGTACGCGTCCAGCAGCTGCAGATAGGGAAACAGTGGTTAGGTTCAACGAGGGGTGAGACACACACACACACACACACACACACACACACACACACACACACAGGCGGGCCTGGTGGAATCACTGAATTACTGCATTTATGAATGACTAAGTAGGATAAAAGAGATTGCTTCATATTATTTTTACCATTTATTATTTAGAGGTTTTTATCCATGGTGACTTGCATTGGCTTCAGATGCACGCTATTAAGGAGCAGGTAGAGGTTCAAGACTCAAGGATACCTGAGGGGGGGGGGGGGTTCAAACCCAATATCTCACATGGAGCAAGCGATATTAGGTTGGATCCTCCCCACCCCATCACCTCCTGCCAAGACACCTCTGTTTACCATCCTCTCCACTGCCCTTAACTCACCCCCTGCATGTTAGTACCGCTGAGCACCAGATTCCTTTCCACCCTCCTCCCGTATCATGTTGCTTTCCTAATTTCCTGTCACAGCACTGGTCTAGCACGCGATCGCTCCAGGGGATATTGTCCTGTTCGGAGCCTCCAGCTCCTCATAATCATTCGTTTTGCTCTCTCTGCCTGCTCCCATTGATTGATAACACGCTTGTCAACACAAGCCCCGCCACGCAAAAACTTCACCGTTCAAGACAGAACGCGAAGGATATCAGGAACACTAGCGCGCCGCTCCTTGTCTGTCTCGATTTAATTGACGCATTCCCCGGCCGAAGTTTTGCCATTTCGTTCGTCCGCTCCAACTCGCCGGAGCCAGGGGAGCACGCCGGCGTTGCGTCAGAGCTCAGCGTGGGGCTGGAGGGGCTGGGGGGCGTACCTTCATGACCCCCTGCTGGATGAGGGGAGAGGGGTGGTTGACCAGCACGATGAGAGCCTCGGGCTGGATCAGCTTGTCCATCACCTCCTCCAGCATGAGGTCGGGCAGCAGCAGGAGCAGGCCCCGCAGGAGGTCGTAGAGCCCGCAGCAGATCAGCACCAGGCAGTCCTCCGTGGTGGACCTGGTCGGCACACACATACACGCACACACACACACGCACACACACACACACACACACACACAGCACAATGCACGCAGGCTCGCATGGACACACACACAGCACAACGCGTGCACACAAAGCACAACGCGCACAAAGCACAACGCGTCAGAGCGCACACATACACGCACACACAAACACACACACACACACACACACGTAACACTTCTAAGATGTCGGTGAACACTCAACAACATGATAGATGACTCAACCACCCACAGCCCCTCACAGGCTGTCGCAGGTCAGATCAATCTCAGCTAATGCTTGAAACATGAATCCAGTGTAGAATACAAATCTGCACACGGAGGTGCAGCCGGATCTCACTGAGACGCCCGGTCCCTGAATTAAGCTAGCCTTTCACAACAGGCTGCCAGTGACTACTTCAAACCAACCGCAGATGCATGGCAATAAAAGCCAATTTGTCCTCATCTGGGGGGGTAAATAATTCAGCGAGGGCGTGGCCGACCCCTATCACGAGTCATACCAGGACATGACCCGGAAACCTCGCCCAAACCCGCGTGAGACAAGGAGCGAGACAACACCGCCCGGCGTGGTCATGGGCGTGGCTCACCTGTCGTCCACCTCCAACTTGCTGTGCATCCTCTCGTACCCGGGGGAGTAGGTGTAGCTCTCCCAGTCCTCGGGCAGCGAGCCGCGCTCGGCGGCGGCCCCAGCGGCGGCGGGCCAGCGGCCCGCGGCCAGCGAGCCGTTGGCGGCGGCAGCGGGGAAGGCCAGGCCCAGGCTGGCCAGGTTGCTGTGGCTCCGCTGGAAGGACTGGATGCCCTTCAGGCTGTCGGGCCGCCGCGGCGCCTCCTCGCCCGGCCAGTCGAAGCGGTCCTCCGACTCGGCGCCGTCCACGCTGCCCTCCGGCAGGCTGTCCAGCTCCTCGTCAGGGTCCTCCTCCACGCTGATGGAGGGCGGGCGGGGGGAGGGCGGGTTGGGGGAGGCAGCGCGCCCGTCCCCCCCGGACTCCCGCGACTCGCAGATGGTCTTGGCCGAGTCGCAGCTGCTGAGGAGCAGCTCGCCGCCGCCGCCGCCGCCGCCGCCGCCGCCGCCTCTCTTCAGGGTCTCCGTGCTGCCCGGAGCCCCCTGTGAGGGCGGGGCCCCGCCGGCCCCCTCGCCAGGGGGGGGGGCCGGGCTAGGGGCCCTCCGGGGACTGGCGGCGGGGGAGGTGTGCGGGGACGGCGTCAGACTGGGGGGCCGCAGGAAGTGGTCGTCTGTGGAGGGCTCGGAGGAAGAGGCCGCCGGCTGGCCTGGAGACGAGGTCACGAGGACGAAGCAGACAGACAGACAGACGGCAGACATCAATACTGGAGAGCCAGTCGTCTGCAACAGGCAGAGTCTCCGGCTCCTTTAGGGGGAGCCGAGAGGGACGACTGAGGAGACTGATGACTGTGGTTAAGACCTAATCTGAGATCTTAATCAGAGGAAGACATCACGCTTGGAGTCATGCCCAACACACACACGCACGCACACGCACACACACACGCACACACACCACGAGAGTAAACCCTGTCCTACAATCCTTAAATTACACAGGGGGGTCTTTAAGGACACAGTCCTCCAGGAACTCTGAGCCCCCCTCGCAGAGGGGAATCCAGGACAAGTATCTAACAAAACTGATCTTCACAGAGAACAGCATCGGTTGCTTTACCGAATCAATATTCTATTTATATCATCAGCATTTCAAAATAGTCCGGTTTGGACTTCTGTTCTTTTATTTTTAACTGCCGTTTGATATGCGTGAATGCTCCGTTAGGACTGCTAATGTAATGACAATAAAGGACTAATTCGATTCTATTCCATCTCTTCTAAACTACAGATCTAATCCTCCTGGGATCCTTCGGGGGTCTTCAGGGCCGTGGTGTCGGGCGGTGCGGTGGAGGCCCTACCTTCTGGGTGGAGGTCCGGGAACACGGTGGGGGAGAGGGAGAAGACAGAGCTGCTGGCCGACTTCACCCCGCTGTGGGAGTGTCTCAGGTACATGATAGACTGCACCTTCTCCCGGTACAGCTTACCGTCTGAGGACACACACACACACACACACACACACACACACACACGGATAAGCCCACCCGCGCAACCACATACAGAGACAGGCACGCATGAGCACGCACAAAAAACACACACGGGCACCCACATGCGCGCACCCACACACACACCGACATGCGCGCACCCACACAGACATGCGCACGCACACACACATGCACAAACACGCAGCCAAACGCAAAAACACACACACACATGCCCAAACACACACAAACACACACACACACACACTAAAGCTATCAGAAATAAGGCTTATTGATATCTGGGATGGCGGGGGGGGGGAGTGTGATGACCTCACGACCTCGCCGGTGACCTCACCGATGTGCAGGGAGAAGTAGAAGCTGGTGGGGGTGTGGCACACGTAGGTGTTGGTGGGCGGGTGCACGGCCAGCAGGAAGTTGTAGACCAGCTTGAGCAGGTCCAGATCGGGGGGGGAGCCCAGCACCTCCTGGATGATCTTGACGAAGGAGAGGCACACCTCCTGGGGGATGGCGGTGAGGTACTGGTCCCGGTTCTCCTGGGGGAGGAGCAGAACACACACACACACACACACACGTCGTCGTGGGTTACAGGACTCACCGCAGGGGGGCGGCTGAACGGCAGCGCCTCATCAGAGGATACTTTGTGTGCAATGCGAGCACCCCTGCGAGCGTGGGATTACTATTGATTTAAAACCCTTGTCGGTCCACAAGCTTGATAAGAGAGAATAAACATGACAGTCCTGCCTGGGTGCTTATTATCTTTCATCTTTATTCATTGGAAATTATTATTATTAATGATGTGTTGATTATGTCATCTTCGCACGTCCTTAAGTAGTGGAGGACGATTATTAAAGAGAGCAGCAACAAAAAAAAAATTGAGATCAGTGTTTTTTTGTGTTCTGCCAACATGACCAAAACACAGTTGCACAGTCTCCAGATAAAGGCTGATGATTTACTAGACATTGCCTCAACCTCAGTGTAAACAATGTACAATGAACTCCGTTTCCCAGAGTGCATCTCACCTGTAGGACCTGGCAGGTGAGCAGGAAGCGGTGCACCACCTGTGCCTTAAGGAACTGTCGGATGTTGAAGACCTGCTGCGGGTGGTGCACCCGGATCAGGATCTCCAGGGCAGCTAGCAGGGTCTCCCACACGCCCGCCTGTCACCCACACACACAGCACAGACCCCCGGGTCAATAACAGCTCAGACCCCCGGGTCAGTCACCCACACACACAGCAAAGACCCGCGGGTCAGTCACCCACACACACAGCACAGACCCGCGGGTCAGTCACCCACACACACAGCACAGACCCCGGTCAATCACAGCACACACACAGCAAAGACCCCCGGACAATCACAGCACACACACAGCAAAGACCCCCGGTCAGTCACAGAACAGACCCCCGGTCATTCACACCACAGACCCCCAGGTCAGTCAACCGCTTCATATTTTGGCACGCAATAATCAATATATTTACCATCAGTGTGTTCCTCCTTTGTTACTTTTGTGTTTCTACGTCATTCGGCATTGTAACTGCGCCTCATCAGGGGAATGATAAACCCTGACAACAACAGAGCTCTGGCTGTGGCCTACCTCCGCCTTGGCCCAGATCTTCCAGTCCAGCAGGACCTCCGAGAGCAGCTGAATGTCCTGCACCACGGCGGTGGACTCGGTGTCCAGGCGGAACTGCCCATCCTCCCCCAGGGAGAGGACGGGCCCACTGCAGCAGCCATCCAGCAGGGTCTGAAACCAACGCACACGTCAACCACCGAGGAGGACGCCCGCATGGAGACCCCCCATTGGACCCCTGACCCTCCCTGGAAGGAGGGATCCCCCACTCGACGTTCCTCCTCAAGATTTCCTCCTTGCTAATCAAAGGTTGCATCAGCGATGCTAGGCCGAAACATAAATGATCCCATTCGTCTGATCTTACCGCACGATCCGCTAGCTGCCCGCCCCATGAGCAGGCCGTCTCTGTAGGCAGCCTATGCCCCGAGATTGTACACAAAAACAAATAGTACTACCAACCTCTCAAAACCAAAATAAATAGTATTCCAACCAATCACCGACAAGGGGTGGGTGTTTTGGGGTTTTGCACTGCGTTTATGATCGTTTTTACTGGATCCACGAAACACGGAAGGGAGGGGCGAGCTGGCTCTGTTTGTTTGGGATCTCGCTTTAAATACCAACAGAAGTGACGTCACCCAACATCGATACAACCTTTAAGGGAGTTTTTTTCTTGCCCTCTGGGGGGCTAGGGTCAGGGGGGTGACATAAATATATGGCCCTATGAGACTGCACCTGTGATTAAGGGGTATACAAATAAAATTGAATACATTGAATTGGGATTCAGCGGCTGTATCTCACTGTACCCAGGACTGCTCGAACACATCACTGAAACAGATTAGAGTCCAGCGATGCTGCATCCGTTCCAGAAATAGACTCATTGACGTGTGTGTTGTAATGTTGCCTTAAATCTGTGATGAGGTTGGGGAGGAATCAATACGGTCGCTAAGACAGCTCAGCGGAGACGTCATAACTCTGGGCAGAGCAGGGACTGGTTATGCCCCCCCGAGCCAGCAGGTCAGTATTGATCAGGGCAGGCTGCTAGTTAAGTTAGTTGAGTTACGTCGGTGCTAAATCCCTGTCGTCTCCCGCCTTGTCCTTGTAAGTAATGTTACAGTCCAGTTTATCCCTCTAGTAAACTGTGTTACACTCTTTATAAAAACAGACACGTTTTAGACATGTGCCGGAACCTTCATGCCTGAACCAGTGATCCAGCTAAAGCAATACTTAAAAATGCATGTCTAACAGAAATGTGATCACTTTATAAAAAGTCAATATATTTACAGCTAAATGGCAAATAACTGCAGTTGCAATAAGTGCGTTTCTGTGTTAGCAGCAATGATTTCTCTGGTCTTGCACAGGGAATCTAGCATTTCTAGCCCTCTCTGCCCCACAGAGGGCGCAGAGTGAGCAAGCAATGAGACCTACTTTCAACATGTGGTATCCCACGATGCACTTGGCTTTGATGAGGACCTGGTGGATCATGGAGTATCCGTGGCAACAGTCCATCTCGTGGATGCGGTGCTGGTTGTACTTTGCCAGAGAGAGCAGCACCTTCAACGCCAGTGCCTGAGTCTGCTCGCAGTCACTCAGCTCTACGGACTGCATGGTCACACACACACACAGACACACACACACACAGGTTATATTTCCATAATTTGTGCTATTTTGTTTTGTGGTTAAAGTTATTTCCTCCGTATTGATAGTCACAATGTGTAAAAGTTCCACTAGCTCTTAGCTCAAAATGACATGGACTTATCTGTAGTCAACAAGGATCCACATGCATTTCAATATTGATCAATAAAACATCAATAACACCACGTCCTACAACTGACCATACCTCTCTCTTTAATTACAAGAATCTTAAAATTGAAGAGAAGAAAACCCCTCCCACTCACGCCACCCAGCCCGTCTTCAAACAGTGTCACAGCCAGGTAGAGTGGACAGAACACTGTTATGGAGCTTTATGTACTCTAACAGTCTCCCGCCTACTGACTGGGACGAGCTCCATCGTACACACTGCGACTCCAACACGCCCCCGTCCTGCGTGAATCGTACCTGGGCGAAGAGGAAGACGAAGGTAGCCGTGCCTCCGATCTTGTGCAGTACGTTCTGCAGGCCCTGGGGCTCGATGGGCTGCAGGGCTCGCAGCGCCGGGGGCTCCAGCGTGGAGCTCTGCACCTCCTTGGAGCTGAAGGGCCGCTGGGTGACCACCGTCTTGGCCTGGCCCTTCAGCCTGATCACCGGCTCGTAGATGGTGTACACCCGTGGACTGCTGGGGGTGTAAACCACCGCCAGGCTCTCCTGTACGAGACACAGACACACACGGTGAGTTGAGGCGCGGTTAGGCCATGAAGAGGGGGGGGGGGGGGGGGTGATGGATGGTATAGCTGGAGGGAGTCATAGCTGAAGAGCGATGAGCTGAGGCAAAGGGCGGACCGGAATGATGGAGTGTGTTTGGGAAGGAACCCGAAAAAGCCTTGCTCTCCAAATCCACCTTTTTTTGGAATGCCGTGATATATAACGAACAAATGGGTAATTAAACATTTAGTTTAAAATTAGAAAAGTACCGGAATGATGGAGCACTGTTTGGAAAATGTTTCTATATCCACCTAGGTGGACTTGGCAAACCACCGTGAAACATAAAGAACCAATGGGAAATGGAACATCTGGTTTTTAAAATAAGGAACTACTCACGACGAGTGCCGAGGTGTCCACTTCCTTGCTCTTCATCAGTAGCTCTCGGACGTGGTCGCACTTCAGGCCCTCCTGTGTCACGTACTTGGAGAATGTCCCGCTGGGCTTGCCGTACTTGCAGGGCATGATGGAGGTGAGGTCGGGCCCGCTGGCGTACAGGTAGAAGGCCTCTTCAGAGCCGATCCTCGAACCTGGAGAACGGTATGACAAAGTACGTGTTATTGCTTTAACTGGTATGCTGAAAACTATTATCAAGCTCAAGGCCTGAGGTGTTAGTACTTATCTGAGGTAATATCTGAGCTATTCCTCTTCTGTATTCTTATTAAGACACCAATACAAAAATCGAACTTATAAACATGTATTTGAAACAATATTATTTATGTGATAGCACAAGTGAAACTAACACACGTTTAAAAAAGTGCACCTACAGTACAACAGGAGCCCTGTTTGCCACCAGGGTGTACAAAGGAGTGAGCATGAAATACATTTCTTAAGAGGATGAGAGCAGATGGTGCTTTGGAGGTATTTACACACATCACCCTGAGAGGGGGATTACAAGGGAAGGGTGGATTAGACCCCCACCCACCAGCAACACAACCCCCCATGCACACCTCCCCCCCACCCCTAGGGCCCAGCGCAGAGACTAGAGACTCCCACCCAGGCTGAGACAACCCCTCCCCAGGGGACCTGCTTATCCTCCACCATCCCCCCCCCCCCCCCCCCCGAGTGGCACCCCCACCGGCACCACCGGCACGGCGCCCCCCCCAACGCACCGTTGAAGAGCAGCACGGTGCCCAGGTTCCAGCGGACCCCCAGCCGGAGCAGCTCTTCCGAGGAGAGCAGGCTGTGGCCCAGCATGCAGAAGGTCTTGTTGCTGTCCGAGGACAGGCTGGACTTCCTGGGGAGCGTGTAGTCCAGGGACACGTCAGCCTTCCTGCAGGCAGCAAGGGGAGTTCACAACACGTTGAGGTCGCTTGCCTTTGATTCGTTCTGTGCGCTTCAAACGAGCGTTTTGGTATATTGTTGCTTGAAACGACGTCTTACTTAGTTTGGTTAGAAAAGTTCAGGAATGGATATAATCAGGACCAGGGTTCAATGCAATCCAATAAAAATACAAAAGCAGTGCTAAGGAAAACAAAATGCTAAAGTAGATGCGAAAGTAAAGACCATCAGAATAAACAGGACAAACAGCATAAACATGGGTGATAATAATGGGTGGTTGGCAGTGTGCAGTAGTATGTGCCGAGAGCGTCTCCTCACCTGATCCCACACACCCAGACCACCATGCGGCCCTGGATGTTCTTCTTGCCCTCGGGCTGCTGGCTGTAGGTCAGACCCAGGTGCTGCCAGTGGCCCGGGGTCAACAGGCCCGGCCCCGACTCCGCCTGGGCCAACAGCCCGGCCTTGATCTCGTCGTTGGGGTCGATGCAGATCCTGGAGGACCGGGGTTATGGGTGGGTTTTAGGTTCAAGAATGCATTGAGAGCCAAGACTGTTGAAGCCATTGGAAGAGGCTTCATTTCTGTGTTACGAGTCACATTGAGAAATACACTGTGGAAGTGAAGAGATCAAACTCAGCCACCCAAGTATTAAACACATTCTAGTGAGGTCTGAACAAACACTGTGGCTACCTCTAATGCAAGCCATGGGCTCATCTTTGTGATGAGTTCAGTTCAGCCTCGGTTTCGACTTACATTTAAAAGGGGTGATATTATGCCACCAGGTGTGAGTGTGATCAACCATTACAAGCCTTTTCAAATCTGCCTTTTCCTGTGTGACGTCACAAGTGGGAGTGTCCAACTAGATGTGTGACGGAGAGATAGGCAACATTTGCTATGGTCCAATGGGTAGGCTGGTGGACTGATCCATCAAGCATACATCAAGCATATAGGTGGACAAGCCCAGTAGTGATGTCACAAGTGGGCGTGTCCTTCAAGCATACATCTAGGTGGACACGCCCACTAGTGATGTCACTAAAACACAGGAAAAGGCAGATCTTCAAACGGCTTATAATGGCTAATCCCACTCACACACGCCGGCACAACATCACCCCTTTAAAACACACTTCTGGCCATGTTCCTGTATTCATTGCAGTCTTCAGTCAACAATTTTTACAGAAAACAAATCCCCAAAAGATTTCGGGCACTCACCTGAACGTCAGCGACCCCGTGCAGAAGTCCGCCCACACCTGAAGCATCAGAGCCTTGGAGCCCATGGACAGAACGTGGACCAGGCCCTCGTCCAGTGCTCTCTGGCCCGCCGGAGAGCTGCCGCGGTGGGCCTCGGGCGCCGGCGCCTGCCCCGCGGCAGCTAGGTGGTGGTTAAGAGTAAGAAGCCGTCAAAAACCGATGCAGAGCAAAAAAACAAAAACGCAAAATACTTTACTCATCGCTTGCGGGAATTCAGTGCAATCCGATCTCACAGCGGTTCCACTGCTTGTCTCACCTTTGTCCTCCGCCTCCGCCTCCGTCAGCCTCAGCCACATGGAGGCGCTGAAGCCACTGGCCATGTGGGGCCAGCAGTTCTGCCCCACTAGGGGCAGGTGGAGTGGGGCGGCGTGCCAGGGGGAGGATCGCAGGTGGCCGGTCCTGGGCTCGGCGTCGCCGTCCCTGCGGGGAGACAGCTTGCCCTTCCAAAGCAGCCCCACGCCCTTGCCCCCCCCGCCGGCGGTGCCGTTCTGCCGGGGGCCCGGGGAGGCCCCTGCGGTGGTAGGGGCCCCCAGGACGATGGGGAAGGAGAGGAAGTGAAGGGGCTCCAGGTCCATGTTGGCCTCCACGATCTGCAGGATTCCCTTCAGTAAGATGTCCTGGGGGAGGGAACAACAACAATACATTGCATTTGAACAAGGGTGCCCAATACGCCGACTGGTCGATCGTAAGGGTAGTGCAGGAAGATTGAGTCAAATTCCCAAAAATATATACGTGTATTTTAGAAAAATATATATATATATAAAAAAATGAATAATGACCCATCAATATGGCATTTACCAGTTGATTGACGATTAGAATATCATGCTGTGGTCTCATGCACACGCGGCATGATTGTGTGAGTGAGTGTGTGTGTGGCTGTG
Organism: Pollachius pollachius; assembly: GCF_949987615.1. Taxonomy (NCBI): domain Eukaryota; kingdom Metazoa; phylum Chordata; class Actinopteri; order Gadiformes; family Gadidae; genus Pollachius; species Pollachius pollachius. Next base: position 5,974,883 of record NC_136935.1, read on the forward strand.
CGCGCGTGCGAGCGGGTGCAGCAAGCATGCCCGGTGACTTCTGGGGCCTCATTAGCAGACCGGTGTCAGAATGCAGAAGGGCCCTCTAATAGAAGCTCAGATGTCATGTGATAACTCACTCCACAGCGGGCAGAAACCACACAGCACTTTTCTCGATAAAACACTCACATTGTTTCCTACAGTCCGTCGTTTCAGGCGACAACTACTAACAAGGAAGAGCGTTGAGGGTAAACACAGGAGTTCACAATGTGGACCTTTTAGTCATAAAGGCCCCGGTTTCACTTTCCAATTAACAGGTGGCAGTCACCCGCTACATCCCACTGGGTGTTGGTACATGGGTGATAATTGGGAATGGATTTGGTGGAGTCCCAGAGGGCGAGGGTGTTGATGACTGGGCTACAACAAGCCAGGGAGAATACAGCGCGCATCGTGCATATACATCCACAGCTGGAAACACAGATCACGGACTAAACCCAAGGAACGGGTTAACCTAGAAATTGTTAGTGCTCGGCACTTTGTTCTACGAACATCCTTACTGTACCGACAGCAACATGTTGTGGTTTCCCATTGTTCTGACAATTGTACTTATCGAAGTCGCTTTGGATAAAAGCGCCTGCTAAATGCCCTGAGTGCAAATGTAAATGGATTTAATTATTTTTTTTTTCCGTTTTCGTGCGAATAAGTAAAATGGTGCAGTTTGTGATGAGGCTTGAGACTTACGATGGGAGCGGTCTTCTCCAGGAAGAGGCGGACGAGCAGTGCCAGCTCGTCGGCTGTAATGCGCTGGCTCACCATGGCAACCAGCAGCTCAACCAGCACAACCTGGCAATCTGGATAAAGGCATAAGGAGAAGATTACAGACATCGCGTCGCTTAAATGCTACAGCGAGAAGACCAACAAAACCACAGGGCGCAGCCACACCAGCAACATGGGGACCCCCGGTTTGATGTGAAGTGCCGTGTTGCAGGGAGTCAAAAATAACACGCATCTTTTGAAGAGGAACGAAAATGTGAATAAAATGTGATAAAAAGTGCATAAAATAATGGCGGTTGAAATTGCGAATAACGTAAAAATATTGGAGAGGGAATTCGAAAACGTTTAACTACAATTAAAACTACGATAAACACCAGTGCCAACCACAACGACAAACCTTTGAAGGAGGGATCCGTTTGGGTGAGGACCTTGTGGAAGCCAGACAGAATGGTCTTGACTCCCTTCTGTAAGGGAGCAGAAACACAAGAGAGAGTCAGAGAACAGGATGGCCTAGAGATGGAGAACAGCAGAAAAACACAGAGAGGAGCAGAGGGAGGAGGAGGAGGAGGAGGAGGAGGAGGAGGAGAGGAAGGAGGAGGAGAGTGAGGAGAGGGAGGAGAGGAAGGAGTAGGTGGATTAAG
>NC_136935.1:5978776-6078776 GCF_949987615.1 Pollachius pollachius
GCGTGCAGCAGCCATAAGAGGAACTACCTTCTTCCTGTTTGGCCATGTCGTCAGGGTTACTCTCGCTGTCGGCGTCGTAGCCCTCCTCTTCCTCCCCCGCCGCCTTGCCGCTGTGGCAGCCCTGCGCCTCCTCTAGCTCCTCACACAGGTCCCCCGCTGGGGCCACACTCTCCACCGGCACCTGCAGCTTCTGGAGGCGGACAGCAGACAGAGAGACAGAGAGAGAGACAGAGAGGGAGAGAGGGATAGAGAGATAGAGAGATAGAGAGAGACAGAGAGAGAGAGCGAGAGAGAGAGAGAGAGAGAGAAGGAGAGACAGAGAGAGAGGGACATTGAGAGAGAGACAGAGAGAGAGAGAGAGGGAAGGAGCAAGTGTGAGAGAAGGGTGGGGGTGAAATGCAAGGAGCATGAGAGAGAGACAGAGAGAGAGAGAAAGAGCGAGAGAGAAAAGAGGGAGGGGGAGAGAGAAACAACGGGATGGTGACGACCAAGGAAGAAACCCAAGTAAATACTACACAACAAATCTAGAACAATTGTGTTGATCCAACACAATCTTGCCCTGTTGGATCAACAGTTTATTCAACAGTCGCCTTACCCCATCGTTCTCAGAATCAATCACACATGGGCTAGCGTAGAGTAGACTATCTTTGATGAATAAAAAAGGTGGAAACTTGATCCCGAACGAGCTCTGAACAAGGAGCGCCAATTCAACTCCAAGCACAGTCAGAATGACCGGCCGAAAGAAAGTGCAAGATTTCTGGTCATCAGACCGATATCAGCTGACTTGCAAGGAGCTCGAACAAGCCAGTCCCTTGCTGTGTTTAGTTAGTCATTGAGGTCCACACACACACACACACACACATACAGTAACCATGGTGATTCTTTTACATTTTAAAAGAGTAAGAGTAAATATCCCATTGCAAGAAATTGCCTTTCACAAAGTTTTCAGTCTACAGTTATGCAGAGCTAAGGCACGCTTTATACAAAAGCTAAGCATCCATGAAGCTTGTAAATCTATTACGCAAGACGCTTTATACGCCAATGTCAAGGTTCAGCCAGACAGACATTTTTGAGAATTGAAATAAAACGGAACTTGAACAAGTGGGACAAACCATTACTACTGCACCATTACTAACCATTACTACTAATTTAAATAATATCTCCCAACTCAAGGAACATGGGCTCCACTCCCTTAAACCATGAAACCCTGTCTGTCTAAACGGTTCTAAAGCAGGAGAACTCAAGGCCAGACTATAACGCTGAAGGAACCAGTTAGGAACCAGTCGTCAGGAGGCAGCGCTGTTCAAACACCTCGAGGCCATCAGCCCATACGCCAATTGTTTGTCTTCGTCTCCTGTCCTTAGCCCCGCCTTCTTCACTAAACCTCGTGTTCACATCCACGGACGGCCCACGTGCAAGCTAGCATGATTAGGTAACATCCTGGAGGTTTTATGCTAACAAACAATCAAACAATTTCCTGACAACTAACAATCTGCCCGGGTGGCATGCGGCTCAGGAGGTTGAGCAGGTTGGCTGGTAAGCGGAAGGTTGCTAGTTCGATCCCCGGCTCTGCCTAGCTGAGTGTTGAGGTGTCCCTGGCTGCTCCTGACGAGCTGGCTGTCTCGCTGCACGGTTGACACCGCCGTCGGTGTGTGAATGTGTGAATGAATGTTAAGACAATATTGTAAAGCCCTTTGATTGGCCACTGGTTAGAAAAGCGCTGTATAGATGCAGTCCATTTACCAATATGGGGTACTGTGAACACAGGCAGACCATGGCGCTCCTGTGTAGGCGAATCCCCATCACGGTTGTGTGAGCATCTTGTCACGCAACATGTGGTATTTCAACGACGGCGTTATTTGATTACAACCGTCTGGTTATAACTGTGTGTGCATGCGCTGTTTGGACGCAAAGGACCATCCACAGACCCAATTAATGTGTACGTGGAGTGGACCATCTTCCGCCCTGAGAACAGCAAAATCTACTTAAGAAGACCTAATTAGGGTGTCCGCTGGATGGAAAATTAAAGTTGAATCTTATTAACGTGGGCAGTGATGGTGCAAAGTACACGTCGTTCACGTGCACCGTCCCGAGAGTTGTTCCGATACCGATACCAGTATCGGAAATACCTCCGATACTGCCTAAAATGCAGTATTGGGTTTCGGCGAGTACGCAAGTCTTTGTTGCCGATCCGATACTATCACATGACACTTCACAAAGAACATCTCAAACATGTACGGTGTGGTGCTGCGTTCGTTAATGGTTGGTGGTGGAAAGTCGGAATGGGAATCGCGCCATCGCCGACCTACGGGCGTTGTCAGGAAAACACCAATGCTCACACTTAACAAGAATACAAATGTATTATTATAATTATGATCTAGTTCTGAAAAAATATTATAATATTTTAACACTCACAGATATTGTGTGAGTGAACTGACTGTACATTGCTGCCATCGTAAGAGAACCCTTCTATAAGAACAAGTGCTATTAGTTCTTAGATGCTGTATCGGTATACACTCAGTATCGGCAGGTAGACAATTTCAGGAATCGGTTTTGGGAGGCTGGGTTCCCAGGGAAGGCTTACCCTGTCTGGTTTCTCCTCGGGGCCGTCGGGGCAGGAGGACAACCGGGCCAGCGCCACCCTCAGCAGAGAGTCAAACAGGGGCACGGCCAGGTCGGAGTTCACCACGCCGGAGCGCGACAGCTGGTCCCTCACCTCGGACAGCGTCTCTTCCACCGATTGGAGCTGTGGAGGGGGAGGATGGAAAAACAGTTTTATTCAAAGTTTGAAACTGAAAGTCGTTAATAACTGTATTATGATTTGGGCTATGGTATCAGAGTCAATGCTATCATAGTATCATCGTTCACAACATTATGTACAGGGCTTGTACATCAGAATGCGTCACAGGGGGCTTTGTTGGCGATACTCAGGCATTTAGTGATAGGAGTTGAATTAATGTTAAATTTAAGGCTGCGAGTTCTGGTCGATCGGATGGTCGATATGCACTTAGTCGGACAAACGCTGTTCTTCCTTTCATTACGGAAAAAAAGCGCTTCTTAATCAAATTCTCCCCATAATGACAAAGCAATTCACCATGAATAACTAAACTAAACGACCAAAACACATTACCACCAATAACATTCCCATGCTCCCATGCTTCCAGAATGGAGTCGATGTAACAGCACCCTGTACAGGCCCAGCTAAGGAGAGCCGACTTTTGAACCATGGACCTCTGAACAACAACACCCCGGACCCGGGCCTACCTGGAAGGACATCTCGGGCTCCGTCCTCTGCAGCGCCGGGCTGGAGCTGTGCAGACAGATGGCCAGCAGGGCCTCCAGCAGGCGGATGCTCTGTAGGGGCCACTCCTCCTCCAGCTCCCTGGCTGGGTCCCCGTTCCCGTCCGGAGCCGCCGTCTCCTCCGGGTCCGGCGGGGCGGCGTCGGGGCCCGTCACCGACAGAGCTGGGGACCCCTGGTGCGGGGCGCTGCCCTTGCCCTTGCCCTCCCTCTTCTTCTTGCCCCGGCCGTCCTTGCTCTTGCAGGTGAGCCTCTGGATGACCAGGGCCATGAGGCGGGAGCACACGTCCAGGCCGCCCAGCCGGAAGAACTGCCGCTGGAAGGCGGGGCTGGCCAGGTAGATCCAGCGGCACACCGACCACACGTCGGCCGCCTGCCGCACCTGCTCCTTGGAGGGCAGGGCCACGCTGTCGGGGGACAGGCAGGGCAGCCGGCCCCCCAGCGGCTCGCTGGCCGTGCTGTCGTAGCCCGACGTGTCCTCCGAGTCGTTGGCCGAGTCGCGGTCCGAGTCGGCCTCCTTGCTGACGCAGAGGAACGCCACGCACAGGAACAGGTTGATGGTGTTGAGGTGGGCCTCCGCCCGGCCGTGCCCGGGCCCCGGCCCGCCCGGTCCCCCGCCCCCGCGGTTCCGCCGCCGGGGGCGCGCCTCCTTCAGGCCCTCGTAGAACTTGCTGAGGCTCTGTGGGCCCTCGCCGGTGCCCCCGCCCTGGGACCCCGGGTCCTCCGCGGGGCCCAGGACGGAGTCCTTCTCCTGGGCGCCGGCGCTCTCCAGCTCCTGCAGCGCCCCGTCGGTGGGCTGGCCCCCGGCCCCCAGGATCAGCGTCTCGAACACCTTCAGCGCCCAGGAGCGCGTCTGGTCCAGGTGGATGAGCTCCGTGATCTGGCTGAGGCCGTTGCAGCTGATGAAGAGGTCCCTGACCACCCTGGGGTAGGACACAGTGACATCATGTGACTCAGACAGCTGAGGAAGAGGTCCCTGACCACCCTGGGGTAGGACACAGTGACATCACGTGACTCAGACAGCTGAGGAAGAGGTCCCTGACCACCCTGGGGTAGGACACAGTGACATCACGTGACTCAGACAGCTGAGGAAGAGGTCCCTGACCACCCTGGGGTAGGACACAGTGACATCACGTGACTCAGACAGCTGAGGAAGAGGTCCCTGACCACCCTACCGTAGGACACAGTGAAATCACGTGACTCAGACAGGAGCAATGGATGCCCGATCCCAAACAGACGAGGATAATGCAGAGGCAGTGGGGGTCTGGAGAAGGGGTAGCTCGCAGGAGGACTTACTTATTCATTTAGTTCACAACCAGGCGAAAAGCAGATCCAAAAAACGAACGGACATAATCAGATGATAAAGAACAAGTGACATGATTCGATTTGATCCGACCATGGTTGGGCATGCCCAACCGACCATGAGATAGATCAGAATCGACCTCTTTCCTACGCATTCCCATTAACTGGATATCTAGGATGTAGTGGTCTGTTACACATTTTTCCATTCACATTTCACATTCATAATTTTCCTTGTTATCGTTTCAATCTCAATTCATTTCTCCATTTCAGAAGCCTCCCTTAGTAATTATTTTTCAAAGTGGACGAGGAAAGCGGTTGGGACTTCATTCGATTAAATATAACACAACCACAAATACTCATATGATCAAAACTAGGGTAAGCATTGAGCAATATGGAGAAACCAGCCGGAGTAGGCCCTCCCCTACCCAAACATGTGACTATCTCACTCGCTTTAGCAAAAGGTATGCGTAGCCTTGTGGAAGACTCCAGTCATGTGAAACGAGTGCAGGCACAGTCAGACATAGTCAAATAAATACATCATATTTCTCTTTTCTTGATGGATTACTAAACAGAGAGGGGAGAGCGCATTTTTTAACACTCATTTAAAAAAGATTTTGTTAAACAAACCAGCCACTCTTATCAATAACACAAATTTAACAAGCAAGAGATTAGCATTCCAGATCTGGGCAGGCAGAGAGCTGAACATTTAGATGTAATCATCATCTCAAGTCGAGCAATAATTAAAAGCGCCTCGTCAAGAGGAGCTCTCAACCAGACCTCAATCAACTTAATATTATTAAAATGATTAAATGAATAGTTAGTATTCTTTGAAGGTAGACCGCTAGGCTCTAAGCAATAAACACTGCTGGGCCTTTTGCGTCCGTCCACACCGTGGTCCACTGTGGGTAATATCCCAGTCCCAAACAGTCCCTGACCTTACGTCTCGCTCACAGAGGGCTGTGATAAATAATTGAAAGGCACGAGCAGTTAGCAGCCGGTGACGCAGGCAGGCAGGCAGATCTGATGACCGGCCGTGACAGAGCGGATTAATGCTCTTGACTCTGGGTTGGCTCATCATATTTGCTTCATTGTCAGAGCGCAGCACTGAGGCGTACCCAATACCACATTCAACAGGCCAGAGCCGGCTCTGCTGACAATCAGACTGTGGTTCATCCGGAAGCAACTTGGACTTATGCTAAACAGATTAGCAGGACAAAAAAGAGACGGTTTAACTGAACTTCTGTGGTTTAACATGGCATCTAGGGCGTTTTTGGGGCATTTAGCAGCTGTTTCAACCAAAGCGACTTACAAGAAGTACATTTTTCAGAAGGAAGAGAAACAATATATATTGCTGTCGGTACAGTAAGGATGTTCATAGAAGAGCAACACAAAAAGCCCCGCTGATAATGAACACCGAAGCCGCCGATAAATTGATTCAACATCAAACATCCCAAACAACAACCTAGCATCACAAACTCCAACTAAAACACACAACAGACTCAGACCCAAGCGTCCCAACCCCCCCCCCAAACACCCACCTTGACTTGAGCAGCGCCGGCAGCGTCTGCAGGTAGACGAGGAGCACCTCCACGGGCAGGCACTGGGAGTGGTAGCTGCACATCTGGGCGCACACGGCAGACACGCCCAGCTGCTGGGCGTGGTGCACCAGCTCTACCCCCCGCTGCATCACGGGGTTGAAGATGTGTGTGTACAGCTGCCACTGCACCACCGCGTTGCCCCGCAGCGTGAGCTGGCACACGTGGCCGGCGATCTGCTGGCTCAGCTGCCGGTCCTCGCCGAACACCAGCTCCTGGTAGGCCTCCAGGGCGCCCCACTTCCACAGCATGTCCTCGGCGTCCCCGCCGCTGGGCAGGATCCCTTGCGAGCGGCGGCTCAGGCTGAGCGAAGCGGCGAAGGGCTCGCCCTGCTGCAGCGTCTCCTCCAGGCTGGGCAGCTGGCTGCTGTCCAGGGTGCAGATGTTGCAGGAGGCCAGCTTGGCCTTCTCCGAGGGCTGCCCGCCGCCCAGCTGGTCCAGGATCAGCCGGCCCAGGACGTTCAGCACGTGGGACTGGTAGGTGCGCAGCCCCGGGGCCTGGAAGGCGTGCAGCAGGGGCCCGACCACCGAGCGGGGGTCCATGCAGCAGCAGATCCCCACGGCCTGCACCCCGGCGAGGACCTGCAGCACGGCGGGCCCGTTGGGGGACAGCCGCTGCAGCAGGCGCAGGCACTGGTGGGCGCAGGCGGCGAGGCAGCAGCAGCGCTCGGGGTAGCGCACCGCCGCGCCCTCCGGCCCCTCCCTGCAGCCCTCCTCCTCCTCCTCGAAGGGGTTCCGCCGGGCGGCCTGCTTGAAGGCCGACACCGGCAGGCCCGAGAGGTCCCGGTGGTGGTGCAGGAAGTGGGAGTACTCGCAGCGGCGGTGGCGGCGCCGCGCGCACACCGACTGGTGGAGCTGCTCCGACTTGGCCTTCTTCACGGCGCTGATGATCTTCAGGACGCCGGCGACGAGGCCCCGCACCCTCTCGGCGGCCTCGCCACCCACCTCCGAGTCCCTGGCGCGCGCCAGCCCCTCCAGCCGCAGCACGGTGACCTCGAACAGCTCCAGGCCGCGGTGCTGGATGAACTCGTGGGTGAGCTCCAGGGCCTGGCTGAAGAAGAAGGGGTTGGAGGCGGACGCCTGCAGGCAGCCCAGCAGCACCTGCAGCACCCCCTCCAGCAGCTCCGGCAGCAGCAGCGCCCGGTGGCGGTAGCGGGAGAAGGAGAAGTCGTCTTGGACCTCCTGCAGGGTCTTCTTGGGTCGGGGGGCGAAGGGGTCCGCCTGGCGGTCCAGGCAGCTGCGGATCTTGAGGGTGGCCCGCAGCAGGTCGGTCAGGCTACGCCTCAGGCTGTCCGGCAGGGCCTCGCTCTGACCCACGTCCACCGACATCAGGTGCAGGATGGTGCGTAGGAGCATCCTCTGGACCAGGGCGACGGGCTCCTCCGTCCAGCCCCCAGCCAGCTCCTCTGGCCCCGCTCCTCCACCTCCCCCCCCGGGGCCACAACAATCCCCAAACTCTGTCAAGAACTCGGTCAGCGTGGGCACCACGCTGACCGCCAGGCCGGGGTTGTGGTTGATGCTCATGTCGAACTTGCACACCTTCTCCAGCAGGGAGAGCAGCACGTGACAGAGGTCAAATGGCGAGTTCTCCATGCGGTTGAATATCGACATGGCGGCCGGGTCGGTCAGGGTCTCGGCGTCCAGGGATTGGGAGCCCGGGCCCCAGGGGTGGGGGTACGACGTGGTCATGGTCTCTGTAGTCGTGGCAACGGACGAGGGGATCGGAGGGGCTTCGGAGCGGTGACGCTGACCGGACATGCGCTGGGCGGAGCCGTGCGTCCGCCTGGCCCTTGCCCCGCCCTGGCCCGGCCCTGACGCCTTGGTGTCGGCGTTGGCGTCCGAATCGGACGTGGAGAGCTGCGACTTGCGCGCCTCCTTCACTGAGTACCTCTGGGCGACGCGGCGGGACCGACGCGACTTCCACGTGGCGCTGCCCGTGTGCGAGCGCCTGCCACTGCTCTGGGCGTCGGGGCCGGACTTCTGTCCCGCTCGGAGAGGGGGCAACCTCGCCTCCCGGCTGAGGAACACCCCCAGAAGGGACGGCAGGATGAAATCTGTCCAGGGCGGGAACGGAGAAATAAAAATCACTTCCGTAGGACTCTCTCAGGTCAGAAGAGCCTGCGGAGAAGCCGCCTGTTGGGACAACGGGCCGATCGCTTGTGCCCTCGCAGAAGCAGAAGCGTGCATCCAAACCACTTCACACTCAATATTACACTTCCCTGGGTCCTAAGCAATACACCCACCAGGTGTGGTGTAGATCGGATGAACGGGAGATTTTGACAAACCGAGACTCCTCTATTTATAGATGGATAATTCAACGGAAATAGGTTAACTAGAAGAAGTCAGATGAGTAAGGAGAAGTCTGTTTACAGGAATAGCATCTTAACCCTTGAAGACTCATTTAGCGTACATGCAGGAATTAATAAAGAAAGAATGTCTCAAGTCCATGATACAAAGGATTAGCACTTCTACACTAAATAGCTAGGCCATCCTGAGGATGCCATCACTGATCCTGTGAGGACGTCGGGCTGCGTCTGTAAATGGATCTGAAAATGGGAGTTGAATCTTCTTAAACAATCAGCAAATTTGACCTCTGTCTGAATTAGTAAAAACTTTGGAGTGTAGATGCTGGTCAGTATGCTCATTCACATTATGACCACAAAAGATGTAACATTTTAATATTTGAGTTCTTCACCACAATGATGTGTAGACTTAAATGGCAGCATTTAAAAAGGATTATATTAAACAGAACCTGGATATTGAAAGATAAAGCAGCAAGGGAAATTATGAAGTTGAATATTTTTATGACATTGGCCTGTGCCCCTACCATTGTGTTTCTCCTACAGCAAAGAACCAGATCAAACAAGAAATGCATGTAGGTACAGGTTATGAGAACTGGGATGCATTGAACAGAAAACAGATTATTTCCCTTGTATTGACCGATTCCGTATTAACAGCATGGTCCTTTCACACCCGTTTCTAAACATCCCCACCACTCTGATAAAAGCCACCGAGGTATTGAGTATAATCCTACCCTACGCCCGCCTGGTATCAGACAACACGGACACACCAGGCCAGGCGGGGGTCCATCCCTAACGATTGGTGGTCATTAGGGTGTGGGGTCCGGGGTCTGGGGGGGGTGGTACTGTACCTGGAGCTTTGTCCTCCTGCACGGGGATCTTCCACACCAGGGGCAGCAGCGAGAGCAGCAGGGTGAGCAGCTCCTCCCGACAAGTCAGCTCCTGAGCGAAGGAATGACACAGAACCAGGGAGACCCTCAGTGTCTGCTGCCTCAAGTCCCCCTGCCTCCAGCCCCCGAGCCGTGTTCACACCTCCACGTCGCAATGCAAACGCCCCCCCCCCCTTCCCCGAGCGGCATGTGGCTCAGGAGGTAGAGCGGGTTGGCTGGTAACCGGAAGGTTGCTAGTTTGATCCCCGGCTCCTCCTAGCTGAGTGCCGGGTAGTCCCTGAGCGAGACGCCTCACCCTAACGTCTCCTGACATTTAAGGCTGTCGCCTTAAATACCAGACACCGCTGTCGGTGTGTGAATGTACATGGTAGGTAATATTGGACAGCACTTTGAGTGGCCACTGGTTAGAAAAGCGCTATATAAATGCAGTCCATTTACCATTTTCCATTCCCCAAGTTAAAACGTTGGCAAGATCTATATACCACTGCGCATTGTGTCTCTTGGCCTTTTCAGTGCATGGTATAAAAATAAATTTAAATCCCTGTTTCCTGTACATGGTAATGTACACATGATAAAGATAATCAGTATGACGTGCAATATGCAAATGCAAATGATCGGGTAGTTGAGCCGTAGAGAAAATCAAATGATGGGGTAGTTCAGCCGTAGAGAAAATCAGAGCCGTACTGATGGTTCAATTCTAGTGCTGCATGGAATAACAACCACTACTGCACAAACACACTCAAAGCGAAGGACCGAAAATAACTTCCAAGCTCATTAATGCGTGTACGCCTCTGTGCTTGAGTTCACTACTGCTCTACAAACGGAGCAGGACAAGACGCTTCTTTATATCAAGACAGATCTGTGTGATGTATCAAAGGGAGAATCATTTCATCATCGTTTTATGCTTAGATGTGATTTATTGCCATGATACAAACTAAATAACTACAATTTTCCCCATTCATATTAAAGCTCCAGGCTATAAATATTCTCACAGATATGAACAAAAACTGTTTTTGTTTCTGTTTTGACAACTCCTATAGAGAGCTCATGCCCCAGATCAGAATCCACAGGCGTTTCATAAACTGGTTAGAGGACCATAGCATGCATTCATACATAATGTTTCGCTGGTAACAGCTCAGACTGAAACAGAAGAGAGGGAAGGCCACACATACCACAGTCACAGCTGTGCCTTTTAGCAAAGATTTCATGCAATGTCCGTGACATTGCGATTATTCATTCAATAATATATCTGCTAGTCTAAATCCAACAGTGTAATCATCTCAGCTTGCTTTGAAAGACACTTTTGGGCCAGCACAAGTAGAAATGACTAGAATGTTGCAAGGCAGCAGAGAAAAGCTGCCTTCAGAGAAAATACAAGGCTATTGTCCTTGCTTTGTCTTCTGTCATAGAGGGCTCAGGATACTTTTCAGATTCTTCTAATGAAAAAAATGTCTAACTCTTTGTACTCTTCAAATCTTGGTGTAAAGTGAAGAGCAAAGTTAATCTTTTGGTTTTGCATTTGATTAGGGCGTCGTCTGTTTTTGTTTAAATAGACCTCTAATAAATCCAATTTGTAATGCATTATATTGAATGTGTTCATTATTGTGTGATTCAAATCCATTCGATTTCTTATTGTTGCATCGTTGTGTCCCTTGTTATGCATGAAGAGTGCTAACCTATCTCTTTGGCACCAGGTATGAACTCCCAGGTGACTCACAATTTTAAAGCTCAATGGAACAAGGTTGTGTTGGCAAGGGAAGACATTTGCAGTTTCTCGGCTCATAGGCAAAATGCCAAACCCTCGTAACCAATCCAAATCAGTCAGAGAGGTTGCTCTAGTGTAGTATTATCAAAACTAACCATGGCAAGTACACCGTGAGACAAGCTTCTCTTAGTTAACCTCTGTTAGCAAAGCCCTCTAGACTCAGCGTGGAGGCAGAGGCAACTTGAGGGTCACCAGCAGACAGGCCCGTGGAAGAATAAAGGAACAATGTCCCTCTCTGTGGGTGAACCAATTTCCCATCGGCTAACACGGCCACTTAAACAGCATGCATACAAGTCACTGTTATAAATGGACTAGGGCAAAACTACCAAATAAAATGGTTGCCATGTGTTATGTTGATTGAAAAACACAAAAGAAAAAGTTGCGTTATCATTAACATGAGCACTTGCCCACTTGTTTCCAATCAAAAAGGTACAATTTAGTAACGGCAGACATTTGGTCAATGGCTGGGTGATATATGGTGATATATGTAGCCTAACACAGGACTACCTGTGCCCTCTATCCTGGATTATTTTGGTGACTTCCACAGTACAATAGCACCCGATCAGTTGGGTCAATTCACTGTGTGTGGAACTTTATTAATACCAGACGTGTCGCAGCAGAAAATATATGAACATATAAGACATAACAAGTATATTACCAACACATAAAAACGCCCAAAAATATAAATATACCTGATATGAAAAAAAAGCTTTATAATGAAAACGTAGCCATGTTTGGGCGTGCTCACCTGGTCAATGATGGAGTCCAGCGTGCTGAGCAGCAGGAAGCCCCGCCCCCTGACCAGGTACTCCCCCAGCGCCACCATGTGACTCTCCTCCTCCTCTTCCTCGCGGGCTTCCGCCCTCTGGGCCACGGCGCTGCACAGCTGGTGCACATCTGTCAGGAACTCCCGGGCCAGCGTGTTGCTGGCTCCACTCATGTCTGAGCTGTGAGAGGGAGCGGAGGACGGAGAGAGGAGAGACAGGGAGGGGGACGAAGATCGGACAGAGACAGGAGAGAGACAGGGGACAGAGAGAGAGACGGGAGAGATAGGACACAGAGACAGAGACAGGACAGAGAGAGATAGGAGAGAGACAGGAGACAGAGAGAGAGACAGGAGAGATAGGACACAGAGACGGACAGAGATGGGGCAGAGACGGAGACAGGGATGGGACAGAGACGGGAGAGAGACAGGACACAGAGAGAGACAGGAGACAGAGAGACAGGAGACAAAGAGAGACAGGAGAGATAAGAGACATAGACAGAGAGAGGAGCCAGAGATAGGGCAGAGACAGAGACAGGGATTGGACAGACAGGAGAGAGTAGAGACAGAGACAGGAGAGAGGAGAGACAGAGACAGGAGAGAGTAGAGACAGAGACAGGTGAGAGTAGAGACAGAGACAGGTGAGAGGAGGGACGGAGACAGGAGAGAGGAGAGACAGGAGAGAGGAGAGGGGATACACAGACAGGAAGGAGAGACAGAAAGACAGAGAGAGGAGACAGAGAGAGGAAACAGAGAGAGAGAGACAGAGAGAGAGAGATAGGAGAGAGGAGAGACGGAGACAGGAGAGAAGATAGAGGGGATAACCAGACAGGAAGGAGCGAGACCGAAAGACAGAGAGAGGAGACGGAGAGAGAGAGACAGAAGATGGAGGAGATAGAAGAGACAGGAGAGAGAGAGACAGAGACAGAGATAGAGAGACAGAGACAGGAGAGAGGGAGACAGAGACAGAGACAGAGATAGAGAGACAGAGACAGGAGAGAGGGAGACAGAGACAGAGACAGAGATAGAGAGACAGAGACAGAGTCAGACAGAGAAGGGTAGAAAATATATTTTAGTTAGCTTGGAAGAAGAATTCTGTTAGTTTTAAAAGACTTAACAGGGTAGACATGAGATAATCAGTGTAGGTGATTCAGGCTTTTATCTTGTGATGTTGGACAACCGTAATTACATTGAGAAGAGTAGACCTTATCCAAACGTCTAGCGTGCACACTGCAAAACCGACAGCAGAGCACTCCTGTAAACGAATACGTTTTAATCTTTGATACTGTGATTAGGTTTGATCCCAGGTTAGTGTACAGCTCGTCTTGGACGATGGTAAACAGAGAAAGAAGTGAATGTAGCTGTATAATCAGGCTTATGTAATATACTGCAACCCCCTGAAGTGACATTAAGTACATTGAAAGTACAGACGATATGCTTTCATGAAGATAGCAGTCCTGTCAACATGAATGGCTTTCTATAAATATGGATAGTTTACGAGCAGGCACGTAAGAAATTTTTCATAAATATCTATTTATGGCAATGGCAAAAAAAAGAAAGAAAATGGTACTACAGAGACACACGTCTGATTCCATCGCAGATATCAGTATCATCCCAGATCTTGCTGGTAGTGGCAAATATTAAAGCGAGAACTTGAATGAATTAAGGTCATTAATATCTATTCCTGGCAGTGGCAGAAAACAAAACAGTACTACGGCGATGTGTCCTATTCCAACCAGATAACAAAATCATACCAAACCCTACGATTAAACACACTAGCTCACATTATGTATTCAGAAACTGCTCCGAACAAGAGCCTCACGCCATACAAGTAACAGCAAGACTTACTAGCAGAGGCCAGATCATGATAAACAGTCAACAGTGTAAGCCCTTCGAAACCGCTTTAACGGCCCAACGCACTTGCACCTAACGCCCTTCGAGACAATAGGCCACGCTGCTGTCTCACCCAGCACCGGAGGCCTCAGCGTCTGTCTTTCGGCCATCTTCTCGCCTCTGCGAATCCAAGGTAAACCCCTGCTCGGCTGCCTGTGACGGCATAGCTCCTCGCGGGGCGACCGACTGACTTTTCTTCTTCCTTCTGTGGCTGAAATTCCATCAAATTGCCAATGGCGAATGAAAGCTTTCCAGATTTGCAGCGGATCCATGCATCCCATGAAAGCATGTGATGTCACATGGGACTCAGCTGGGCCGGCCCTGGGGAATGTGGACGAGCTGCCCCTGCCCTAGAGCGAACCACTGCCGTTTCCTCGCAGTCACAATAGAGCCTCTTATTGAGGCAGGACCTTAGAATATTGGTTGGTTTTCCGGCCCGTGCCATGACTTCCCCCCTCACTGTCCAGAAGAGGAAGTGACGTGACCTTACGAGACCTTTAACTATACTTTAATTAGAGTTCATTGACTATACTTCA
The DNA here is from genome assembly GCF_949987615.1 of Pollachius pollachius. Lineage (NCBI taxonomy): Eukaryota > Metazoa > Chordata > Actinopteri > Gadiformes > Gadidae > Pollachius > Pollachius pollachius. Next base: position 5,993,119 of record NC_136935.1, read on the forward strand.
ACTAGAGACCTTTAACTATACTTTAACTCTACTTTAACCAGATACCTTTAACTATACTTTAACTAGAGACCTTTAAATAGAGACCTTTAACTCTACTTAACTAGAGACCTTTAACTATACTTTAACTAGAGACATTTAACTATACTTTAACTAGAGACCTTTAACTATACTTTAACTAGAGACCTTTAACTATACTTTACCTAGAGACCTTTTAACTATACTTTAACTAGAGACCTTTAAATAGAGACCTTTAACTCTACTTAACTAGAGACCTTTAACTAGAGACCTTTAACTATAATTGAACTAGAGACCTTAAACTAAACGTTAGCTAGAGACCTTTAACTATACTCAGAGAGGTTATTTGAAGCATGCTGAAGACTATACGGTTCCATTTATTATCCTAATTATCATAACCTAATTATCATCCCACTCATTAAACCAGTATAATGAATGAGGTAATTCATATGTTGGTTAAACTTCACTGATCAGCTAAAAGGCTTTGACATGTTACAGAAAGACAGTGAAAAATATTTATTTTCCAAAAACTACTCATAAATGAAACTAACAAGGCAAACCCTTGTTCTGTTTTTATTAAATATGAAATCAAATCCTGATCTGGGTTTCTTCATTTCTGTATTCATCTTCAGATTGGATCAGCGGTCATTATCATAAGACAGTGATTAGGGACTTTGTAAACAGAGATGAGGGTCAGCATGCTACCTCTCTTCAGGACACAAGACCGCTTTGTGGGATCAGACCAGGGCAGTTCCTTCCCGGACCATTTAAAACCCACCAGCGCACAAACACTTCCCAGCATCTCAGATCTCAGCCCTACTTTATTTATACTGGTTGGTTCTTGTCCAATTTGTACCAGTAGTATCTGAAGATATTCTTTATTCATAATTCCCCAAATTTGCCTTGTGTGTGAACACTCATTGTTCGCATGGGCATATCGTACAAGCAGTACGTGTTTTCTCAAATATCCATTTAAAATCATACTTTCGTTACCTATACAAGCATATTCTTGGAGGCCGAATAGATTGAAGGTGGAACCTACCAGAAGGTCAGCAGGTCCTTGGTCACATGGAGGTGGAATTTACGTACACAGTGGAAGAGACAGAGGAAGTTCTCAAGGCACTGGAGGCTGACCTGTGGACAGATGTCATGGAAACCACTGAACACAGGCACCAGCTTGCTTATAGCACACCACTAAACATCGCATTAGTGAACTTAGTGTAGAGAAGATGTGATTTAAAACACAGCATTCATACACAGGAGGACTGGATAATAGTGCCCTGCAGTCATATGGGTTATGCCAACACAAATTATCTTGTAATTCAAATGTTAATTAACAATATCAGGGGAAGAAAATGGATCCTAACATTCTGTTAATTGCCGGTAATGTGATTTCCAGGTTGTTGACATAAAAAAAGGGAATTAACTACAAACTAGCTGACCAACCACACACACACACACACACACACACACACACACACACACACACACACACACACCCACACACACCCACACACACACACACACACACAAAATGTTTTTCCAATGTTTCGCAACACAGTTCAGTGTTTCCCGCAGGATTTTCTCAGCAGCGGCGGTGTGGTCCCCGAACCCTCTAGGGGAGTCAGGGGGCATGCCCCCCCGGCCAAAATGTTTTTGTACCCTTTACATTGGAATGCATGAATCTGGTGCACTTTGAGAGGAGAATATGCACTTAAATCCTATTCAAACAGTCCTGTGTATTACTGTAGATGGGATTATTGGTGTTGTAACTTTGCCTTTTGTGTCTTCATTGACAGATTTTTATATTTTTGTATAGTAATATTTAAACAAAAAATGCCACAACGCAAATATAATTTGCACAATTTATTTACAGATTTTTGCCTAATGCTTAAACACTAAACACGGTTGCTATCCCAAAAAGAGCGACAACACGCACACACACACATAGGCCTACACACACACACACACACAATACTAGAGGAAAAACGGCACGGAGGTTGCGGTTTATAGATACAATAAAATGATTGGGCTCAGAGGGTTTTTAACACTGGTGGTCATGTAGCGACACATTTTAGCAACTTACTTTCTCTCTCTCTCTGTCTGTCTCTCTCTCTCTGTCTGGCTCACTCTTTCATTCTTTCTTCGATCTTCCGCTTCACTCGCTACTGCTAGAATCAATGTAACTTTGCAAGTAGCCTACTGCCAACAACTGCCACACTCGCTGTGTATTTTTCTTCTTTGATGTTGGTTACGTGACGATGTGCCGCGTGCTGCGCAATTGACGTTACGCGCTGTACATTTTCTAAAAGGAGCTACGTAAAAAAAAATAATAATAAATTAGGAGAAGGATTTTTATTGCAGCGGCGGAGAAAATTCAGTTCACACAGCAGCGGCGCCGCGCCGCTGCTGTGTGAACGTGGGGGAAACACTGCTGTTCAAGGTGTGAGTAAAAGCCGATGCGCGCGCCTCCGACTACACCACAGAGTCATTTCCCGCCTGTAATCTGCAACAGCAGTGCAAAAACAGAGCGGTGAATGTCTCGTTTGTGGAGTGGAGGAGCGGTGTGTGTGACTCACTCCCCCGTGCGCCGAGAGGCTCAGCACCCAAGAGCACTCTGCCACCCTGGGGCAGAACCAGCTCCCCTGAACAGAGACACACACACACACACACACACACACACCTCCTCCTCCTCCTCCTCCTGACCTCTTCGGTTGCTATCCCTCCCCCCCGCCTGGGGGCGGGTGTATTCATACCCCCTGACCGAGGGCGGGCGGCTGTCCTTACATCTCACCTCCTGACCTCCTCCCAGCCCACTCCCTCAGCCCACAGCTGAACCAGCCCTGCCAATAAGGGAGCTTGCTCCAACATGCAGCGTCAGGCATAGAGGTGGAGCAGATGGGATTCATCCAGACCCCGGCTGCCCACTAATAACTCTTCTGCATGCAGAAGGCACGGCAGGCAAAACAAGGTCAGATCTGCCACCGATACGTAAACAAACAAACGTACCAACAACTGGTCAAAATATACAGCGATACAGTCAGAAGGTGTGGATGAATATGAATTCAAATAAAAACAACAATGTGTTAAAGAACATAGACGGGGCTATAGAGAGTATGTCGGTAAAGCAGAGATTAGCATCAACATCGCCCCAGAGCCCTTAGATTTTAATAAAAAGGATAGTCTGTATTAGTCGGGGATAGAGCTTATCTGATGCGAACACACAGCATCAAATGTTGCTTTGTGATAAATATTAAAACCCATTTGAAGCTCATTTGACCATGGTAAAATACATGGCAGTGCACTAAACATTGACACTTGAAAAAGCAGAAGCCAAATATTATTTTGAGGGAAAAATAGAAGGAAACTAAAGTGACTGTCGATAAATATATTGCATCACAATTTAATATTAGGTTATTGAGTAATTTCCCCCACATGGCATCTTTAACCTTGTGATTTTCGATAATCATCCATAATTAAATCGTGTTTTATTTTCTGGAACCTTTGGTTTGCAATCAAAGATGTGTGATTGCCATGACCACAGGAACACAGGTGAAAACAGTGAAACTGTTACTTTTGGTCCGAGTCATCTTCCTGTCAGTGGTCACTTGAAAACTAAATGTGTTTTCTTCAAAACGGCTCTCTTGAACTACGTGCATCTGTGTGGTGATTGTCTGCTCGATGCGGACCCCAGATTGCTTTTCTAAAAGACGTCATTTACCTCATTTAATCTCTGTCGGGAAGGTGTACTCCAGACTGTGTTTTTGTTGTTTCTTATAAATAAAAAAGATTGCAACATGGATCAACAATACCACGGAAAAGAAACGAAAAGCATAATTGCCTTCAGCTGTTGTGAAATCTTCAATCTTGGCTATCGAAGCACCACATTGGTTGTACTTCTACATCAAATGTACAGACATTTGAAGAGGGGAAATGGGCTGCAACCCACATGTTCTGAACCAGCGTTGAGAAGAGACCTTTCAACAAGCGCGAGTGTGAGTTCAGAGACGGGTCACAAAGTGGCAGTTTGGTAAGAGACGGAGAGAGAGGCATCCCTTGAAAGGTTGTCGGCCTAAGTTGCTAACCACAGCCATTTCGACGCGCACAGGAGATGGAGGCGGAGGAGAGGGGAGGGTTAATAGGGTGGGGATCCACACATAAGGCCAAGCCCTCCAGGCAGTGAGCTGGGGGGGGGGGGGGGGGGGGGAATGATTGAGAGGTTGCATAAAAGGTGAACCCCAGTGAAGCATAAGTCCTTCAAGCCGTTGGCACCTGCAAAGCTCCAGACCCAAGGCGGTTAAAAGCTATGTGACCCTATTCAACATCCGCCCTGAGGGAAACAAATGAACAGGGCTGCCATCAGAGGAGGATGTACACGTACTGTGGGTCTACAAATCCCATGTAGGTCAAGCCACAGACATGTCTGTCTACATCATATATATGGACAGATAACGGCACCACCAAAGTAAAGGAAGAAAATGACAAACACACACACACACACACACACACACACACACACACACACACACACACACACACACACACACACACACAGTCCCCAGGTGAACAGGGCAGAGATCGCCATGACTGATTAATGCCATCCTTATTTATCATCAATGTCATCAATCATTGACTTCCAAGACCAGATTCTGCACTGCAATTACAATGAACTTAAAACCCCAGAAGTTTCCCATTTGCTTGTTGTACCCCTTACCAATGATAGTGTGTAATTCACAAAGCCACATATAAATAACACTAGGCCTCCAGGTTGCCAAACAACGATAACCCCTGTTTGCACAAGGGCAATAACTCGTCTAGGTTACCACGTGCAACTTTAATGTCACTTTTGTGATCAGATGCACCAGACTGGAACACAGACCTGTCCAGACTGTCCAGACACCGGGTTTGATTTAATTTCCTGTTAATAATAAATACATGTCAAAATGGAGCTCGGGGCAAGAGGAGCCTTTCTGTTCTCCTACACGTCCAAAGTGTTGTTTCAGTAGAAGGGCTTATTCAGGCGTACGGCTGTGCGATGCTGAAGAGAGTGCAGTGATAGCCGTGTGCGTGACTTCAGTCGGGGATCAGCGGGGGTAGAGGAGATGGATTATGGGTTTGATGAAGCAGCTGGTCATCTGTTTACATTGTGGCCAGATTGCTATCCACACACCCTCCCAATCCTGGCCTGAAGACCACCGCGGGACTCGGTCTGTGGCTTATCGAATCATCTCCTCGTGTGGGAGGAGCAGCCACCTGCTCTCCGCCGGTACAGGTTCCAGCCAGGCTTTCAGTTTGCGAAATAAAAACAATCTTTGCATATTTTTTTAGAGACTGCATGGCAAAGGTCGAGAGGGAAGTAAAACTCCACCTTATTGCATGGGCTGGGGGTTGGTTAGGGAGGATATCATGTTGAATTGAGATGTTGCGTTTCTGTTCCATGTAGAAACTTTTTAGAAGATACCCTGCTGTTCTGGCACGCACGCACGCGCACACTAGGGCTGCTCGATTATGGGAAAAATCATAGTCACGATTATTTTGGTCAATATAGAAATCACGATTATTCAAACAATTATTTTTGAGTTTGAAAACATGTTGCATTTATTCATCATGTCTCTCCCAAAAAAAACATTGTAACTGAGAACTTGAAATTTCGCCTTAAAAAAATACACAAGATGGGTCCCACAAAATGGGTCCCTGGGTCCCACCCTCACACAGGTGCATCTCCATGGACCCTCTCGCAGCGAGTGGGCCTGATCTTCCTCTGTGACCGGACAGAGGGGGTCAAGGGGGGGTCCCTTCTCGTGACCGGGGGAGTGCACGGGATTCAAAGCTGATTGAATTTGTCTGTTTTTCTTCGGAATGCTTTCCCTGGTGACGAGCATCATGAGAGGCCCCTTATGTTCCACATTTCCTCTGGATCAGTCAGGCAGAGTTCCGACTCATTTCTCGCAACAACAACATCCCAAATTGCTTTATTACCATGTGAGGACACGGTAGCCTGGTCCTTCCAGGCTCTCGTACTTCATTTCATTTGCACAGAGAGTCTGGACCCACTCAATTGACGGCGGGTGTCTGTTGAAGTTTAAAACTATTGGATCTGCCCAGTGCCACTCTGGATCTGCCATGATCAATCGCTAACGTTTGGTCGTGGCGTATGTTATGCGCCGGCACCGGCTGGGAATCATGTTGCGCGCAGGCTGTAAACAAACCAAACACTGTGCGTGAAGATGTCCGTTAACGAGAGCTGACTTTAACGTCATTGTTCTCAGCCGCTCCCTCTGTTCGCTGATTGGACGCACACAATTTTGGACCGAGAAAACCCGTGAATATACCGCAAACCCAGACGTAGTACTGAAGGGAAATGAAAATTGAGCGGAAGCACCTAGGCAGGCGGAGCCAGGCTAAGGACACGGTGTTGTCAGCCCGTCCCTAGAGTGTATCTGCAGACTTGGGCCTCCTTGAAACGTGTCAGGGTCAGGGATGAGGCTCACCGACACAGCTTCAGTGAGGAACTGAGAGCAAGGGACTTTTTCTTCATTTTAATCTGACGTCCTAGCAAATCAACACAGCAGACTGTGAACAGGCAGGCGTGGTTGGTTAAAAAAACTAACCCGAAAGCAAGTGTGAAGGACGTGGTGTCATCTTCCACAGTAGGTAGAGATTGTAATATTGTCACAAAGTAGAGAGTAATACGGGCACAGATGGGAAACTAAGTACAAGGATGTCAACACACCTGCAGCCCAGCTGTAGTATAAACATTCAAACGTAAACAGAACAAAATATGCAGTCATAAGGTCATTCAGATGTACTGAAGACTTCCTCAAACTAAGACAAACTAGGTCCTTGTTTCACAAAAAAACATTTGACGTGCTAAAAAATGTAAACACTGGCTAATTATTCAAGTGACCAACAGACCACTGTCTCCCATCTTCAAACTGTGGCCTCGATTTCCCATTAAAACACACTGACTGGCACAGTATCCACACCTAAAGGCGTAACAATTCATAGACTGTAATAACATGTAAACTGACTTCCATTGGTGTAGGCCTGCAGCTGTTTGCATGAGAGAATAATGACACAGACCTGCGTGAAACAAAGAGAGAGACTTGAACAAAAGCAAACAAACGACTTGTCGTTAAAACTGCTGCCCTGCATTGTTTCATTACTAAACAGGTTGTGTGGAAACACAGATTCCACGGTGAGAGATAACAAACTGCGAAGGTGACACATCATCGGTTTCACACCAGCAGCCCCGCTCTGAGACGGTAAAATTCCCAACTCTACCAGTTAGGCTAATGCCTTTACAGAGCCATTCAAGAACACGGTGTGCATTTCACATTCATGCCACATATTATTTACTCAGCTTTATTTTTCTGACACAGTGCTTTCATAATGAATTGGTTTGTCAAATGTAAGCTTGCATTTCATGAATGCAGGCCAGGGGAAATAGACTAGGAGTATATGAGGCTCCAGAATTTATTATATTGTCCCTCATACCACACTCAGTAACCTGTGGTAATTGAGGGATTGAAGGTTCTATTTCTACATATAATGGTAGCTGCAAGTAGTTACCATTATTAGCTGCAAACTTCGGTTTCTACAGAGATCAAGGACATAGCCTATGCCTGAAAACCTGTCGACAATCCATACATACAGTAGTATGAATGCTAATACCGATAAGGTTTACTTAAAATAACAGCCTAGTTGTCCGAGTCTTGCAAAATCCATTTGTGTGCCAAAACGACTCGCTTTAACTTGTCCTCAGTTCACCTTAAACTGATTTGCTGAATAAAACAAACCATATCAGATAAGCAGAACCAGCATGAAGCTACTGCAACTACTCGAACGCTCAAGAGTAAAGTGAGCATCAACCTTTTTTTTTTACCCTGGTGTTTTGAAACATCCTGAGGGGAGTCTACACGCAATCTCATCTACAGACCAGGGCTTGGTTCTGTAATTTGGAAAGGTAAAAAATCATGATGTACTCAGGATATATTACCACTGAAATGTCTGAGGTGCAGATTAAAGGTTTCCCTTATAGGAAAATGTATTATAATACTATGAGATACATAAAGCAGTACTTTTGCCGACAACATCATTGAGAAATCTTGATGTTGCAATTAGTTATTCAGTATCACACAAATTAATGTATCACTATGTATTTGCACACAGACTCACACATTTTTCTAGATAACCAAAAAGAAAAGGGCTCTTGTCGTGAACAGGACATACCTTTAGAGCAAGAATGAGTGTGTGTCAGATCTACAGTGGTCCTAATCCTAGTCTTATGATCCGAAGTTAGTTCACTGGCTCTCTCACAAAGTGTGTGTGTGTGTGTGTGTGTGTGTGTGTGTGTGTGTGTGTGTGTGTGTGTGTGTGTGTGTGTGTGTGTGTGTGTGTGTGTGTCATTGGCCCCTAATCGTGTTGTTCACATTGACACAGCAGCTCTTATTTACTTTTGAGATTGCCCAAAAATCCAAGTCTCAACACGAACTTGTTCAACGCAGAACCAACACAAACGCTTCATTTCCCTTTCATTTTCAGTTTCATCAATTCCGCCCATGTGACACACACACACACACACAAACACGCGTGCACACAGGGACCTACCTGTAGATCTGCTCCTTGTAGTCGACAGTCCATATACTTCTCCCATGCAAACGACAGATCATTGTGATGTGGACTGGCCATGTCTCGCACAACTTCGAGAAGAGGATGCAAAGTCAGTTATCACTGATTGGTCTGTCGGTCGCCTCCTCAATCCTCCGAAGGTCTTCCGAAAGTGTCCCCAAAGCGGTCCTCGAAGTCATGCATGACACATCTATGAAATTTGCTATACTGGTCTGCCTCTTTGACAGCGGGCTCTGCAGGAAAATCCCAATAAAGCAGCTATCAATAGCTAGCATCAGAGGATATTATTACTTCCTCCATGCACTCAGAGGTATGGATGGTGAGCGCTGTGTCGTGCCGTCCCCACACACACAGCTGAGTGGGGCTGTGTGAGCACACGGACCATTTCTACTATACCTGCCCTGTTGCAAACAAAACAGGTCAAAACCAGACAGGAGCGAAGCCCATAGCTAGCCTATCTGTCAACAGTCAATGAGATGGTACGGCAAGGTAAAAGCCGGCTGCCAGAATACCACTTCTGGTGAAGAACGGCGCTTTCAAAATAAAAGCCGGTCCTGTGTTTTCTACGGCAGTCAAGCCTGCAGGTGGTCGTTCGAGGGTAGGCCTATTTCTAGTGACATATATGAATTATTTTTCTTATTTATAAAGTTAATGTTGTTATGTGACTTATAATTCTTTAATTAATTCCCAAATAATTTATCAAAACATGTTTTTAATATAAATAATATATGAATAAAAAAACGTTTTGTCCAGGTTTGAATGTGTAGGCTACATTTAATTATTACAGGATTTATGCTGCTATCCTAATGTATATGAAAAAAGACATGAGTCTCATATAGCTTCAATCGTGCAAATAAATGCTTTTACTCTGAAAAGTAAATCCAGGGCATTTGGACCATTCCATGACTGTCTTGACAAGGATGTTGGAGCTGCGAAGCAGATGCGGGATCGCACTACCGAAATGACACTAGATGGTCTACTCTCAACCATGCATGCATTGAAAAGCCAAGAACTACATGAAATCATATCATGAGCCTGCTTGTTCAAAAAAGTATTCAATGACTATATGTGAACAGGGGCGTAGGAATGAGTTTAACATTGGGGGGGGGACACATATCGGAAACCTGACAGATCCGTTAATGGTTTGAACAGAAATATGTCATAAATTAACTACACTGAAAAAATTCACAAATATATTTTATTCTACTAAAAAGATACATTTGTAATTGTAAAGGAAAACACATTTTGAATAGCAGTAATGAACTGATAAATATCAAATCAATTCTTTAATTGCTCAATCATCCCGTTTTTTAGAATAAGAAGCGGTGGCAAGACGCTGTGTTGCGCTTTCAAAATAAAATAAAATATTTTTCTCCCCCCGGTATAATTTTTAGGTGGGACAAATGCGCCTGTCTCCAATATTGGAGGGGACACGTCCCCTCCGTCCCCCCCGGTTCCTACGCCCTTGCATGTGAACACTAGCACGAGAGCGAGAGCAATGTCAAACATTGTCGCAACATAACTAACTCATTCAATAAATATTACGATAACGACAGCATTACATGTTTGGTTGTACCCCATTTCACTATGGGGTCCTAGCCACTATGTAATTCAATGTTTTCTCATCAGCCAGCATCCCTCAAAGCGCTACTGTGGTTTATGGCGTCCCACCCAAGCAAGTCTAGTTTATAAAACAACAGCGCCCCCATCCTAACAGGCAGCATCAGTACCACACCGACCCGCCATAACATCACACGTTATCTTTTTATTAATTGCATACACATGAAGACGTTGTGCACATTTTTGAGAATTGTATTCGATTTACCTTGTACTTTTAAAGTACAGTTGATGGCATGTGGCTAAGGCAGTTTTAAGATGCCCATATTTCTGAGTAAATTAAAATCATTATCTTGCACAATATATTCAACTATGATTTGATATCCTCTCAAATGTGCAATGCATTTACATCATGCTACTGTGTAAACTTCTACACACTGGGTAGGCTTGGTTCAGGTAGTAATAAAACAATGTACACACAGCAACATTTTGGGTACATTGTGACACAACATACAACATTGTGTGACAACAACATTATGCAAAAATTATATTACGATTTTGGATATTACATGCTGTTATGTATGTAGCGTCAAAATCGTAATATAATTCTTGCATAATCCCCTAATCAACCCATATCTCCTTAGTTTACACATTTCGACCACAGTCGACATATTTAGTTGATAACAAGGTGTGTGTGTGTGTGTGTGTGTGCGTGTGCGCGTGTGTGTGTGCGCGTGTGTGTGTGAACGCTGGAAGACAAAGTAGCCTATTTCTTCTCAAACTGCAGAACAAGGCCGTGTCATTTGAAAACATTACATTTTTCGAAATAGATATATGATGTTGTTTCCAAGAAGCTTGGGCAGTGATAAAGACAACTTGCATGCTATTGTGGTTCTGTTGCAATATAACCTGTTTATATATGTTCACAAATTACGCTTAATATATTAATTAAATGTATTTTCCAAATAACAAGAATTGGAAGTGGTTCAAATGACCCAGTTTATCGTTCAATGGCGAAATAGCCTGCATCCCACACGATGGCGCTGTAACTTCACTCAGAGACACACAACCGTGTAACTTTTTTTATTCACTTCCCAAAATGTAAACCAACTCCATAGTAATTGCACCTCGAGTCATGTTTTTCTTCTCATTTGATTGTCAATTCGGTAACCCACACGTCCCATATCATAACCTGTGCTACAGTTTATCACAAGCTGACGTTTACGTAGGTAAAACATCATAACAACCATGTTGGAGCACCTGATGTCATTTATTGCTGTAATGAATTTCACATTTTAAATATTCAATATCCCTGTAGTTCCTTAGTTTCCTTAGATTATGTGCATTGGTATAAAACAATGTCAACAAAATGTGTATATATTTACAATTCTGGTAGGCATTCATATATATTCATAAAGGCAGAGGAATTGCATCGCTGTATTTTCTTTTGTTTTTGTCTGTTACTGTCGAGCAGTTACACTAAAGAACACTTTGGGACTTCTTCATTAACACTTCCACTCCTTATCACTTCCACAGATCTCTCTCTCTCTCTCTCTCTATCTCCCTCTCTCTTCCCTCTCTCTTCATCTCCATCTCCTTCTCCATCTCCAGCTCACTGCCCTGTCTCCACGCAGCCCACGCTGGCCGCGTTGTCGGGGCACTTGCAGGAGCGTCCATTCGGCGTGGCTAAACAGAGGTGAGAGCAGCCTCCGTTGTTCGCAGCACAGTAGTTTTGTCCTGGGGGGGGGGGACATGGGGTGTTGAGGAGAAACAAGAACACAGAAAAGTTAAACATGTCCAACGATGACAGTATGTTATGTTCAACACAGTCCACCCTGAGACCGTTTGGGGGGGGGAGGAGAAAGGTTTGTTTTTCAAGCACCAGAACATTTGGGCTTAAGGCAACAGCCGCTTCTCAATTTGGTCAACAGATACACATAGTTGGGTGAGACGTAGCAGACTCCAGATGTCGAAGGGCCCCTTGGCTCTGCATTCTCTGGATTTATGCCCTCTTATCTAGCGGGGAGGTTTGGAGGAGTGAAGCCTTGTATTGCAATATACACTAACTGCACCCTTCCCTGGACGAATCCTTGGGAATTCCTCCAGATACTCACATGCTTGAGGAGTACATCCATGCTTGCTTTTTCAAAAAAGTCCCTGTTAAACTCAAAGGGGTTCATGGTGTGGCGACGGTGACCAGAAAGAGGCTGGACGAAGCCACAATTTCACCAGAGTGACAGCATTTCTAAGAAATGCTCTTTAGACCGGTCTATGAATCACAGAATGCTGCAATCCAAAGGTCACGGTGCAAACAGAAAACATAGTTTTCGGTAAACATTTGGGGGTCAACGTAAAAAGAGGAGATTTAGGAAGTATGCCCAGATGTATCGAGTGTGTGAGTTACCCGGTGGACAACGGGCGTAGGCGGTGGTGATGCCGTACAGCTTGGTGCGTTTCAGAGGCAGGAACTCGGACGTCTCCCGGCCACCGTTGGTGTCCACGGCAACCACAGCCTGCCTAACGTAAACACAATCAACAGAACAGTTCAGTCCTCTATGGGCAGGGACGGACGGGGCACCTGATGAAAGCAGAGGGAGTAAAGTTTAGTTTAGAGTTAATTTGGCTCCTTTTTGAAGCACTTGAAGCGTTTAGGCTCCCCCGTATGAAAGATAAACAAAAAGAGACTAAGAGAGATACACAGTGACGCACACACAAAGACACACACACACACACACACACACACACAAAAACACACACACACACACACACGCACAAAAAAACACACACACACACACACACAAAAACACACACACACACACACAGGCGCACAAAAACACACACACACACACACCCACACATATACACACACAGACGGACAAAAACACAGACACACACACACACACACACACACACACACACACACACAATCCCAAACCCAAAAAAACTGCTCCTCTCTGATCCACCGGGGTAAATCTCTGGGCAGATCAGAGGGAAGGGGGTCATGGACAGGTCACTCACATACGCTGAAGAGACTGAAAAATGGCAGGCAGCTGTCACTTTTTAAAGCGGCCCGCTTGACCCTGCTCTCTATCGCCTGGCACTCTCTCTCCGTGGTCATGGTCCGCAAACCGCCTGGCCCCACGGAGGGGAGAAAGCCCTCCAGTGTGCAGGGGAAAGGCGCCGAGTGTGGGGGAACATCAAGGCCTGAACCCTTCCTCTGGGAGTGGTGCTGGAAGGTTAACCTTTGGCCCTCTCTTCTTCATGGCCCGCTAATTGGCCACCAGGACAACGCTGGTCTCTTGCATCACACACCAAAGGGTACATAAAGGGCTCATTGTTTTTTTTGAAGCTTTTTGCAGCACCCTAGAATAACTTTCTAATTTTGGATTGGTGATTTTTTTGCAAGGAATGTTTTACATAATGAGGATGCCTCCAGGATACGTTTCCACTTAGCTATGTCTCGAGTCTAACCCTTAAGTTGTTGAATATACAAAAGCAAGTATTAATTTAAACATGGGATAAAATAAGTCATTTGTTGACAAACACTTGGTGACGGAGCCTACCTCTCCCAGTCTGTGTAATAAAGGTTTTTCTCATAAGAGGTCATCCCGAACGGGTACTGAATCCCCTCAGTCATCTTTCTGCGGTCTCCCCTTCCCGGGTTCATACACTCCAGGATCCTTGTGCCTACAAGCAGGAGAGAGTTCCCCGGTTATGGGACAATAAAATGCCAACGTGCTTGTGTTACGGCAGTTAAAGTCTACGTTGCCAAAGGTGATATGAAGAAAAAAAGCTGTGCCTAGGGTGATGTCATGTGGCATGTTGGCAAGTTAGCAAAAAAAACACAGCCTTGTTGTTGAACGTTTACTAGAACATTACATTTAGATTGCCATTTAGCAGACGCTTTTATCTTAAGCGACTTACAATAGGTACATTTGCCAGAAGAAAGAGAAACAATATATCGCTGTCGGTACAGTCCAAATGTTCATAGAAACAAGTGCCGAGCACTTGTTACAAACGCTATGTTAATCTATCCAACAAAGCTAGCTAGGATAAGATACTACACAATGCACTACTGTAGTACTATTAAGTGCAACTACTAAGTGCAAGGACGTACAACATACAAAAAGTCTGTACATTAAGTGCAAAGACGTACAACATACAATAAGTGAGTAAGAGGGGTGTAGGGGTAGGGGAGGGGGAGGCTATGCAGACTCTAGGTGAAACCTACCGGCATCTGCCCAGCAGAGCAGAGAGGTCTGAGGCTCGTAGGTCAAGCCGTTAGGAAGGCTCAGGTTATCCTTCACCAACACCCGTCTGTTGGTACCGTCCATGTAAGCGGTCTCAATCTTGGGCGCTTCCCGGTCCCAGTCAGCCCAGTAGATGTTTCTTTGTAAAGGAATGTGGGTGTTGTTAGATCAGATGCTTGACTTGGGAGAGAATCAAAGAAAATGTTTGTATCCAAGCACGAGCAAAATGGGCAATGCATGAAAAGGACTCACCCGTTAGGGGGGTCGGCGATGATAGCACGGGGGTTTACGAGGTCCGTGGCTACAATGACCCGCCGTTGAGACCCGTCCATGGAGGCTACTTCAATCTGGTCCGTGCTGGAATCCGTCCAGAATATATTCCGACCCAGGTGGTCTACGGCGATCCCCTCCGGGCTTGTGACCCCTATTTGGGAAGGAGACGAGGACTCATCGATTGCTCTCACTTCAAAAGTAATCGCAAACGGAGAGTAACGTGTGTGATGCAAGAGGATAACAGACGTGGTTTTCAGACTGAATTAAATGCTATCGTGGACTCCACCTGACTCAATGACGGGGATGATGTCTCCTCCTTCCAGGCTGGCCTTGTTTATGGAGGACGGGCTGATCTCCGTCCAGTAGACCATCTTCTCCACGCAGTCGTAGGCCACCCCGATGATGAGCTTGCCCTGCGGAGATTGAGAGGTCAACCACCCATGTCTTTGAAGTGCGGTTTCTTTGAAAACCAGAAAGGTGCGTGATAAAACAAGCACAAAAACAAGACAGATGGTTCTGCATATTTCAGGACATTAACGTCTAGACACAGGCTAGAAAACTGGAAAACAAAAAACTGGCCCATAAAAAAGAACAACCCCGGAATATGGATGCGCTACAGCTAGACACAAACCGGAGCCAGCTGGTCTGGGAATCTGCGACATGAAATGCAGTTTGTAGTTCTAGAGTGTTGCGCTGATGTTAGCAATTAGCAACCATGTCACCATGTGTCTCCAATAAAGCACAAGCCTAGCCTTTTCCAGAGCATGAGGCAGAAGGGGGGAATTTGGGAGCTTCAACGCACAAGCTGGTTATTACAGGCAAGCAAACTTAGGTAAGCTGACAGCATGTGCAGAAGACACTCATTTCAACACAGGTGGTTGTGGTGGCTTTCTCCAGAATGTTGGCAGATACCTACAAGTAAGTGCTATTTTTTCTGCTCGAGTTAAGTCACATTTAACATCCTATTCTTATGCTTAAAGTAAGAAGCATTGGATATGAATCTTTTTCATTTTAAACAGCACAAACCTATTACCAAACAGTAAGAATGTCAAATGGGATTCCTAAGGTCAGGATGCGTTTTCACATTAGACCGCACAGACGCACAACCACTCTTCTATCAGAACATTCATAAATAAACAAGCCATGACTATTAGAGCACACTCAATCCCCGACACCCATTTGACAGTATTCCAAACCGATTCGAACCACATGTCAAACATCTTTGAAAACCCTTAGGAAAACCCAATCCAATAAAACATCCCATAGTAAACGCCACCAGTCGACCGAGGAGGATTGATCTGAAAACACAATAAGTTGCGACACAACACAACAGACTCACAGGCAGATGGAGCACAGTCTTGGCCTGGCCGGGCTTCATGTCATAGCCCTCCAGGGGGATGTGCTCGATCCGGCCGTTCTGGGCGAACACCAGGTGGGTCCCCGAGGGAGGAGGCTGGACATCGGGTCGGGGAGTGGGTCTCACCGGGGGCTGGGGGTCGCCGTGGTCGATACCTAGCGGAGGTCCGGCGGGAAATGAGTGGTGGCCTACCGACGGTACATACTTATTCCGATTCGGAAAAACTTTAGTAAAAAATATTTTGAAGGAACCCAGTGTGCAGAATAGCGTTTCCTTTTTTTCTATGTATTTTGTTTACTACAGCATATGTGATGTAGGAGTGCTTTTTTATTCAGCTTTGGAGGTGCTATTGTCAATTGAGAGCCATGAAAAAACTAAATCCAAAAACAAAACAAAAAAGAATCCATTAACAGCAGGCCTAACAGAAGAGCAAAGTGTAATATTTTTTAAGTGCCCAGTGCGCCGAATAAAGTTTCATATTTTGTATGTATTTTGTAGACTACAGCATTGGTGACGTCGGAGTCATTTTGTAATCAGCCTCGGAGCTGCTACTCACAAGATGGCCGCTGGCCCGGCCCGAAGCGCGTCCCGGGGATCTCCTGCCCGCGGTTGTCCACGCACCAGCAGTGTCCGGTGCTGGCGTGACACTGGACCGCCGTGTACTCGCCGCGGTCGCTGCACGTGGGGACATGGTGGCCGACCGGCCGGGGCCGGTACTCTGAGGCCCCCAGGACACTGTCTCTGTGGGCTTCACACTGGGTCTTGGTCCTCTCTGGGGAGCGTATGAATCCAGTTCAAAATAAGACTGGAAAGTGATTGAAACACCCATTCACTAGAACAATCTCCTCAAAAAAAACAAAAGATGGAATTTAGTTAAGACTGAAAATCTCTTTTATCGTTCTCCTTCTCCAGACATAACTGATAGATGAAAAACGATCTAATGCACTTTTATAACAACCCCAGCCCCATTAATACCAGATAAAATCAAGTTAAAAATAAGACTGGAAACGACAGATTCAACCCAAGCCTCATTAGCAGCAGATTAAACCCACTGTGTTCCAGAGAGAGCGCAGTGAATGTTATCAAGGCTCTCCGAGGCCGCAGGGGGGCTCGCATTCCGAGACTCTCACCTGGGGCGCACTGGAAGCCATCTCCATAGTAACCTGGCCTGCACTGGCAGGTGAAGGATCCCTGGGTGTTGTAGCACACAGCGTCCTGGTGGCAGCTGCCAGGCCGGCATTCTTCCGAGTCTTGGGGAATCAAGACACGAGGCGTTGATAAATGGTAAATGGACTGCATTTATACAGCACTTTGCTAACCAGTGGCCACTCAAAGCGCTTTACGATATCGGCTAACATTCACCCATTCATGCACACATTCACACACCGATGGCGGAGTCAACCATGCAAGGCGACAGCCAGCTCATCGGGAGCAGTTAGGGTGAGGTGTCTTGCTCAGGGACACCTCGACACTCAGCTAGAAGGAGCCGGGTATCGAATTAGCAACCTTCTGGCTACCAGCCAACCCGCTTAACCTCCTGAGCCACATGCCGCCCACTTGAGAGCCTGAGGTTCAGTTTTAAAGATCTGGTGAACTTCGGTCTTGGCTGAGTTCGAGGTCAGAGGTTAACTGGGGAGTCTGACCGTGGCGCTGTACGTATGGATGATTTGAGCAGATACTGGTGGACTACTGAACAAGAGGACAGGAGAGGTATGGCGAAAAGAGAGAGAGAAGAGATGGAAAATATGAATGGGTGAATCTCTTGAGAGTGCGTGTGTGTATGGCGGGGGGAGGGCCGGGATGCGGTGAATATACATACACCATCTGCTGTGTTTCATGTCCTGCTGTTTAGTTGTACCAGATGTATAATCAATCTACGCTGCGCTCCCCAGGTCGGATGGTTTAACAATTATGTCCTGACAGTCCTTGTTGTGGAATGCGGAGGCTGAACTGGTTGTAATAACTAAAAGCAAAACACTTCAGTGAAGTATCCTTATTGCAAACACGTATTCCGCTAAGCCATGCGTGTGCGTGGATAGTTTCAGTGCACTAGTGAGGTACTATTTGTTATTGATGAACTGTGTGCTCTCATTTTGCGGTGGGTCCAGAAAGCTTTCACTTGTAGTGTTAATGATGAAGTGTGTGCTTGTGTGTGCTCTCATCGATCACCTTCACACACACTGCCATCGCCTATGTATCCTGGCAGGCAGGAGCAGATGAAGGCGGAGCCTCCGATGTAGCTGCACTGAGCACGCTCAGGGACGTCACAGTTGTGGGTTCCTTCGTCACAGTGGTTGGTGGGTCGGCTGACTTCTGTTGGAGAGGAGGATGAGCGGGATGTCAAACTTGGTTTTAACGCCAATGTAAATATAAATGTCGAAATTAAAAGAATGAAGTCCTGATAGGCGTGCCATTAAAGGGATGGATAGTACGAGGCAGTGAAAATAACGTTTTAAAGTCCATAGCAAGCATCAGGAAGGTTGATACAGAAAGTAAGAAACTCTGGATAATAGGCTTGCGTGAACACACAGATAGAACCCCCCCCCCCGACACACACACACACACACACACACACAGACACACACACACACACACACACACAGACACACAGACACACACTCCTAGACCCTAATTATTCCTGTATTCCCCAGTACTAGCTCAACTCCGCCATGGCATTCTTCAAATCATATGCCTCAATAACTCTCCATTCGTGATAAACAAAGGTTTTATACCATACATTACCTTTTATGTTTTATAAGTTTGTTTATCGGAACATTTCAACCCACTATTACCAGAGACTTGCAATTGTACCTGGCGATGCGCACATGCCACTTACCAACACACGAGTGGCCATCAGTGGCAAACTGATAGCCTTCGTGACATTCACAGCGGAAGGTTCCCGGCTGGTTGTTGCAGATGGCATTCTGGTCACAGATATTAGGGATGGTTCTGCATTCGTCCACGTCTGGAGAGGCAAACACAGAGACAAAACCACAGTCAGGAGGGAATCGTCAAAGAACTGCAGTTGATTAGTCTCCCACTGAACTCTGGGAACTCTGTACATTATCGTTTTCCTGATGCCGTTTTCTAAGGATCAGCGGGGGCTTTTCCAGTCTTAATTACAACAATCTACAGAACCTATCTTTATGGTGACTGAAAAACATCCCTTTTCTCTCTCCTCCTCGTGCACTACAGCAGTTCTCTCTCTCTCTCTCTCTCTCTCTCTCTCTCTCTCTCTCTCTCTCCCTCTCTCTCTCTTTCAGATAGAGCGGGCTGGGAACTGGATATGCTGTCCTTTGATTGAATGTTTGGTCGGGGACCATGTGGTGCAGTAATACGGTGGCTTTGTTTACGCTAAGGTCTCGCTTTGCTAATTGTCAAGGAGTGCCCAGCTTCCCAGGAAGGAAGGAATTACTAATTGGGTCTAATGGAAAATCAAACGATGGCTCCTTACAGATACATACCATTTCCCTGATGGAATCATTCATCATGTAACTGTTACTAATCACATTTTGTAGGGGTTCACATGTAGGTGAAGCCCTACAAAATATCTATCTGCAAAAATGACTATATTTATATATATATATATATATATATACATAATTTAATTTCTTTCCCCTTCAAAGCCTCTTGTATTCATATAAATGTATTTACACACAATGGGAGATTTTGTAAAAAAAAAAGTATTCGTACCGCGGCACGAGCGACCGTCTCCGTCGAATCCGACGGCACACTCGCAGTTGAAGTGAGTGCCCTGTCCCGGGCGGCAGACAGCGTTTGTGTCGCACCCGTGTCTACCGGTGAAGCAAGGGTTCTCCTCGGGTTCCCCTCCTGAGGCCAGGACACACAGGAACGGAGCCCGGTTATATACAACGTTCAGATGGGTCTATAGCGGTCATCATGACAAGATAAGATCTCACTCAGTTTATATATATATATATTTATATATATATATATATATATATATATATATAAACTATATATATATATATATATAGGTCGTCATGAGATGATAAGATCTCACACTGTATATATATATAGGTCGTCGTGAGAAGATAAGATCTGACGCTCTATAATATATATATATATATATATATATATATACGGGGGGGTGCTGCTAGACTTCCCTCACCAATCACAGCAGCAATCACCAGACGATCGAGACAGAATAGTCCCGCATGCGCTATCTGGGGCCAGGATGTGGACCAGGAGAACACCAGGAAGGAAGTGAAATAACGCCAAAACAGGAAGTCTCAGGAAGGGACGACAATAACCTGCGTGACCTCACCGTTGACGTCGGCGATCTTGTTGCTCATGGCGTAGCGCATGAGCTGGTTGGTGGAGTCGTACATGACAAAGATCTGGTCCACGTTGAGCATCTGGGTGGGTTTCATGGATCTGAGGGACTCGTCGTGCTGGCAGCTCTGGAAGCTGATGGTCTGGCGCCACTGGTACGTCCGGGTCTCGGACGTGCCCTCGGGAAGGGTGACCACGTAGTCCCGCGTGGACGACGAGCTGATGACTGGTAAGTGGAGGGACAGATGGGGTGAAAACCAACAGAAATGCATGGCTCCCTCCGCACCACTTGAAAGGTTGAACGATGATTCAGAAGCCTCTTGGGGATTGGACAGGGTCATGTCTAACAGCATTAGCAGATACACACAGAGAGAGATAAAGACTAGTGCACACGTGTATATAACATGATCGTTTGCAAGGCAAACACGAGAATCAAGAAAAGTTTGCGATTTTCTAGCATGCGATCATGTTAAGGAATGACTTTTACTCATTTGTCTCAACACAATCAAAATCGATAATATAGATAATATATAACATTTATGATATATATTTAATATACTTGCCTGAACGGCAGCATTTTTTGCAACATAGAAGTTAGACATTTTCTACTGAATAACTTTCTGTTGTTAATGTATCCACGACTTCACGTGTGTGTGACACTGACGTGACTCTGAGTCTGGGAGCCTTACGGTTGTTGGAGTACTGGTAGATCTCAGAGTACTTGTCGAGCTGCACAATGGCCCCCCGGGGCACCTCGGGGACGCGGCCCTCCAGGGTGGTGCTCACCACCAGGTGGTCGTGCTCGTCGATGCCCTTGAACTCCTGCGTGATGCTCAGCTTCTCGTTGCCGGGCAGGAAGGTCACGTCGGCCTTCCTGGTGAACTCCCCTCCTGCAGAGGAGGAAGAGGGGAAAACATCAAGAAGATCGTCCCGCTGACGCTTCTCAAGATTTCTTCCTTGCTGATTAAGGGATTTCTTTTCTTGCCCTCTGGAGGGCTAGGGTCAGGGGGGGGTGTCATGAATATACAGCCTGTTAAGCCCTTTGAGACTAAACTGTGATTTAATTTAATGTAATTGCTCTGAATGAACTGTGACCCTCCCACAACCTCCATCCCCTCTCTCCCTCCCTGTTCTGGGTCCGAGATGAGGTAATGCAGGGAGAGTCCTTGACGCTTTTCAGAGCATGGTGCAGCATCAACAGTTGAATGCTTCTTGAGTTCAATGAAAATATTGCTGAGCGACGCAAATAACGAAGACGCCACTTGAATCGGCAAAGCCAAGGTGAACCGAAATGATTTTTAGTCTCGCTCGGTCCGTTGGTCTAGAATCTTTCCCTCACCGACGATGCTGAAGCCGTTCTTGAAGCCGGGCTGCTCCAGGGCGAAGGCCCAGCCGATGACCCCGCCCACGGCGGACAGGGGCATCAGCGAGGGCCCCAGGCTGTCCGGGATGTCGCTGATGGCCACGTAGGAGCGCCCGTCGTTGACCACCACGTACGAGTGGAGGTCGTTGTTGCTGAACTCAACCGGCGAGGGGGAGTGACCCACGTAGACCTTTCCTTGCACCTTCCCGTTGATCCTCTGGTGTTTTCCTGTGGGGGGGAAAAGACTCAAACCTTCATCTCAGTGCCTCGCTGAACTAGTGCTTCCTGGCGCTAGTGCTGGTGTTTTAACGCGGCACGGGACCGGGTTCTCACCCTCCGCCACACACTGTTTTCCGTTGCCGTAGAAACCGGGCGTGCAGTGGCAGCAGTAGCCGCCCGTGTAGTCCCGGCATTCGGCGAAAGGTCCGCAGTTGCTTCTGCCGGCGGCGCAGGTCTCAGAGTTGTACCGGAACACTGCGAGTGGAGCGGACAGACGGAACGGTGAGCATAAAAGATGGCGCTTGGAATGACAACCCTAACATGTTAAGAACATAGTACAGCACTACCACAGTAAACAGAAGAATCGATGAATCCCCTGCTTCACATATGAGGGTCGGCTTTACTGAGGAGGTAGAGTGGGTTGATCTGTAACCGGAAGGTTGCTAGTTCAATCTCTGGCTCCTCCTAGGAGTGTCGAGTTGTGAGGAAGACATCTTACCCTAACTGCTCCCGACGATTGGATAAAAGTGTCACATAGACCCACCGTCTACGTTGATGTCGGTGTCGTCCACCACCACCACCTCTGGGTGGTGCACCGGGTGGTAGTTGGGGTTGAACGGCAGAGAGAGGGCCTCCACTTGCTGTCCCGCGTCATAGCTGGCCCTCCTGGTCTCCGGGGCTGGCTCCTGGGGCCTCTCGGCCGGGAGGTAAGGGACCTCGCCGGGGGCCACATTGGAGAACAGGGGCGAAGTTCCGACCTCGAACACGTAGACGCCGCGTACGCCCGCGTTGGTCTCCCTGAGAGGGATGGGAACAGACGGAAACCATGACTCCTGACACAATCCTCATGGATTCAGGAACCACGTTTTAAATGAATGAACGACGTTCCTAAGAATCAGCAGGTGGGTGCTGAGCTACTTACTCTGCCAGCTCCCTGACGGTGGCCTCATCAGTGGCGATGGGGTAGTAGGGCCCATTATTGGAGAAGAAGTAGCCCTGGACCAGACCCTTACTGAAGCCAACCTGCATGGGCACACTAGCGCCCCCTATGGGTGTGGAGTGGAACTGCACGCCGCCCCTTTCGTACAGCAAAATGGCGTAGGAGGCCTTCTCGTGGGTTGCGATCACCAGCTGGAAGGTGTTCCTCTGTGGGACGAAAAATCGACGATATCAATCAGTGGGTTCAGTTCAGGGGCACCACCCCTCTCTCTCCACGACGGCCCGTCCAGTGGATCTCACCTTCTTGCCCACGCCGTCCCCTCTGCTCGGGGGTTCCTGGGTGGCCACGTCCACCCAGGTGACCACCACCACGTGGGTGGGGTTCACCGCCGGGTCCTCTGGGAAGGCCCCGTTGATGAGGTCGGCCGCCTGCTGCAGAACGGCGGGGCTATGGTCCTGGCGGAAGAAGACCTTCCCCACGCCGTCGCTGGTGTCCAGGTCGCCCTGCAGTGCGGCGAGCATGCCGAACTTGGCGGGCATTCTGCCCAGGTACTCTGCCTCGGCGGGCGGCTGGGCGGTGGCCACGAAGCCGTTGGTGCTGACCTGAAACGAGGGAAGACAACAACGGTCAGGGTTTGCTCAGGAGGTAGACCGGGGTTGACTGAGTTCAATCCCCGGCTCCTCCTAGCGGAGTGTCGAGGTGTCCTTGAGCAAGACACCTTACGAACTGCTCTTGCAAGCTGGCTATCACCTTGCATGGTTATTGCATTTTATTTTTATAGCCCTTAATCAGAGGTACAATCTCAAAGAGCTTAACAGGCCATGCATGTATGACACCCCCCTGACCCTAGCCCCCCAGAGGGCAAGGGAAAACTCCCTTAATTAACAAGGAAGAAATCTTGAGAATCTTGATCCCTCTTTCCAGGTATGATCAGGAGTGCAATGGGTGCCATAATTGACATACATACATGCAGGCAAAAAATAAATAAATTGGTGACGGTTGACTCTTCGATCGGAGCAGCAATGTCTGTATGAATGCTTGTAAGTCGCTTTGGATAGAAGCGTCTGCTATATGGAAATGAAAAAGGGGTTTCAGTTAGTAGCCTGGGGGTGGGCCTGGGGGGAATGGGCGGCGATGACCTAATGGCTTTTACAGACATGTTCCAAAAGGGCTTGAATAACACACGCAGGCATTCTGCCGCGGTAGAGGTGAACCCAGTGTGTGTCCTTTGGGCCCACTTTGATCTCTATTCCCCGCTCATTAGACTAATGAATCAGGGCAGCTGCCCTGGCCAACTAAAGTCTCTAATGAACAAACACACAAGATGTGTTCTGTGGCCACGGTGTTTCCTCTCTATACACACTCGTAAAGCTCTTAATGAACTCATGCAGAGTTGTTAAATCATTTCAATAAATAAATAGGGTCCTGTAAATATTTGGGGAACACAAACATTCACAAACACAACCACACAGACACACTCATACCCACACAGACACACACACACACACACGCACACAGGCACACACGCAAAAAAAACACACACACACACACACACACACACACACACACACACACACACACAGACACACACAGAGACACACACACACACATTGTTATTTATTGTACTTCCCGAGCCGGGACAAACTAGCCCACCGCTTCTGGCCAGAGCCATACCGTTTCCTGTCCTTATCCCAGACCCAGAGATCCTACAGATTGCGCAATAATCATCACCACAACCACTTCCTGCCCAAAAGCGAGACAGCACTGGGAAAAGCAATCCCAACTGCTCACATCTGGCCCCTTGAAAAAAAAGTCTGCCCTTCATACTACAGATGTAACCCTACCTGATACACAACACGGAGACCACAATAAAATTGTTACAAGTGTAATTATTTACTTCTTTTTTTTTATACAAACGAACATGATGTGTGTTAGTCTTCCCCCACGGGGCATAGCCATATTAGGACAACATTTATGTGGCCTGATCATTTAACAAGACACTCGACAGGCCATAACAATCACTGCAGCAGCACACATAACTCGCCTTTCACGCGTAGGCACACTTGTTTAGGGACCGCACAACATACACCTAACCTACACACTTAGAGTAGTAAACCTTTCTCTGGCGGTAACATTAATATTCTCATACCGTCACAACTATAAGTAAACATGTAATGTGTAATATACTTAAAACCTTTCACTTGATAAGGTCATTGCTAAGCTCTTGGGTTCAAGGCCAGTTGTTTTGACATACTTTAAAGTCATTCTGAATTATGAAAATACAATGAAAACACAGATTCAGTATAGACACATTTGGTCGGTGGTTACAGGACCTGGGATACAGGGTTGAAACATGCTTCTAAGCGGGCTTTGCTTTAGTCGACTGTCAATAGAGCAGATTTTCAAAACAGAAAAGGAAAACAAAATTTCCTTTTTATTTAATCGATTCATGATCACACTATTATGTACAGAATACTAGTCCTAGATATAATAGTATCTTTTGACAATGCTAGAGCATTCATTCAAGTAAGCCCTCACATAACTTCTGACAGAGGGTTTTTGCTTTGGGATGGATTGCAAAATGAGATGTGTGGAGTACTTTGGCCCCTGATAAACAGTGAAACGATAACCCCACGCAAGGTAGCGTGTCCACACCGCATTCCATAGGGACCCCAGTCCAAACAACATGATGCACATCAATAAAAACTGCGTTTCTAAACACCGTCGATGTTTAGAAGAACGTTGTATTTTAAAGTTTCCAATAGACGATCTTGTGGATCAATAAGACATGCGCAACAGTGACGTCTACGAAATATGATTATTATTTTTTTTTTTAGTTTTTAATAAAAATGTATTGCTTTTGGTAAGTGACAAATACAAATGATGGTGATACATGGTGATAGGCTTAGCAGATATAATATCACTTTAATCCACTTACATAGATGCTATTGAAGGCTGCATCATAGAAGAAGACTGGTTTGTCCAGAGCGAGCTGCAGCGTCTGGTCGTTCCCCGGCTGCAGCGCCTGGTCCCGGGACGGTCCGAAAGGGAAGAGCTCTCCTCTGCTCACGCACTGCACCCACGATACCAAAGAGACCACGAGGGCCGCCCACAGAAGACAACCCCGTTCCTGGAAACACATTTTCGTGTTCGGTGTTCGGTGCCACCGGGTCTGGTCGTGGGGGGCTTCTCGGAGGGTAGGTAGACCAGAGAGTGACGCCTGGGAAAGTGTGGTGTACTGGAGGTCTCGGAAGGGGTCCACCTAGGGGCGGAGTTGTGAGGGGTGCGGGTTGTTCCTGCTGCTCGATTACAAACGGGGAAGAGATAATGAGTGGGAGAGACTGAGAGACTGAGTTTACTTTTTGGTGAACGTTAAGCGACGTTGGTTCACTCAAGTTCATTGATAGTAGAGCTGATTCATCTCTCTGTCAAACAGAGAGATTATGAGGTGAAGGATTATAGATCCTCGGAAGCCACGTATTACAACTAATTCTCATGAAATCTCAGTCGCCACAGGAATAACGGGAGATAGCATTGTAGCGTTTCCCTTTAAATTAAAGTCTATACGTGGATGGTCATGTATAGAAAACTACGTGACACCTGTTTTATAAAGTTGTGAAGTTTTATAAAAAAAGTGTATCAGCAGAGTTGAACCCCATTCAAGCCGAGCAATGGACCCTTGAATGTCAGAAGGCTGAGTTAATTGGCCGAGTTAATTGATCGTTACGTAAAGGACAGTGGAGCCTACTGTTTCATACACTAATTGGACTATTGCCACGTGACGAATGGCTCCGTTTGTTGGCCCTACCGCGTGTTCATTTTTTTAATAATGAGTCAAATAACATTCCACGTTTCTCAGTTCGGATTGTACGTTGGATATTTCATGGAATAATTTAATTAGTGACGTTTAGTTTTGGTCAAGAGAAGATAAATAAGGCGGCGTCCGCCGTCCTTTAGGGTTATCTCAAAAATGGGATTCTAGTGCTACCTGGTGGTTGAATTATGGATTAAAAATGAAGGTCGTTTACTTTGCAAAACATTTTACTTTATATGCTTTTGTACAGGATTCAAATAAATAGAGCTGGCATTGTCTGCACTGCAAAAAAAAGTGATATAACACAGCAATATCGTGGAGTGCTACTTTTTGGCAGCACCAATATAGACAGGATAACAGGATGAGCCTTCAGGATACGAGGACTGTCTGGGAACAAGGTTCCTATTGATCAACCAATACACTCTATCCCTCCTATCCCAGACCTTGTACACTTTATTATCCCTTAAGCATGTGGACCTCTTACCTACATAACAAACCCACCCAGCTACCCTTCAGCGATCCATCAATAATGATTTTGCTGAGAAAGCAGCAACAATTTCTGTTTGACTTGGGTGGTGCAGAGTTGGACAAATGTTGCAGCAGGGTCAAAGGGGACTGGGAGAGGTTTTCTTCCTCATGGCTCCCCCTGTGTTCACATGACCCAGTGTCTGGGAAAAATTATAGGTTCACCAATTGAAAATACAGCGAATCCGAGCAAAACATGTAAATGTGAGCCTAACATGCTCTCATGATTAATTTCAGGTCGATTTCATATTTAATACAAGCCATGTGTCAAATAGTAGTATTACTGCATTAACTTAAGCTGTTACATCATTGTATACATTCCATTTAAATTGACATTGTTTACTTTTGCAACAGTGCCCCAAGAGGTCAAACGAGAGAAGGAGCGATGTCTTGGTCTGCTGGTCGTTTCATCATCACGACAGCCTCGTCTGCAGCGTCCGGAGTTTGACAAAGTGCAGCAGTGTCTCCCCCTCTCTCTTCCCCTCCCTCTCCCTCCCCATCCTGCTCTCTCTCTCTCACTCTCTCCCTCTTCTCTCTCACTATCTCTCTTCCTCTAGATTTTGTGGTTGTTTAGTAGCAGTGTAAAAAGCAAGAACATGTAGTGAATCAAACCTTGTCTTGATTCACTACTCTCTCCCTTCCTCTCCATGTCCCTGTCTTTCTCTATCTCTCCCTGTCTGTCTGTCTGTCTGTCTGTCTGTCTGTCTGTCTGTCTGTCTGTCTGTCTGTCTGTCTGTCTGTCTCTCTCTCTCTCTCTCTGTCTGTCTGTCTCTCTCTCTTTGTCTCTCTCTCTCTCCCTCCCTCTCTCTCCCCCGGGCTGTGGGAACCTCCAGGATAGGGTTAAAAGGTACAGCGGAGTGCGTCAGCTGATGCGTACGGCCTTGCGTCAGGGATGGGGGGAGGCGGAGAAGGAAGAGGAGGGGGATGGTGCCTGTGAGCTCTCTTCCTCTCTCTCTCTCTCTGGGTTACAGCAGCTACAGCACAATGCAGCTTCCTGCTCACGACTGCTGACCGGCC
This sequence comes from Pollachius pollachius, assembly GCF_949987615.1. NCBI lineage: Eukaryota > Metazoa > Chordata > Actinopteri > Gadiformes > Gadidae > Pollachius > Pollachius pollachius. Next base: position 6,021,376 of record NC_136935.1, read on the forward strand.
ACACGCTCACTCTCTCTCTCTCTCTCTGTCTCTCTCTCTCTCTATCTCGGTCTTTGTCTCTCTCTCGCTTCATCTCTCTCTCTCCGGCGTCCGATCATGTGCCTCAGCTACCGGCTCCAGCAGCGCTTCTCCACCACCTCTCCTCTCCTGCTCTTCCGTTCTCCCTGCTCCTGACACACGCCCCCCCCCTACTATCGCGGCGTTCACAACATCCTTTCCTTCCCTGCTCCCGTCTGGATCGTTTAAAACCGTGTCTCAGGGAGCCGCTGCAGCGGGCAGACCGGCCAGTGGTAAGAGAAGCTGGTGGTGGTGCTGGTGTTGGTGGTGGGGGGGGGGGTCCGGAGACAGCGGCGGCAGCTCAGAGACAGCCAGAGAAAGGGAGAGAGGCCCCTACTCTCCCCCTTTCCCCTCTACATTCATTCCTTCTAGCCCTCCCCTCCTCCGGCCCACCCTCCCTCCCTTGCTCGGGGGGGGAAAGCCGGCAGCCATGGAGCCCCCGGCCGGCATGAGGACGGCCCAGCCGCGGTTCCTACCCGCCGGCGGCATGGCCGTGGCCCCCTCCACCCTCAGCCCCGCCGTGCCCACCTACGTGACTCTGGGGCTGACGGGCGTCTACACGGCCCTGTACTCGCTTCTCTTCGTCGGCGTGTACTCGCAGCTCTGGCTGGTGCTGCGGTACGGACACAAGCGGCTGAGCTACCAGACGGTGTTCCTGTTCCTGTGCCTGCTGTGGGCCGCCCTGCGGACCGTGCTCTTCTCCTTCTACTTCCAGGACTGCGTGAGGGCCAACACGCTGGGGCCCCTGCCCTTCTGGCTGCTGTACTGCTGCCCTGTCTGCCTGCAGTTCTTCACCCTCTGCCTCATGAACCTCTACTTTGCCCAGGTGAGCGTGGCTCCGGAGCGCTCACTGGGCTGTGTGTAGAATGTACGTTTATGTTTGGTGTCGATTGTTGTGTGTCCTGCATTCAGGTTTAAGTTGAAATAGATGAGCAGCCATTCCTTAATGTACTTCAGATAGAGGGCTGTGGTGTGAGGATGTCAGACAAAACCAGACTCTATTACAGCCTTGTGGTCCTTTCGATATCGCACTCAAAAGTTGAATCCTCGTGAAGTTGGGCATGATTAAATACTCAGGGAACTATGGGTGCAAATGTGTTGAACAAGGTGCTATTTATCCCTATGTTGTACCAGTAACATGGTCAGATGTTTACCCTGAAGGTGGGCATTATTTGAAACAACATACAAGTAAAGATGAATGAACCAATGATGTACACTTCTTGCAGTAGCCCGCTCTACTGATTTGAGTAAAGGGTGGAGGCTATATGGCAGGTTCCCACAGAGTTTTGGTTAAGTTCTATAGAGTCTAGCAGCTGTGTGTGGAAACAACTATTTTTAATCTTGCAGTTTCATAAGAATACTTATGACTGCTTGAGTCCTCAGAAGAGAGAAGTGAAACAGGCCTTAAGTAACAGTATCACGCCATAGCCGGATGACTATCTCATTTAATTCCCTTTTTTGATTTTCTCCCAACAGGTTGTTTTCAAGGCAAAGTCAAAATATGACCCAGAGCTATTGAGATACAGGTATGCCTGTCCACCAGTATACCGATCAAGTTTACTGTGTACATTTGTACATGTGCATGTGCATAGACACACTGTTTTCCCGCATACTTGCATGTAACAATAACTGCTTCACAACAGGGTCATGAACCGCTTCACTAAACATAACCATAACTACCGCTTGTGGTATTGGAAGTCATTTGTGTCTTCTGTCATCTGATGTCTTCTCAAACGCATGATGCTATGGGATTTCCTTTTCTCCCTCAACATAGTGTCGCATTTGTCTGACACGGAGAAGCAAGTACATGCCTTTTAAGATTTAGGGGTCTGCATCATGCTCTGTTGCTTGCGCTCTCTCGCTCTCTCTCTCTCTCTCTCTCGCTCTCTCTCTGTTCAAAAGCAGTACACTGTGTCTGGTCATGATCAGTTTTTAAGTATCTTTTACTTAAGTCGATGACATTGATTGCAAACATCCGTCCGTCCATACAGGGCGATCAGACTGCCAACACGTTTGCAACCACACACCTCAGAAACACGGTTTATTTGCGCACCATTGCGACGGCTCCAGGAGACTGCACTTCGCACCGTGACGTGTAGCAGCGACCACAGTGGCATGGAGTGACTCGGGACTGACCCCCTGACCCCCTGACCCCTGTTCTCCCCAGGCTGCCCCTCTACCTGCTCTTCCTCTCCATCAGCCTGCTCTTCCTGCTGGTCAACCTGGCCTGCGCCCTGCTGGTCAGGATGACGGCGGCCGACCCCCGGACTGTGGTGCTGGTGCGGGTCACCGTCAACGACACGCTCTTCGTGCTGTGCGCCGTGTCCCTCGCCGCGTGCCTCTACAAGATCGCCAAGATGTCCCTGGCCAACATCTACCTGGAGTCGAAGGTGAGGAGAATAAGGGGGAGCAGGGGTGAGACGCTGCGCGGGGCTGGATGTTGGCGGTGGTTGAGGAACGAACGGTTCCTTGGGATTATACTTTTTCTTTGGTTAGAGAATAGATTCAGTTGTTGTTGTTGTTGTTGTGGTTGTTGTTGTGTTGTAACATGGCAGTGCTCCCTAGAACGACACACGCTGTGTTTGCTTTGCACAATGGCTTTCCGTAGTCAACAGCAAACATGTGTAAGCTCAAACTGTTTAATTTGCCGGATTGACAGTATAGAGATGAAATTTGCCCCGTATATAACTATTTTATGACTACTTTTTACTAAAATGTAGCTAACTAGTGTTATTTTAAAGTAGCTTGTGATGTTACGTAGAGAATATTGAAATAACACTTTCAGGGAGTTTCATAAGAGTAAAGAGAAAAGCTGTGTATAGGGTTACACTATAGATAGACACCTTTTCAGCCAATCAATGTGTGTTTGAAAACCGATCCATGTGTCTGCGTGTGGATGCGTCTGTGCAGGGGACCTCCGTGTGCCAGGGGACAGCGATAGGAGCTACGGTCATCCTGCTGTACATTTCCAGGGCCTGCTACAACCTGGTGGTGCTGGCTCTGTCCAGCAACACCATCAACTCCTTCGACTACGACTGGTACAACGTCTCGGACCAGGTATGGCCTGCTTCTGAATACGATAAGCGAGTACTTAAAGGTTGTGTCAGCGACGGTGGGTGATGTCACTTCTGTTGGTATTTGAAGCGAGATCCCAAACAAACGGACCCAGCTCACCCCTAACTTCCGTGTTTTGTTTATCCAGTAAAAACTATCAAGAACGCAGCGTAAAACCCCACAACACCCACCACTTGTCATTGATTGGTTGGAATACTATTTATTTTGGTTTTGAGTGGTTGGTTGTACCATTTGTTTTTGTGTATGATCTCGGAGCAAAGGCTGCCTACATAGATGTTTTTTTTGAAGGCCTGCATATGGGTCGGGCAGCTAGCGGATCGTGAGGAAAGATCAGATGAATGTGATCATTTATGTTTCAGCCTAGAATCGCTGATGCAACCTTTAATGGATCCTGGATGGGAAATGTGGGGACCCGCAAGTGCAGGACAATGGGGGAATAATAGAGAACTGAAATTGAAAACAACAAGAGGAAAAGGCCAGGCTGATTTCTGTTCCGGATGGATAAGGTCAACCACTGAAACAGCAGAATTAGAACAAGAAGATGTGTACTTTTTTTTTATTTGGACTGCATTTATATTGCACTTTCCCACTCAAAGCATTTTACAATTTCGCCTAACAGTCACGCACACATTCATCCACCGACGGCGGTGTCGACCATGCAAGGCGACAGCACGCTCGTTGGGACCAGTAAGGGTGAGGCGTCTTGCTCAGGTACACCCCGACACTCGGCTAGAAGGAGCCGGGAATCGAACTAGCAACCTTCTGGTTACCAGCCAACCCGCTCTACCTCCTGAGCCACATGCCTGGGAGAAGTGGTGATGGTGGGGACTGGACTGTGTGGACGTCTGCTCGTATCATAACATCAAAGCACATGTTTGATTAAAGGGGACATATTATACCACCAGGTGTGAGTGTGGTTAGCTCTTAAAAGCCGTTTTGAAAATGGGCAGCTTCTGACATCACAGGTGGGCATGTCCACCTAGATTTATGAAGGATAGATGAGCAACGTTTGCTACAGTCCACTGGTTAGGCTGGTAGACTGATCTATCCAGCACACATCTAGGTGGATGCGCCCACCTGTGATGTCAGAACCTGCACATTTTCAAAACGGCTTGTTTTGAAAAAAACAATAGGTTTAATATGTCCCCTTTAAAGAAGCATTGGTATTTGAGTGTGTTTGCTTCATTGTCAGCAGGAGGTTGATTCATTGAGCCATCCTCTGCTGGGTGTTTGTGTTCAGGCAGATCTGCGGCTGACCCTGGGCGATGCCGGCTATGTTGTGTTCGGGGTGGTCCTGTTTGTGTGGGAGCTGCTGCCCACGTCTCTGGTGGTCTACTTCTTCAGGGTGCGACGGCCCTCCCAGGACAGGGTAGGGATCCCCTCGTCTCTGTCCCACTGCTGAGCTTAAGTGGTTCTAATGTTAAAGATTCTCCATTTTCTCTGATCTCGACAATTTACTCATTAGAATACCATAAGAATGTATCTTGCACTTAATGTACACACTTATTGTATGTTGTACGTCCTGGCAATTAAAAATAGTACTTAGCATCGTGTAGCGTCTTGTCCTAGCTGAAGATCTTTACTGTACTGACAGCGATTTATAGTTGTAACCCTCTTCTGACAGATGTACTTATTGTAGGTCGCTTTGATTAAAACATCTGCTAAATGCACTAAGTGAAAATGTATTTGTATTGCGGTAATCTATTTACGATAAGAGAATCCCTAAAAACAACATTCATAATTACATAGACTCATTTAATTGAAAGGTCGCCTTGGACGCTGATTGACCAACGAGAGTGTGGTGTAATTAACTCAATCTGCGGTCTGTGATTGGCTGCAGAGCGGCCCGGGTCTCTCTGGCCATGGGTTCTCATCCAGAGCGTACTTCTTCGACAACCCCCGGCGCTACGACAGCGATGACGACCTGGCCTGGAGCATCATCCCCCAGAACATCAGACCCAGGTAGCAAGACCACTGATAGTCAAAACTCCTCGACTACTGGACTAGCTTATTAGCTCCTGTCATTTTTGGAAATATCATTTTTATTGTGGATTGCCATACTTGAATGTGAATACCGGTATAATATAAAAATTATATATATATATAATATAATAATAATATTTTTGTAAACTATAAAGCGTAGGCTATACAAAGTTGGATTGAATCTAGTAAGTAGTAGAAAACTGCAAATAGATTAAACTATATATCGGAGGAAGTCACATCATGTCACGACTGGCAGACAGACGTATCCCCTGAAGGATGACAATCAAATTGTTTGTCTCGCTGTGCCGCAGTGTGAACGCTGATAGCTGCGACTGGGGCAGCCAGAGCAGCAGCATCACTGCCTACATCGGGGGGGAGGAGCCTCTGTTCCAGGCCACGCCCCCAGAGGAGCTGAACCCGTACTGATGGACAGCTGACCTGACCTATCAGGCAGCCACTGTTTTTGCACATGACTCAAGAGACAAACAGAGGCACATATCAGGGACGTCACCCTGGACTTAATAGATTTGGGATTCTTTTTGATGGCCCTATTTTTTTTGGTCTACAAACAAGAGCTAACAGAGTTTTTTATACAGATATATTCCAGTCCTTAATTGGGACAATAACTTGCACAATATGGTAAAATAAGTTTAGCTATTCTGACTCTTTAGTTTTAGTACATAGTTGATGCCAAATATCTAATATATTTCTTTGTTTTGGTTAGTCCAATGTGTTCCATTATAAAATGTATTTACATTGATACATAGACTGTGATTACTGTTTATATAATAGATTTGTTGAATTCATAATAAAGGGAGTTTTATTGTGTACATTTGTTAACGCTATAAAAGAATAAGGACAAATATTGGACTTCTTACAATTCATGGAATTTTCTTACTATTATAATATTTACGGTGCCCACCATGAGTTGGAGTATATATCAGAAAAACAAGCTGTATGGTGTTTGGTAGAGGAGCACTTGTCATGCATATTTTATAAAGCATTGACAAGCATATTCATTTGTTACCAAGGCTTCGCTGCCATCGAATTGGCTGCTAGGTTTAATTGCGTTAAATCAAACCGTCCTTAAATAACCGTAAAGGAATTTGTAGAGCAGGACAGCAAAGTTATTCTCCGCATGATGAATCACATTAAAGTGTAAAACAGAAACTACCATCCAACTTAAATAACAAAATGCATCCAGCCCGGAGATTAATTTTAAATAAGGCATACTACCCAGTCAGTGGCAGTTTACAGCCATCTATGGTCATACTACTATCACACTTCAAGGGGGTTATGAGTAACGGAAGTATTTTCATCTATTAAATTCAGTCAAACATTTAAAATAGCCTATTATAATCTATGTAGAACTATCCGAATGCAAGACATCTGTTAATTGCATACATTCTAGCATAGCTGGTAAGATGAGGATGAGCATGATCTTTCCTACAGATTTGTTATGAAACGAATGTGCTTGACCTTCAATATCAACTTATACATTTAAATTGGTAGAATACCTAACCCTATGGATATTCCAATGACTTCATGTCGATAAGCCATTTTAGAAATCGTGATTAACCAAGTCCCTACTGCGTGGTGTCCAGCAGGGGGCAGCATGCAGCAGTCAATTATACCTCAGCGCCTTCAGACCAGACTGGAATTCTTGAGCGATCAGTCAGATTTATGTTTTCTTTAAACGTCTTGCAAGCTTGCATGACTAGCATGACTTGAAAAATAAATATAAACAGATGACAAAGGGTGGCACGAGAAATGTTTTTCACGCCATCATTAACTCAAACAAAGGCAAGCATTCAACAGTCAGAAAAAGGTGTTTCTTTTTAATTGCGTTCACCACTCGAGCTATTGAAAAACTCAAGTACAATCAAACCACAGCTTATGACAGCTCATTCCATGTGAAAAGCATCAATAAACAATCTTATGCAGAACACTGTACCTTGAAGGAATCAACTGCAAGAACCACAATGTGGAGAGCATAAAAAGCAGAATTGTCCACTTGGGCCCGACTTGTGTGCTCAGCTCTAACACAAAAGCCTGGCGACACCAAAAAAGGTGAGACATGGACGAGGAGGAGGGGGGCGGGAAAAAAAACAAACGGGCGACTGTTCCTCTTGGTAAAATGTCTTGACAATCAAAGCCATCGGGGTTTTCCGAGTTCCCCCGGGGGTGAAATGAAGAAACTGCGATTGTATTTAGCGTTGCTTTTTTTTTTTTAAACCGCAGCTTATAGAGATGGCCGGCGTTCGCTCCAGCGATGTCGGCGCTCCGTATTGATTCACGCCAGCCGTTGCACGTACAAGCGCAGACACACAAAAATACACACTCTCGCTCTCTCTCGCTCACTATAGGCCACTTCTGAGGACAGAGCACTTGATTGAGGGTTCTTGCAGGGAGGGGGGGGGGGGTCTGCGAGGTGGACACTAGCTGGGGTCCGAGGGTTTGTTGAGTTCCACCTTCACTCCTTTCTCCCCGGCACCTGGACGACAAACACGACACGTGGGAGGGAAGACAAGTCTCGTCATGAGAAGATACTATATTTAACACAGATGTTCGAACAATGAAAGGAACTCATGCAACAACCCCAAAAAAACGACACTCACAACCACAAAAAAACAAGTCAACGTCAAACACATGTTTTGTTTTTACCCGTTAAGTACTTCTCTTTAGCCTTGGCCCGCTCGTCCGCGTCGAAATACCAGACCGTGATGGCATACCTGCGAGGTGAACGTTCTTTAGCAAGAGAAGTGCATCATGGGAAATTTTTAAAAAACTGACCCCCCCCCCCCCCCCACTGACCGCTACCCCTGACCAAAACACCCCCGCCGGTGCTGACCTGGTGGAGTGCGCCGGCTGCACCTCATGGGGGTTCCGCCGGTCCGACCAGAACAGCAGCAGCCGGTCGAACTTGGGCTCGATGTCCGCGAACTGGGTCTTGCCCTCGGGGAAGATCCGGAGCAGGCCTCCCTGTTCCTTGAAGGCCAGAAGCAATGTCAGACGACGACGACGACCACAACCAACAAAACAATGGTCACACAAGCCCTAAACATGGTGTGATAGTGACGACGGGTGGAGGAGGAGGAGGAGGAGGAGGAGGAGGAGGAGGAGGAGGAGCAGGAGCAGGGCTCGCCCCGAGGAGGCCCCGGGGAGTGGAACAGAGGACGGGAAGCAGTAGGGAAGGGGAAGGACTTCCTGCGGAGGGATCGGGGAAGAATGAGCCACAGGAAAACGTGTGCCGGAGGGATAAAGGGTGTAAAGGAGAGCGGTGAGATTGTGGTGAGCCTGGCGGATTCCAGCTCGCACGGTCTGATACGACCCCCCCCCTTCTCTCTCTTCACACGCACAGCGGCGTGAGCCTGAGACGGGCCCCGGCCCCCCCTGGTACCGGCGCGCGGCGTCACCAACATTAACAGGACGTGGGGGCCATTCCTCAGCACAGACAGGGCCATTGATACCATAACAAAGCACGGCGGGGTCAAAGGGAGATAGGCGGTTAATGTTTTGCCGTCGACTGCCAGAGAAAATACGCGAGCACGGACACGGCTGTAAATTCTCGCTTTTGTGCGCGTGGAACAGCGTTTTTAAGCAAACATAGAATTGTTTGTGGATTTAACGCGTCGAGAGGCAGGTGTTCGTTGATTGACCCGCTGGTAACCTCTTCAGAGCGTTAAACCTGGGCGGCACTTAGAGCTCCCTGACAGCTGGCAAACAAGGACCTGACCTTCGTTACGATCCCTTAGGGCTTAGTTATGGTTGTATGTTGACGCAAAGGAAGGGGTTTTGACGGACCCATTTCGTCCTTGCGGACCCTCCTCGCGTCCACCACAAGGGCTTGACGTGCGCCTCCCAAAAAATGTTAACCTTGCGTCGAGGGGACAGCAAGGGCTTGGTTGAAGCGACTGCGTTGTCAATGCGTTGCGTCGACGTCCAACCTTAACCCAGCCTTTACGCCGAGTCCCTTATCATAGCTGTGAATGCCCCCTGGCAATGGTTTCTACGTGGATGAAGGCTGAGATCGCAGTAGCGAGTGGAGGTGATTGGCAGATTGAAGAGCTCAAATAGTTGGACAAACTGAACTTGAACATTCCACAGACATGTTGTTCTCTGACTGACACCTTGGTATCCAGGCAACGTTGTTTTATGAAACAGCTTGCCCGTCGTTTTGTTAGGGTGTGGCTTATCTAAGGCTTTATGAACTTCTAGGCAGGGTTTAGGAAAACTACTGCCCCAGTAAAAATTAAATAAAATGACAATCAGAAGTTATAAAACTCCATGACAAAATGATTTATACAAATACAGAAAAGCCCTGAATATTATGAACATGCAAATCAGCATTTTATTTCCATATACAATATAATTTATTGAAGTATATAATCAGGATTAAGGAGTAGTAAGGAGCTGTATTAAGATTTAAGAGCGATTCCTTGAAGATAAGTTGCAAGATATGCCATAGCGATCCGCCAGCGATCAGTGAGTGAGACGCGCTGAGACAATCTCGGTTCGGGGCTGGCGGTTCCGCAGAATGAGAGCATTTCGATTTGCATCACAGCCAATCTCTTCCTTGTATGGTTCAGGGAATCCATCTCGCCTGTCAATCACAGGTGTGTGAAATGCAACACTTTACAACAGCCTGGAAACGTGGGGAGGGAAGGAGGGAGGGAGGGAGAGAGAGGGGGAGGGAACAGACTGGAAGGAGATGTTTTGGTTGTCATGTTTCAAAATACAGCTCTTCCCAACTCTTGTTTCTGACCTATCCACCTTTAAATAAATATATATAGCCGGAAAATTCTAATGCAACATGTACATAAATTGAAGGGTAAATGTTTAATCATTTAAATGTTAAGTAGCCAACAGCCTTTCAGAATATTTAAAATCCTATATAATAGGGATGTTAATGATTAAATCTTTAATGGATTAATTGCCGTGAAGAATTGAACCGATTAAATGTATTAACTGACAATGTAGGCTCAATGCACCATTTCTTATTAAATGGGTTTAGTTTTGTTTGATCTGCCTTGTTAGTAATTTCTCATTTCTCATTTGACATAGTTTTGTTGGTTGAATAAGGTCGACAAGAACAGCCATCGCAAGAGGACCCTTGTTTTATTACTGTTTGTTTAAGTTGTTTAACGTTTCACTTGACTAATGTGGCACTGGAACTGTTTAAATAGAGCGTAAACTGAGAAAAAGACGTGCGTCATGACTCTTATTAATAATTAATGATTAATCAATTATTGACCGTTGACGTGTCCAACTCTTGGATAAGAAAAATGGATGAAATGTGCAAACGCACTAATAGACTTATCTCCAGTCGCCGAAATATTGATGCATATTTACCGGGAAATGTATGCTAGAAATGTGTTTTCTTTACACACACACACAATATATGACGGTGCATTGATTTTGTTTCACATACATGGTTTCTAAGCTTTGACCAACGACAAGACTGAACAATGGACTTGCTGTGCAGCAGTGAGTAAAGTATGATACCCAGGGTAACAACTCAGGGCGAGGCTATAGATGAATCCCCAGTGGCCGAGCCAGCACAGAAACTCCCATGGCATTGTGAAGCGCGTTGGGCAAGAGGCCAACGGTGAATAGGACCTTGCATTCATGCATCTTCTCTCCCTGCCGCGGAATTCCCCGTCACGCTAGCCAGCGACTGGCCATCCTCTGTTGGGGCAGAGCTCTATACCGCTATACATCCCCACCAGACCTCCCTGTAATTTAATAATCTCCTAAACAGGTTTGGAAGTAGGAGGCTGGCGTTGTGAAGCATTGCCATGCCTCCTCACCTAGGCCCGGGTCTCTCCCAACCGCGCCCCACGCTTAACAAACTAATTTGGCCGTGCTACTGCCACATGTTCGAGAGTCATCACTCACTGGTCCCACCCTCGTTACTGTACCGAGACGGTGATGTGTACGAACCTCTACCGTCCGGGGAGATGCAGCAAACCGATTGCGAAACAGCACATGAATAAAGATACAATTTGGGGTTTTAAGCTTTGCGTGTATCAAAGTGCGATTGTGAAATTGACATGTCCAGTCATATAATTGGAGCCCCAATTTATTAATTTTTTATAACAACAGCAGAAAAACTCATGCATTACCAGCTGTCTGACTGAATACAAGCTCACAGCCAGGCTAAGACCAGGTCATAGTCAGGTTGCAGTCATGACCTGGGTAAAGCCAGGTTATGACTGGGTCACAGCCAGGTTATACACGAGTAAAGCCAGGTTATGACTGGGTCACAGCCAGGTTATACACGAGTAAAGCCAGGTTATGACTGGGTTACAGTCAGGTTATACCCGGGTTACAGCCAGGTTAAGACTTGGTTACAGCCAGGTTATGGTGTGGTTGGTGGCTGTTTTGGGGAGGTACTGGAGGGTGAACAGTACTGTAACATACAGTAATTAGTCGCTGCGGGGGGTAGGAACTCTGTGCTTAACTACTATTATGGGATTAAAGAAAAGGAGCGATTGTTCCCGGAGCATGCCGGGGCTGAAACACAGCAGGGAGGATAACCCATATACGAGAAGATTTGGAGGAGAGACCACAAGAAGAATACGGGAAGACCACAACGAAAACATTGTCTTACGCTTGACTTTTCTCATATAACGCATCAGAAAAAGATAATAAATATTGATTTAATAAATTCTTTCAAGTCAAAACCAAACTTGACCATACATTCTTGATGAAAACGTAAAATAGCAATAACAATAATAAAAAAAAAAACACATAGAAAGACGTTTGCCTTTGCTCATTCACCTACCTTGACATCCCAATCTTTGTTAAGGTAATATATGCATGTGACGCAGCGTCCGTCACCATTCGGGTTGTCCACATGGCGCACATATCCAGTCCCGTTGCCCGGGTAACACGCCACCATCGCCTGAAGAGGAGAGAGGAAACGTCAACAAGGGCACCGCTTAATGAATGGACACGCGCTTCAAAAACAACCGTCTACAAAACCACCGGACGTCAACCACCGAACCACAAAACGACGAGCACTTAAAATTAGGATTCACTGAGGGATCGGGTTGGCCTAAGTGGTAGCGCACCAGTGTGTGATAATACAATACATTGGGGAGGTTGTGCACGGTATGCATCTGAACTTGGTTGGTGGCTGGTCGTTGTGCTCGCTGCGCGCCGGACCCAACGGCGCTAGGGTCCCAGTCCACACCTGGGCACTGGGATAGGAAGCTGTTGGCGTGCGGGCGAGCCTTACGGAAACCAAGCCGGCAGAACGCTCCAAACCTCGAGACCAGCGCCAAAACCCCCACCCACCCCCTCCTCCTCCTCCTCCTCCTCCTCCTCCTCCTCTTCCTGCTCCAATAAGACGGGCACTACCGGGTGAGGACATTCTGTGGTTTAGAAACAGCGTCGTTGTGCAAACACTGGCCACCAGACGACTTAAAAGATGTGTTTTTTTTGTGCAACTCTGCAATATCCTTCCTCCCTCCATCTTATTCATACCGCAATATCTGTATCTGAATGAAGGGCGTTTTGCTGGACAGAAATATCACATCTTGGCCCGCCCCCCCGCCCGCCCACCACAGTGTCTGTCGGGCTTCACGCTGAAAATGAATTGGGAGGAGATAAGAGTGGGCAGAGACTGTTGAACGTGCAGAAACCGAGGAGGAGGACAGGGGGCTGGGCTGCGCTCCCAGCCCCCATGAGCAGTGTCTTCAGCGAGATCTCTCCGGAACAAAGAGTGGGAGTCCCGGGGCTCGGGCAGGCAAGAATGTAACCGACACCATAGCAACATCATTAAAAACACTCCCTCTTCTCTAAATCACCGTCGGGAGACACACGCCCCGCGATCCTGTAGCCAGCATACGTGCGCCTCGAAGAAATACTGTTGCAAAAGAAATACACGAAACAAAAGCGCGGCCGGCTCCGCGCTTCACAACGCGACGGACGGACGGGGGGCGTCGCTGTTTATGTTTTGATTCGTATGGAGGTCGCCCTGTCTGAAATGTTGACCTTTTCTCGAGTGCCGTTCCATTGTTTGATTTTTATTCAGAGGCAGATGCATGGCTTGTTGAGCAAAACCAAGGACGTGCGCTAAAGGACGGCGCGTGACACACACACACACACACACACACACACACCTTCCCCGTCCTCCTGACGCATTTCGCCGTAGCCACTTGCGTCAGTCCCTCGTCTCCTCAGCGAGGAGGGTGGGCGCAGGGGGTGTGCGTGCTGTTGGCTGCCCACATCAGACACCAGAACTGGGGGGGGGGGGGGGGTCTTCGCTCCAGTGCTCATGGCCCCCCCCTCCCCCCCTTTTCGGGTGAACACTTCGACAAACCCTCACAAAGGGCTGGGTGCGTAAAGAGCTCTGCGGGGATGGGCGGAGAGGAGGTGGTGCTGCTGGCGGAGGGAGACTTAAGAGTGGGTGGGCATGCCACACGCTAACAGACAAAGGACTTCCTAACTGTCAGAGTCGTTAGTCTCGGGTGCCTGCGGGGGTGTGTGTGTGTGTGTGTGTGTGTGTGTGTGTGTGTGTGTGTGCATTTGGCGTACGTGCCGACGTGTGTAAAGAGAGAGAGAAAAAAAATAGAAGCAAGCAACACACGAGTTGGAGGGAGCGAGACGGAGCGACAGAAAGAGAAACAGAGCGAGGGGGGGGGCTCCCCAGAAGAGGAGAAGAGTTTGAACGGCTGTAAACTTTGACTCTTGGCCTCGCGCCAGAGGGAGCAGTGTTTTAATGGTCCTGCTACGTGCAGAGCGTGTGGAAGATTGCTGATGCTGAATACAGCGAGGGGATCTCTCTTACACACACACACACACACACACACACACACACACACACACACACACACACACAGCCCTCAATCACACATTCACACGGCCCTTAACCCCCCACACACAACCCAAACACACACACAGTCGACACAACACACACACACACACACACACACAGTCCTTAACCACACACACAGTCCTGAAACAAACACACACACACACACACACACACACACACACGCACGCACGCTTGCAGCACGCGAGCATGTGTGCGTTACAGGGAGAATAATCCAAAAGGTGTGGGGGGGGTTGAGCCTTTGGCACTGGCCCAGGAGATCAAACATCCTCTCTGCTGGTCAGAACCCCCCCGGCCCCTGCCCTGCCCTCCCCACCCCAGCTCCTTCCCTTCTCGAGGACCAGCGGGGCTAGGCTAGAGTAGCTTGTCGTGCTGGCTAGGACACCCCCCCCCCACCTGCTCGCCGGACCACCTGACCCCACACGGAGCCATGAGCGCAGCGCGGCGACTCTGGCCTTTCACAAGTACACGTAATGTGCAGAAAGCTATAAAGATTAGTCTGATCAAAGCAACGCGCCCCCCCACCCTATCCCCGCACCACCCTGAACTCCACCCGGCAAAACCTTTTCAAAACGACGCATTAACGCGGCGCACGGGGGAATAAAGCGATAAACGCAATGATAAATATGCCTCCAACCGAACCAAACTCTCCGTCAAGGAATAAGGGTGAAAAGCATAGGCCCATACAAAACCACACATGCTATTAATAGAGTACAACATCCTGTCCGGCCAACACCTACTCCGCCGTCTGCGTCAGTTCCTTAAGGAATTGTCTTGAACTCCTCTCCACCTCCCCTGTGGTTCAGTCCTGCAGCAGCTCAGCGCGCTAGCTTAGACCCGGGCCCGGATCAGCCTTTTGGATCCAAACCCACATTTGGGCATGGGACTACAACCGGGCCGCAACGGCACCAAATTATGAATGAATGTGCATAAAGTCACATTCAAGTGCATTCAAAACGGAACCAGGCGTACACGTTCCATTCCGGCGTGCTTCACGTTTGAGAGTCGCAGCATGGCCGCCCTTTGATTCAGATTCAACGTAACTCAGTGTAAGCCCTCGCCCCATGATGGCGGAGTCACTCAAATAGTTTCCCTCCCATGGTACTGAACCTGCAGCACCTGCCGACACACACAGAGAGACAGAGAGAGAGATTCGGCAGCCCACCACTCACCACCGTCATTTGACACCCGGGGGCTTACAACGGCTCTCTTCCGGTACAAAGGATTTCGGGAACTCATTCTCTCTCGGCTGGAGGTGTTCCTTGTTCGCCACCTTCACCCCTGACCTCCCTCTATGTTTCTGTTCCTGCCGCCCGCTCTTCCGCGTTCCTCCGGAGCCCTCATTAGGGGGCTGACCCGGCTCACCATGCTGCCTGTTTACATTCCACCCAGCGCACGGGCGAGAGAGAGAGAGAGAGAGAGAGAGAGAGAGAGAGAGAGAGAGAGAGAGAGAGAGAGAGAGAGAGAGAGACAGAGAGAGAGAGAGAGAGAGAGGCACAGAGAGGCAGAGAGAGAGGCACAGAGAGAGAGAGGCACAGGGAGAGAGAGGCACAGAGAGAGAGAGAGAGAGAGAGAGAGACTGATACAGAGAGCAGCAGGTCCAAAGAGAGGCAGAGAGAAGGACAGACAGACAGAGACTGATACAGAAAGAGACATACAACAGAAGCAGTGACAGATACAGATACAAAGAGAGCGAGAGACAGAGTGAGACAGAGAGCGAGAGACAGAGTGGTAGGGAGGGGCCGATACAGAGAGACACGGAGCCTAACCTGCAGGGCTCCATGCACATAAGCCCCGTATCACACACTGTTATTAGATATTATAAGACCAGGTGTAGAAGGAGGCTGGAAGTTACCGCCCAGCCGACAATAACAGCCTACCAACATGCCTGTCTGTTTATGTTGATGATTTAACCTCTCTCTCTCCCTCTTTCTCTGCAAAAGGCCCAACATTGTCCCTTAGCGTAGACAGTAAAATTTAGTGGAAAATAATATAATTCTCCACTTTGAGAGGAGTGGCATGCACAGCAAGCTGCAGCAGCAGCAGCAGGGGAAATAGGATTTCAAGAGCTCACTCCGGCCTCTTGAAGCTATATCCGTCCCCACTGCGTTTGAGGGCGTCATCGTTCTGCAATGCTTTCGGATATCCTTACAACTGGGGAACACCGAGCACAGGATCGGCTCCCACAAACAACCCTCGGAAAGGACAGGTGGGTATACGCTTAGTCCAGTCACGCATCTCAGATATCACCCACACGGAATAGACCCAGCAGTCGCCTAGGCGTAGGAAGCGTTCCATTATTAAGATCGGTATTAAGATACACTCAAACACTCCGCACAAATCAAGGGGTTCAGCAGCTTGGGGTAACTGGCTTCCAACAATGGCTAATATTGAAAAAGACAATAGCGAGGTGTGTGTTTTTTTTGGAGTGTTGTGGTATTCACAGAGTGCTGCGGTTTCTTGGTTGAGATTACTCAGCAGGAAAAGAGAACATGTAAACTGAAACTCCCCCCCCCCCCCTAAAAACATGACCATTTCCTCCTGTGTGAACCCAGAAGCTTGTTCAGCACGTAACGCGGACCTCATCTAAACCTATATCTATCATAAAATACTATTTAGTCCTCAGTCTCATAATTATCCAAAGTGGTATGTGTGAGTATCTCTCTAAGGGACCTTAACACTGGTGAGTTCATTTGAATCCTGGTGAACCAGCTGACTGAAGAGACTGGATTGGATAGTGGATGCCAATGGCAATATTAGGTAGTAAGAAATGACTAATATCGGCGATATTGAAAATATTGATATACGGGCCATTATATATATATATATATATATATATATATATATATAGTGGTAACCCTGGGGTTGCAGATGCTCTTTGGTATTTTGGAGACTCAACCAGAGTAGTCCAGGCCCACGATTACCCCCCACAGCCCCCACCACCAAAGACCTCTTCTGACATCATGATGTTCTCGCTGTGGGGCTATAGGCTTCCGTATCGTCGGGGGGGGGGGGCATCGGAGTGGGAACAGGGGGACAAACGCCATGAGCGGGGTCCAGCTCGTCTAACGGAAAGCCGCTTATCTAAACAGTGTGTGTGTGTGTGTGTGTGTGTGTGTGTGTGTGTGTGTGTGTGTGTGTGTGTGTGTGTGTGTGTGTGTGTGTGTGTGTGTGTGTGTGTGTGTTGTTCTATACCATCAGAGTGACCGAGGTGCGGTGCGGAGAGGAAATCCCTGTTTAAAACCAACGACCTAGTTGTTTTTTATTTCACTTTAAACGGCAGAACAATGAAGGCACATATACACAGAGGGCCATCTCGGCGGAAAAACGCAGGCTGACGCGCGGAAAACGCATGCATTGTCCTATTCGATATTTCGATATTCGTGCGTGCCTTTCAAAGGGTTCACACTAATGCACGTCTCACCTTGATGAATTAAATATAAAAGGAAACTTAGAATACGTTGAGCTAGATGAGCTTCCTTGACGAGCCTTGTTTAAAATAGCTTCACATAGAGATCCACTTATATAGAGAGGACTGCTGCTTTCGCTCTTGACAAGCACTAGGTCAAGAAGTCACATGGGGTAAGCAGGCATATCTCAATAGAGGAAAGAGTCAAGTCAACATTCTTCTGGCCTCAGTCAGGAGTTTTTCTATTCATTTCCACACACACACACACACACACACACACACACACACACACACACACACACACACACACACACACACACACACACACACACACACAATGTTGTGCGATGAACCACCCATTAAAGTCAGTAAAGACTTCCCTGGAAGCGTGGGATCAATATGAAACTAGAGCTGGTGGGTTAGAGCGCCAGTAACAGAAGATTCTGCCCGCTGACAAACGTCCTTCAGGTACGCGCGCGGGACAGAACGAATGCCCTTTCCTGTCATAGGGACAACAATGGCGTTCCGAAGGAGAGGCCGTTGATTGACGAACAGAGAGGAATCTCGACCGGTTAACCAGTCGGCTATCGGTTGACAGGTAATAAAGTCAGACATAATCAAACTGCTGTCGTTTGACACCTGTACGTCTGAAATCTCCTCCTCCGCCCTACAGTCAGTATGTATTGATGAGGCTGTTCCATCTATCTAGCTGCCTCCTTTCCAAACAGGATACTTCTACTAGGGATGGGAAAAACTCTTGGTCATGGTCGAATAACCAGTGGGTGGTATGAACAAATAATCGATTATTCGATGTGTGCCGACATTCACAAAGGCAGCTATGGATCATCGGCAAGAAATCACTTAATATCTTAAACGCAAAAAAACAGCTACCTGCTAAGTAGTTCCAGTCAAATTGTCTGTTGTGAAAAATGAATAAAACTGTAATCAGAAAACCCTGTTATATGCTATAGACAATATAGTATCTGTGGTATAAAGGATGGGACAAATTTCAAATTATAAATATGTACACTTTATGTTGAAAGCATTGACCGTCGCGAATCCCATTGAAACGAATGGCGCGGTGATTCGGTCTTCAAAACAATGCATAACGTCAGCTCTCTGGCTCATAGCGGAGCGGACTAGAATACCTCCAGTTGCCAAGTCGTAGCTAAGGTCCGTCCTATTTACTGGAGGAGTGAACAACGTTTCCGTTGCATAAGAACCTTACGGGAGGGTAATGATTGTTCCAGCCAGGTATTAGTCAAACCCTCAGGCGTTACCAGGGAAGCAAAGTTATGGCTTGAGAAAAACTTTATATTTGAATGGGAAAAAATGTTGTCCAAATGTTAAAAATCGATTTTGACCCTCGGGAACGAATAATCGAATAATCAAATATTCTGACCCATCCCTAACTTCTACTCCGTTGGAGTACTCTTTCAGGCACAGTCATGGAGGTCACAGCAAAAGCTGTAAGACATAGAAACAAACATGGGTAAACTAAACTCAAGTCGAGCCGTCGACTTATCATCACAGCCTAACGTTCAGCACGGAGCGCGTGGCTAGCCCACGCTCACTTCACTTGTAGCTCGTGTGCTAACTGGTCTTCAAATCAATTCCAAGCAGTGTGACTCATAGTGCTTTTATTTGCTTATTAAAATTAGGAATAACCGAACCCCGCCCATGCTGGGAATACATCATAGTTCATCCCCCTGCTCACTGAAAGGTTATCCAAACTCTTAGTAACAACAAGCCTAAACAAATAAGAAACTGCAGCACGAAAGTAGTTAAAGATGTGTGTAATTAAACTAGTCAAGCGCCTCCTTCGCTGCTCGCAATACACACAACAGTAGTGAAAGCTGACAGTCGTTTACACCACGTTCACACTCCTATACTCTTACTCTGCTTTTTGAGTCGAAACCGCAGTGGAGGTTACATGAGAGCAGTGGAAATTATAACAGTATAGTGAAACGGCCCCTCCCACCACGTAGCCCAGTGCTGCAGCCTAATGACTCATGCAGCAGTCCTGTCCAGTGGACAGAGTAGACCTGCGTGGAACCCCCCCCCCCGCTGTTACTCTGCCCCGTTAATGACCTATGGCAGGAGACACCTTCCTGGAGACAGAGCCAGGTCTGGGGACGACTGAGGTTAACAGCCCCCCCCGCGGAGGTGGGAGTGGTTTGGCACGTCGGTAGCTAAGCCTGAGGGGAAACAGACGAGTTTGGAAGTATTTTCTCATGGCTGGCTTTCTCAACAGAGTTTGCTGCACGGGTTGTAAGGTACCCTCCTTCAAATGATCGAATATCTAATCTAGAGACATAATTGAATGAAATAATTAATAAAGGATACAACAGTGTGAAAAGTGCCTTGGTAAGTGCCTTGCTTCCGTAGAACAGCCTGGGTGCCTTTATCTGAAACCTGTGTCATTAAACGCAACCCGCTGTGTAAATTCTAGTAATTCAAATTATTTCCTTTTAGATACCCAACAATACAGTCGTCATCAACACAGCCTTTCTGAACACTGCAGATGGGGGGGGTGGGGGGGGGGAAAAAACAGCCAGCTCTGACCCACAATGTTATCAAGGAAAGGCGGAAGTGGTAACAATCCCATTGAATAACTATTGGCCCAATTTATTTTTTCCTCTATCTTTGGCCGGGGCGGATTGTTTGGGTGGTGGCGTGCGTGTGTGTGCGTGTCTTGTGTCCCTTTGAACTATTGATACTGGCAGCTCTCCATTTGCGCAAGTCATGGTGGCGTGGCCTGGTCCCGATCCAGAGGAGCTGGCCAGGGCTTCCACGGGAGTAGGCAAGGAAGTCGAGCACAACAATGACATGATTAAAGTTCAGCCACAGGCGAGGAGGTACAGTAGGATCTGCTCGCGCTCAGTGAAGGATTCAATGGAGGGCTCAAAAAGGTGGACTCAGTATTACTTGTGGTTGGATTTGAAGCTGTGATGGATATGTACCTGCTGTCAAAGAGATATGTAAATATGCTGTTTATTTTATTACTTTCAGCTGCCTACTCGTCATACTTTACTTTACACTATTCCGGTCAACTTTGACACCTGAATTTCCAGGGACTAATCCGTCTGATCTTTGAGTAGAAACTCCAGGTAATGAGTGTACAGAATTTTTAATAGCCAGGCAAGAAGGGGAATCCTTCTCGCAGAAGACATAAATCTTTATCAATATTTGATGATGTAATTATCCCTGACACATTTACTGCCTCACCAACAACCTTGCAGGGAGAGGACATCCATACAGGAGGGGAGTGTGGCTCATCCCAAGGTTATGGGGGGGTGTGTAGCAGACTATGAACTGCACGTACACACCGTAGTATTGCGCAAAGCGTCTGTTTACGCCAGAAAAAGACTGCAGCAAGAACAAGACTGCAACAACTACCTTGTCATTGAAATTCAACAGTTTTCCAGGAAAGAGTGTGTCTCTGTGTAGGAGGGGGTCGGGAAGACCTTTCTCAGGTCAGTCTGAGGTCAAAGTCACCAATCCGGCTAGCTCTCCAAATGAAGACAACCCATTTCTGCCAACTTCACAGTGAACCTCTCCATACGGGTTAGAGCAGAGCATTGCCTTCGTTTTCCTACTGTCATGAGGGTTAGAGGAAGTTGTTTTTTTGGCACTACGGTGGAAACCGAAAATATATTTTAACGTGTTTCACACATTGACTGTCATGCACTAAACTAGGCCAAAGTGCATCAGAGCACAACGGCTCAGGGTCGCCCTGTAAACATTTGTAAACATGAAGCCTCTCAACTTTGTGACATGTGTCATGCGACAGGGAAGCTCTGTATTGACTACTAAGGAAATACTGTCTTTGAATGCTGTAATCCTTTTTTGATGTGTCGTTTTTAAGTGTTAAACACTTGGGATATAATAGTTTGAATGGGCAGTGTTTTACTGCTCCAGATTTGGATTCATAAATAGACCAAAGAGTATATCCCTGTAAATAAAGCATAAATTAAATGCATGAATGTTTCACTTTGACACAATATTGCTCTTAAAACCACTTTAGATGAGCTTTAGAGGAATCTGGGTGATTAGACCTGCCACCTGCACATACTTACTTTAGTCCTTCCGTTTATCGTGTAGTTTCCCAGTTTCCCGTTGCAATGTCTGACCAGATCATCCATCCTACTCATCAGAAAGCGGATCTTCTCGCAGCCCTTCTCCTGCCCGTCTATCCACGTGATCTTGTCCCCTCGGATGTCCTTGGTGGAGTCGCTCTTCTGGCTGACCAGCTGGCCGTCCGTGAACCGGCCGGTCTGGTGCAGCGCCTTCACGTCCTGCAGGATGCAAACCCCGGTCTCCGCGCCGAGGAAGTTGTCCACCACGCAGATCCCGTTCTTGTTCATCAGCGGGATGATGTAGTCTGTGGCGAGCTTCTGCGGGGACGGTCTCGTCTGTCCATTGGGCTTGGCATTGTTATTGCCACCAACACCCCCACTTGATTTGTCCATGACCTCCTCCGGTCCCTCGGCGTTGGTGATGAAGCCTCTCATGCGCTCGCCGCTCGGCTCCGGTTGCTCGGCGCTCCGGTTCTTTTGTTTGGATCGCTCCGGTTCCTTGCCCTCCCGTGCAGACAGCGCCGGTTCGGGGGTCTGTTTAGGACCCTGCTGCGCTGCCGCCGCCGTGTCCGCCTCTTTGCATATCAGCTTGTGCGTCCCCCAGTGCTGCTTCTGGTGCTCCTTGCTGCAGTAGAACGAGCTGCGGCACCGACCGCACTTGAGGAGGTTTTCCATTTTCCCGCAAAGTTCGCAGTACGAGCGCTCCCGTTCCCGTTCCAGATCCAGTGCGCTTTTCTTCTTCTCCATGTTTGCGGCTCGGACGCAGTGTGTACTTCGTCTTTAAACGTGTGTACTGCGTCTTTAATTTCCAATCCTTCACATGCGCCCTGTTAACTTCGGAAACGCTCCGCCGCCTGCTGCCACGCTACCCTGACCGGAACGAAAAAACATGACCCCCGCCGCACGGAATCATAGGAAATCGATACACGAAGTTCTTCTGTACTTCGCGCATGAGCACCACACCGCATAATAAACGTCCATTAAAGCCCACTTTTCGATCAGAGCGCGATCAGTCAGGACGTTTCGGCGCGACCCCGCCGTCCAACATGACACATGGCGCCGTTCTGCGTGCGCTAAGCTTTTTTGGGATCGACGCTCAGAGCCCCTCCCATCATGACGCGCACCGGGAAGTCCCACCCCCTCGACGTCAAATCGTGCGTAACCCACCTATCAAGTCTCCGAGGCTGCGTCCCAAATCGCAAACTATTTCTGTACGCCTCAGCTACCCTTACAATACAAAGTATGTACTGTTGCACAGTAGTATGCATGCTACCATAGCAAATAGTACTAAATATACTAATTTAGTATGATACTAAATAGTATGGTAGTATGGGTATTGGAACACAGGATTAGGGTTAGGGTTAGGCCCTGCGTTCCAATACCCATACTACCATACTATTTAGTATGGCAGAGAAATATGTAGTAGCCTATGTCCCAATACATAATATGGAAAATATAGTATGCCACAAATACCAGGATGTTGTACTATATCTGATCCCGAACCGCAGTATGCAAGCCAGCATGCTTTTCGGGTTATCCTGCCCCACAATCCTCTGCGCAACACAAGATACGTAGGTGGCACTACAGGTGTGCTAATCAGTGAAAACTCCTAGTATGTTCCAATTGTATGCATACGGTGTGCCACAGTACGTACTTTGTAAGTCTTTGCTGTCTTACGTACTACAAGTAGCCTAAAAAGAAAAAAGCATGCGATTTGGAACGCAGCCTTCATTCAATTCACAAGTCACAAAGACAATACCGATTAAAATAACTTTTTATTTCACCATTTTAGACCACAATCTTTCTATCTACGCTTGTCCGTTTGTTTCCTTGAGAGATATTTATACTGTATAATTGATACCGGATGCATTACCATAACCCATTATTATTTGCCTTTATTCCTACGAGAACATCTGTGAGGTGCCTTGTTTGACGGGCATGAAACAGATGTGCGTGATGTGGTGCCAAGGCGCGGCTGGCGTTACGCCAACACCAATCTGACACCAGACACGTGCCACGTACGCATTTTGGCACCAGTCCCTGGCAAAACCGTTAAAGCAGTTTGTTGATTATTGTCATGAAGCGCACTGTACTTTGTAACGGGAATCAGATCTTTTATTAGCAGTTATGAAAGAAAAAATAAGAAAATTAAAGTGGGTGGTGTTTTGGGTTTATAAATGCTCATCCTTGGATACAGGACAGATATTAAAGCTGAATAGTTCACATAACTTGTACGTTTTTAAATAAATAGTTGTGACATAGTTGTCTGGCCACTTAAATCCCACTGATTTTTGGTTTGCTGAAGTAATAAACAAACATTGTTAGATGAAACCAGCACGGTTCATCATATATATATAGGCCTATACCATATACTTATTTACTTATCTAGGCTACTTATATTACATATACAGTACACATCCTACATGTGTACAGCACAATTCACATTAAAGACAACCACTAGGCAGTATATATCCAGTTGTTACGAGAAGAAGACATTATGCAGTGTCTCTCTTGTGCCAGTTTCTCTTGTACGCGGAAGGTCACAACAGACGCACTGTTTCGGTGGCTGCGTTCCGCTCGCCCACAAGAGAGGCCGTGTAAACTACATATCCCAGAATCCCTTTCTCCAGACTACTGACGTTCGTGAAAAGTGCAAAAGACCCATGCAAGACGGCTCGTGTGGGTGCCTGTCGTAATCGATAACGTTTCCTTTTATGGGTGATACCATTTCGCTTATGTTCGTTTCTCATTGTTTTATCTATTTTACCAACCCTATTAATAACCTGCTATCATTTTCTGTTGACGCTTAAATTCACGGTTGACCATAGTAAACAAGCCCGAATCAGGCTTGTTTACATTGTCACGGACAGTATTCCCAGATTGGGCCAGATTGGGGGTAAACCTGGCCCAATCTGGCAACACTGGTCACGGAAGCATTGAGTTAGTTTTCCTTGTGGCTGGTAAAAAGAATACTAGCTTCTCGACATTATAGAAAGATTACATTGAAAAACATCCGATTCATAAGACATGAGTAAGGGAGACGGTAAGTTGTGCTTTGAAGACAGGTTTGATTTAACTTATAACAACCGTGTAGTATGATTTGAAAGTGTTGTTGGCAGCATGTGCTGCTGTCCTCCAGTCAAGAGCCTCATACTAACATGAAGCCATACAACGTTAGTTAACCATGATTATTTCAGTCCATTGACAAGATTGGGTGATGTTCTAGTATCTATGAATCATGGTTTGCCAATGATTGTCTTTGAAGTAGCCCAGGGATGTCTGAAGAAGTCAGGCGGACTGCAGGACCGTGATGCGAGTGCCAATGCGTCCTCCTCACCCGTCATCGCTGCCTTCAAAGGTACCTGTATCCCATGTGCTACTGATGATGGGACATTGTGATGGGACGTTGGCTATCATCAGACACCAGTTTAACTTTTAACATTTCTCTAAAGTATTTCAACAGGAGCTTGACACAAAACATGACAAACATGAGCGTCTGGTCAAGATCAGCCGAGATATCACCATTGAAAGCAAGAGGACGATCTTTCTCTTACACAGAGTAACCAGGTATTTCCATACCTTATTTGTTTTGTGTTGCATGGTTGAGGCTTCAGCCTCAAGACGTAATGCGATATAATAGTTGATTCGGTTTGTGCAGCACTTGAACCAACCTTATCAATGCATGTGCTCGGGTGAACAATGGCATGTTGTCTTTACTCATACTTAAGCTATTGTTGATATCTTAAATATATAAATAAAGGTTTTGTGCAAGGCTTGTAAACCAAACCTTTGGTTGCATATTTTAGATATCAACAATAGCATAAACAATAGCATCATTTTGTTATTGTTGATGTCTTCAATGTACAACCCAAGACTTTGTGTACAAGCGTTGAACAGCACCTATTCTTAGATTAAGTTAGGGGAATTTATGATAGGACTCAGAGGGACATATAGAGCTTTGTCATTCAACCAGAATAATAATTTAAATAAATTGGCATGTTGATGTTAATAAATATGTCACATAAATACACCACACCTCGAAACTAACCTGGTTACAATATTGTTCTGTGGGCTTGCCTTGGTCCTGCAGTGTTACAGATGTGGAAAGCATTCTGAAGGAATCGGATGTGAAGCTAGACTTGGTCAGGCGGAAGATTGCTCAAATAGCAGAAGAGCTGAGAGGGGAGGACATATACCAGTTTCACAGAGCCTTCACCGCTGGTGAGTTGAACCATTGTCCTTTTCATCATTGTCCCAATCTTTCGATACCTTTTTAAAATAATGTTGATGCTTATGCTTCAAAAAGCCTTGCAAGTTACTAAAAAACGGTCGTAGACAGGTCAATTACACATTTCGTCAAACAACAATCATCTTTGTTTACTTCCTCATATCCCTTACTGACCACTGCATTTGGCCTTTTTTATTTAATATATCAACCAAGCATGTTATTCAACAATGTCCAATAGTTTCCCAGCATCAGTTATTACCACCCTTGTGCCCCCCTCAAAGTGCTGAAGGGAAGACATATATACAGTACTGTCACTCTAATTCCCTTTTGGGATGAATAAGGTTCATGTAACCTTCCACTGATAGTGAGCAAGCTTGGAATCAAGCCCGGGTCCTCTTTTGTTCCACCAGCATTAGCGGCAACTAGTGGCATCGCCCCCTCGACTATAGGAATAGGCTGCCAATACCTAAAGTCTTGCGGGTGCAGGTATCTTTTATGTTGTATATTCTTTATTCCTCGGTGCAGCCTAAGGTCATTTACAGTACTTGCAGCAAATACCCTGGTCACGGCACCTGTGCGACAGATAGTCGGGAGACCTGCTCTGTCGAAGTACTTCGGTTGCTTTCACCTGAGTTAGACAGCACAAAACCCGTACTTGCGTCCACTCTCCTTCCATCAACGTTAAATCCCATGTCTTATCCCATATGGCTCCTCCCACTGTGACGCGCACCGGGAAGCCCCGCCCCTCAACTTCAAGTCGTGCGTAACCCCCCTTTTTATGTCTCAGAGGCTGCGTTCCAATTTGCATACCTTTTCTATTTACTTGTAGAACGTACTACAGCTACCCTTACAAAGTATGTATTGATGCCGCAGTATGCATACTACCATACTAAAAAGTACTAAATGTACTAACTTAGTATAATACTAAATAGTATGGTAGTATGGGTATCAGAGTTTGTTCGAGTCCCTATTGGACAATATAGAGCCGAATGTACCAGCTGATACACTATGTGTAACACAGCATGTACTTTCTTTGTTTTTAAGTCAGATTCACATTGTATCCAAGAGCATTCTGCTAAGTCATTACATGGCAAAGTGCTAGAGTTGGTCACGTCCTATCCCCTTCACAATACCCCAGATAAGATCAGATCACAATCTCCCGGCTAATGAAAAACTTCATGCTGTCCCCAGCCAGGAAGCCGAGGCCTATCAGCCGCTTATGAACTGTGAGGACGTGGTGGTTTCTGGTAGTTTTATTATTGTTGTATTGAAATCGAAAAAACAGAATTTATGAATGGAACATACAACTGCATCTGCACAGAACGGAAATCCATTCAACCCACGACTACTGCTGCGATTTACTGGATGTGTCACATTAAATACAGTGTTAATTCCTCGTACCTACCTAAAGCCAGTATTGTTTGATGTGTCTCGGTCCAGTGAGAGAGGGCTTATTGTAACCCTCAGTAAATGAATCTCTTTATCAAGTTTTGGCTGGTCAGGCCAAGACGCTGGGGGGCGGGGTGGGCCGAAAACACCAAAACATTAGAGGGAGTCAGGCTATTATCTACTAAGCTCGGGAAGTCATTTATAGATTGCAGCTATGAATACTCAGGCGACGTGACCACTGGCAGTTCCCACCAATTAGAGACCTCATTTTTATTTACTTGGCCGTGTTTCTTATCACATTTATTAGATTAAGAGCGGGGCCCGATACAGAGGCAATCTTTCCTAACGGCCGGCCATAATCACGGCTGGACAAGCAGTCTGCATCCCCTTCAAATGGCTGTGCACTTTGAAACGAGGCACAATAAAGGACCATGGCGTCCTTTTTAAAAGGAGCTGCCTTGCTGATAACGGCAGGCGAACGTGGGCTTTTCAGCGTAGCTGTAACACTGGCTACGTGGTTTGGAGCTTGTGTGGGTGGTTCCAAGTCACCGTACAAACAAACGGCCTGCAGTTCTTGGAATATGATGGATGCAACCGAGTAGAAATTCCCTGCAAAACTTGTGCGTGCCAGGCTACACATGCAGGTTGCACATTCATTTGTGCTCGCGTAATGATTGATTTGAAAGTTGTTTTATCCTTCTAACATGCATTGTTTACCTGGTGGTGAATGCATTCTTGCTACCCGGGACTGGGACTGAAATGCAGAATTTAAGATTATCCATATAGTTTTAATGGTTTCGAAAGATTCTAGAAGGTATGTTCGCCCAACTTACAATATGGCTACTCACATTCACGTTTTGAAGTTGAACCTGACAAAACGTGACCAGCTTATGGGTATGTTGACAACCGTGACCGCCTCATATTTCAATAATTGCATTGTCCTCATATTTTCATATTAGTCTTGCCAGTAGATGCTCTAGGATGTCCTGTCTCCTCTTCAATGTTTTTGAACCCCCCAGAGTTACTCCTCAGACAATGTGGCTAGTCTGTGACTCTGAGGGTGTCAGTAACGGGAATAGCCTCCAGCAGTAATCATAGGAAAGTAAATGGGAGAGTGGGGGTTGGGGGTGCTGTCTACCTCAGATCATTACAGATCAGATTCTCTGAAGCAGATTTTAAAGTGGTCTGATGTAGGAGCTGGAACTGAGTGCAGGGTGAGCGTGGCTTGTAGGGGGTGGCGGGGGTGAAGTGTTGAGATCTCGTGTAGGGGGGCCCGGGGAGATAGAGGGTGCTTTGAAGTTCAGTCGCCGCGCTTTAAGTAAACTTTGGACACAAAGTCTTCCGTCCTGCGATTATCGACTGGTTGTTTGCACAGCGGCCTGAAAACAAATGAGGATTCATCTCAGCTGGCCCGCCACACAACGTGAACATCCTTGGTTCAGACGCAGTAGTGACCTGATGTTGCATATTTATACTCCTGCTGTAACCTCCCTCGGTAAAGACATTATCCTTTTAACTCCGAGTTGGTTTAAAATAAGAAAACTACGATGATGGCTTGTAGGGTGTTGTCAACATACTCACCACTTGGTTCCTTACAACTTATTGCGTCAGGTTTTTAGATATTTTGAACTTGAGTGTGTGAATTGTCCTCATCACAACCTAGTGTAGTCCTTTCTCACAGAGTAGCCATATTGTAAATTGGACGAACAGTACACACTTTCTAGAATCTTTGGAAACCATTAAAACTAAATGGATAATCTTAAATTCTGCCTTTCATATCCACTCCCAGGTAGCACGAATGCATTCCCCACGAGGTAAGCAATGCATATTGAAAAGATCAGAAAACTTCTACCGGTGCTTTTTACGGACTTCATGATATTTCCTAGGACAGCCTCTAGGATATTTTCTAAGATAAATTGTTTCAGCAGAGATTTCAGTTATTTCATCTGCTAACATTCTCCAATTCAGAACAGATAACAACCGGGTTGGAGGCCTGCTCCCATTGTTAATGTTCTTTGTTGTTCTTCTTTTAATTGAATGTGTCAGGAATCCAGGAGTATGTCGAGGCTGTCTCTTTCCAGCACTACATCCGCCACCGCACCCTCATCAGCCTGGAGGAGATCAATGTCATGCTGGTGTTCACTAAGGCACAGTCTACAGACTCCAAGGTAATTTCTTAAAAGCTCTCTCATTCTCTGTGAATGTTAACCCTTTCATCTGGGGATTCGTTCTGTAGCACATGGGCCTGAAGGGCGATTTGATGTAATGAATGAATGAAAGAATGTTTGGACTGGTTAGATATATTAAATCTGTAAGGTAGACCGCGTGACTTCTCGATCTTGATACGCCCAGCCATAAGAATTTCCGACTGACGTTTTCACCCGACTGCTCTGTCGGACATACATTTTGTAACCAAAGTGACCTGGAGTACTTACTAGTTGGGGTGGAATATGGCTCAGGAGGTAGAGCGGGTTGGCTGGTAACCGGAAGATTGCTAGCATGATCCCCGGCTCCTCCTAGAGTGTCGAGGTGTCCCTGAGCAAGAGACCTCGCCCTAACTGCTCCTGACGATGTGTGAATGAATGGGTGAATGTTGGGCAATATTGTAAAGGGCTTTGAGTGACCACTGGTTAGAACAGTGCTATATAAATGCAATCCATTTACCATTTATTAGATCGCTGCTAGCTACTAGCTAGTTATTGCCTAGTTACCTGCTAGCTACTTACTAGTTATTGCCTAGTTACCTGCTAGCTACTTACTAGTTATTGCCTAGTTACCTGTTAAGTACTTACTAGTTATTGCCTAGTTACCTGCTAGCTACTTACTAGTTATTGCCTAGTTACCTGCTAGCTACTTACTAGTTATTGCCTAGTTACCCACTAGCTACTTACTAGATATTGCCTAGTCATCTGCTTGCTACTTACTCCTCCCACCGTCCGCTGCGTCTCTCCCCCCAGGAGCCAACCGAGGAGGACGCCCCCCCGACGCCGGTGACCACGCTGAGCGCGGCCCCCTTCCAGGTTATCCCGTCGGACTACCTGCTGGGCGTGGCCGACCTGACGGGCGAGCTGATGCGCATGTGCATCGGCAGCGTGGGCAACGGCGACATCGACACGCCCTTCCAGCTCAGCCAGTTCCTGCGGCAGGTGCACGACGGCTTCTCGTACATCGGCAACTCGGGGCCCTACGAGGTGTCCAAGAAGCTGCACACGCTGCGCCAGAGCCTGGCCAAGGTGGAGGACGCCTGCTACGCGCTGCGTGTGCGCGGCTCCGAGATCCCCAAGCACATGCTGGCCGACGTGTTCGCCAGCCGCGACGCCATGATGGACGCCGACGAGGGCGTGGCCTAGGGGGGGGGGGGGGGGGGGGGGGGGTGGTCTAGAGAGGAGGGCGGGGTCTAGAGAGGGAAGGGCCGAGAGGGGGCGTGGCCGAGAGGGGTTGGGCGGGGGGCGTGGCCGAGAGGGGCGGGTGGTACGTGGCCTAGAAGGGTAGGCAGTGTGTGGTCTATAGGAGGCGTGGCCTAGAAGGGTAGGCAGTGTGTTGCCTAGAGGGGGGGGGGATGTGGCCCAGAGCGGTGAGCGGGGCGTGGCCTAGAGGGGGCGTTGCCCAGAGGGGTGAGCGGGGCGTGGCCTAGAGGGGGCGTTGCCCTGAGGGGTGAGCGGCGCGTGATGCCGTGCGATGTTTAAGGTTTACGTTTGCGTGGCGTGTTTCTGCGATTGTTACCATGCGGTTTTCGCTATTGTTGTGTTGAAATGTGTTTTTTATTTTTATGATTGTCTTTTCATTGAGGTTCGTTGTTTCATGTGAGGCCCGACGTGTTGAATTGGAAGAACGAAGTTTGGTCAGAGCAATGTTGTTGTTTTTTTTTGCATTGAAATTTCAATCTTGTGAATAAACTCACAGGCAGGGCTTCAACATGGCGTGCTCTTTTAGTGACTCCTACCCTCGCTTCTACCCTGGTGATTGCACACTCACGTGCTAGACCACTAAGATAGAATCAGCAGAACCAGTAGAGCCAGCGGTGGACTCTCACTGCATACATAATAGCAGTGGAAGCACCGTTTCTCTAGCAGGAACCCTGGCAGGCCTGTGTGTACGCACGCGTGCGCGCACACACACACACACACACACACACACACACACACACACACACCTCTTCCCTTGATAAATAATCTTCACCCCCAGGATGAAGAATGGAAGCCTGTTGA
The DNA here is from genome assembly GCF_949987615.1 of Pollachius pollachius. Taxonomy (NCBI): domain Eukaryota; kingdom Metazoa; phylum Chordata; class Actinopteri; order Gadiformes; family Gadidae; genus Pollachius; species Pollachius pollachius. The sequence continues at coordinate 6,052,646 of NC_136935.1, forward strand.
AGTCAAATGTATAGTTGTAACAGCAGCTAATTATATCTGGATGTTGTATCCAGGTACAATACACAGACCCAGTTCTGGAATAAGAGTCACATGTAGCCACAGAGCAATTGAGATTAGCTCGGTTGATAGTAAAAAACACAATAGGAATCTCTGTATAAACATTATCATAGATATGGTTCAGACTATAAGTGTTGGTATATTGTGTTAGGGCGCCACGTTGTGGTCAATAGGCATAGTGCAATCTTTGGCGATTTTTCCATTGCCCGGGGCGGAGATAGATTTTTTTCTAAACTAAATCCCCAGTTTGAAAACAAAAGTTATCTACCTAAAATGTGCATTGATCATTTTATGTGATTTCAAAAAAACACAAACGATTCGGCACATGGGCGGTCAATTAAATTTCCTAAACAGGATTATTTTTTAGCCAACAAACTCATAAGTTCTACTCAACTGGCTCGTCCTACAGTCCAGTCATCCGTTATAACCTCGTCCATGTGTGCGCTTATCTTATAGCCCATCTTTTGTCAGGGCAAACAGGGTTTTGGCGGACGGCATGGGAAGCTGTACCATTTTTCTTGCTGTCAGAAGATTTTCCTTTGCCATTATCCAGAAAAAAGCTCTGCACACAATCAAATTGTCAGTGCAGCCCCAGGCGGCGGCTCATTGGACGGTTGGCTCTTGGCCACCAGAAGGCGGTCTGCAGGAGTTGGGGGTCAAATTCCATCACACGTAGGAAGTCCTCGCTGGTCCAACACCACGACACATAACGGAGCTCTGTGCAGCGAGAATCAGGGCCCTGCTCCCGTGTTACTGCCACTCCCGAGGGGCGAGGGATCACACGCACCGTCCACCCCACCGGCGGCTCCTCTCTGCGCGTCTGACCGGTCCGGTGGAGCGCCTGGCCGGCTACTGGCTGCTTTCTGGCTGAAGTGGACCGTGGAAGTTTTTCCTGGGAGAGACGTGTCAACGCCGTGGGTCTCCATCTGTTTACCCGGGATTGTTTCTTTCCTTGCTTGCTTCACTAGAGGAAAAGTCACTCCAGGCATGTGGATGAGATCAAGGAGGACTATACGGCGACAAGCAGGCTTCATGTTTTTAACAGTGTGGGAGTTTGATCACACAGCAGAATCGTAGATTGGAGGAAGAAAAAGTCGACTTTCCCACAACGGAAATGAGATCAGTGTAGCCCCCTACGGCATCGCCCGGCACGATTATGGATTATTTGGTCCAGAAGTGATCTATTGCTGAAGGTAGTTCTTTCTGCGCCCGAGTTTTGTCTCTGCAGGCCGCCGGCTTCTGGCTGGACATCCGTGAACATCCAACATGTTTGCAGGACTTCTGGGGCTGCAATGTAACGGCAATGGGAGCATGGACCCCGGCCGCTCGTTGCTTCACCATTACGAAGCCATAGAAGGTAACGTCCTTTATTATTATACAGGGGACTCGACTCACAACATTTCCAAACGGTTATAGGATGGATGAGATCTGAATGGTGACTTCTACGCGCAACTTCACGGGGATCCAATCCGCTGGCTGGGGTAGTGGAGGGGTCTTGGCCGAGGGGAGGAAGGTGATGTTTGCACAGCCAAGATGTTGTGTGGTTGAGAAAAATACACTTGTGAAGTCTGCATAAAGACTAGCGTGGTCTTGGTGTCTCTGGTTGTTATGGTTTTCTGTTTGCTCTACTGATGATATTCACTTAGGCAAGGAGCCTGACTGATCCTAAACAAGGACCCTAACTGATCCTAAACAAGGACCCTAAAGCATTAAGTTATCATAACATGATAACAGCATATAATCTCTCTCTCTCTCTCTCTCTCTCTCTCTCTCTCTCTCTCTCTCTCTCTCTCTCTCTCTCTCTCTCTCTCTCTCTCTCTCTCTCTCTCTCTCACTCAATCACTCACTCATGTCTATTATCTGTCTGCCCTTCTTTCTATACATCTTTCTTTACATCTGTGTGTGTCTGTCTTTCTTTGCATCTTTATGTCTGCCTGTTTTTCTTTACATCTGTATCTCTGTCTGTCCATCTATCCATCTGTCTGCCTGTATATGTATCCATCTGTCCATCTTCCTATCTATCTATCTATCTATCTATCTATCTATCTGTCTGTCTGTCTGTCTGTCTGTCTGTCTGTCTGTCTGTCTGTCTGTCTGTCTGTCTGTCTGTCTGTCTATGTTTGTCTGTCTTCTTTGTTCATCATATACTCTAGTCATTTAGTGAGCAATGCTCTTGCTGGTAAAACTGCAGCTTTTCGCAATTGTTATTTCCACTTAATGTGTCCCATGTGACTGGACAGGAAGTGTGCTAGGGTGAGGGTTGCTAAACCATCAGCCTTCATCATGGCTTACTAGGGTGCATCTCTCTTTAGAAATAAAGTTCACTGCTGTCTGTGGAGCTGAAATGTCTTCTTTCATATTTAAGACACATACGTGTTGATACTAACATGTGACGTAGCCATACACACCATAACAAGGACGTTCGTCATCAAGTAGACAGGGTTCAGCGAAGAGCGAACCTTTCATAAATCGGGTCATTTAATGAAGAGAAAAATCCCTTTTCTGGAACTTGTCTTTCACTTCCCTAAACGCAGTGCTGTGGTCACCATGCATAACAAGGTGACCGACCAGGCCTCCCAGAGCTCTCCATAAGGGCTGACACCGGCAGATCTCGGCAGCTTGCTCTTCAGACGTTTGTGTTTTTATGAGATCCAGCGCATTCCTCCGCTGTTTGGCTGAAGGTTCTTCATCCACCAATGGGAGGCCGTGTTTAACGCGAGAGGCTTGAAGAGGCTTTTAATCTCCCAAGGTAAATAACCAGACCTCTCTCAGCGCGGCCGTCTCTGCCTCGCTGTCGGTTGGACCGACCGCTAGCATGAGGCCTTGCTTTTACAGTGAGGGGAGGTTTTCAATCAACATGGTGATAATTCAACGCCTAAAAAACGCAAGTGTCTTTCAATGGGATGGAATTTGCCACACTTTTTACGACAGGAAGCCCGCGAATGCCGCAGCTATGATGCGTCTGACACCCCCCCCCCCCCCCCCCCCCCCCACGCTTCACAATGGGCCGTGAAGTATTTCCTTCCACCCCTTATGCAATATAATAACCTAAGGAAGAGGGGTAATCTAAGAATAGTGTGTGGCTGTAGAGTCGCCCTCCCATCCCCTGATCTTTCTACCCTTCTCCCCGGTCTCTTGAGGGGCCTCAGTGCTTCACCACCAGCTGGTGGACGGGCCGAGGTTGTATCAGGTGCCTAGGGAAAGTGTTGTCCCCCCCCGTCTGGAAGTCTACCCACTAATGGTCCTGGAGGTAACCCGACACAAGGGCCGGTGGGGGGCCCCTTGTGTACAGTGGGATCCTGCTAAGGCCTGGATCAATGGACACTCCCTTACCTTATCCTAGTACACAATGCTAAGTGCTAAACAAAAACACACTCAAACGCACCAATGTACCGACGCACTCACATGCACATACAGTGGAAGGTTATTATTGTTATTGAAAAAAAAAATGAAATAAATTCAAACAGGCGTGATATTTACTTTGCTTTGCATAAATAGCAGTAAGTAACTGAAATGGTTGTATGTGTTTACACAACTAACTAAATGAGCAAAAAGGTATTTAGTTTGGTTAATGGTTAATTTGTCCTTGTGAATGGTTGTTCATCTGTTATAAGGTAATACCTTGTCTTAAAAAAAGACTGATGCTGTCACTGAAACTGATACAAACTAAACTGCAATCAAGCATTTTGAAAATAAACTTCCCTAGCAAACGTGAAATTGAAAACAAAAAGTAAAAACAAAATGTAAATCAAACCGAGTGAAGATGCATACTAAGGAAAATATCCTTCAGACACACACACACACACACACAAACACACACACACACACACACACACACACACACACACACACACACACACAGAAGCCCCTCTTTGTCCCTCTGGTCTCCCGACTCTCTAAGTGGTTTCCTTTTGTCGCGGCTACGCTTCGCTCCCTAGACGTGGCTTTGGACTGACATCATTAGGGGTCACGAGGGGCTGAGCCGCGCTCCGTGGCAGCTCTGTGGAGGAGGTCATAATTCACCCAGCGTTTTCAGGCCTCAGTCTTGATATAGTGCAGCAGCAGAAGATAACTGTGGTCGGGATGTTGTCGCTCTCGTGCCAAAATCATTTAATTCGGAATGTGTAGGGCGGTTGATCTGAGATGATGTTGTTCTAACAATGTTGTTGACGCTGTTGTCGTTTGAGTACATTTTTGTAGTATATAGGACAACAGGACCCGGGTTTATTTCCTTGATAAGAACGCTTCCATTTGGTTTCCCTGTTGAGACTCTTCTTAGTTCAGCAGCTCAAACAGTGTTGTAGTTGAGTTTAATAGTGAGAGAAACACTGAATGCCCCCACTGTGATTCGATAGAAATCTCTGTGTGTGTCTTTTGGCCTGGCTGTGCCCATGGTCTCAATGTCTATTTGGCTGTGTGTGTGTGTGTGTGTGCCTGCCTGCCAGTGTATGTGTGTGTGTGTGTGTGTGTGTGTGTGTGTGTGTGTGTGTGTGTGTGTGTGTGTGTGTGTGCGTGTCTGTGTGTGTTTCTGCCAGTGTGTGTGTGTGTGTGTCTGTGTCTGTCAGAGTGTTTGTGTGTGTGTCTGTCAGAATGTGTGTGTGTGTGTGTGTGTGTGTGTGTGTGTGTGTGTCTGCCAGTGTGTGTGTGCGCGCACATGTACATGGCTGAGAGGAGAGAACATCGAGACAGAGAGCGAAAAGAAAAGACAAGCACAGCTGTACACAAAAGGGCTGTTCATTACATTTCCGTCCCCTTCCTCTTCCACCACACACGTTAAGCCCGTCCTATCAGCATTCAGGCTGGGCTGTAGAGCAGGTGCTAGGCCATTGACACATACAGCTCTTATTCACAATGCTCCTCCACAAATAACTGTGCTCTTTTAAACCAATGTACACCAAAGTAAACCATCATTCACATGTAATCTTTTGTCGTTATATTTTAAGGCAATTACACATTGCATGCTTTGTGTTGCTTTAAGCTGTCTGTGTGAATCATCATGTAGTGTCAATGGTGATTTGGCAAGCTGACTTATACCGAGGGAGTAAAAACACAAGCTTACGTCATTCCTCCTTGGAAGGGCGTGTCTAATGCGCGCGTGATGATGAGGTCGGTTCGGTATTTCCCAGCAGCTGGATCCCTAACCACTGGGAAATGTCATCACTGGCTTAAAAGCTAATTTTTTACAGCAATGTTAGCTTCATGGGAACATGGCTGAGTCTGGGCTTCGGTTAAAGTCGGTCGGCGTGAGATTTGTTATGCGATAATAACGTCTGTTATTGTTGGTCCTTGAGGATCAAGCCCAGATTTGAGGTACGGCAGGAATAAACACCGAGATGGGAACCTTGGATCCTCTCAAGACCTCCCACCTTCATGTTACAATATTATTTATATTCTCTTTGCTGATGATCATTTTCCAATCTCGAGCAGAGCAATTTAACCGAAAACTATTTCCCTGAGGATGAGTAAAGTACTCTGAATCAGAATAATATGATGTTCAAAATAGGCCTTCTTAGGGGTCGTTCAGAGTGTCAGCTTGCTCTGTATCGTCCTCTGAACAAACTGCCCATCTAACCCCATCTAATCTCCCCACGGCCAGGAGGTGGCAAGGCGTCGGAGTCCGCCGGTGAGTCCTGTCGCAAGAGGCCCCTGCGGAGACCGGGGTACATGCGAATCGACCCGCCCAGACCGCAGAGCACCACGAGCGGGGACGAGGATAAGGAGGAGGAGGAGGAGGCCGAGGGCCGGAGCGCCCAGACTCTTAACGGAGGTCCGGGCGGTCCTGTGAGAAAGGATCGGAGCAGCATCATCGACACGCCTAACACACCTTGTAAGAGTCCGGTACTCAACCCCCATGAGCCCCTCTTCAACCCGGGACGCCAGCCTGACGCACAGAGCCACACGTCGTGGCTGGTTCCCAGGTCCACCCCATCCCCCCCGCACACGCCTGAACCCGTTGGGCGGGGCTCCGGTAAAGGGGCCGTCCACCATCAGGGTGAGACCGGCCAATCAGGGACGCCGGGCAGGTACGGTAATGCCGAGACCAGACAGACTCCGGGGGGAGACTCGTTCAACTCCAGCTTTAGTTTCATACAGCAGTCGCTCAGCGCCAGCCAAGAGAATGACAGCACCGGCGTGACATCACTTCCTGTACCTCGACCGGCCCGGCGGTCACCAGTGCCGCTCAAGTCGACCTCTAGTCCAGTTTTCGCCGCGCTGACAACCGCTCCAACCATGACCCCGATGCTGACAGCCAGCGGACGACCCCTGCCGAAGCTGTGCGTCCCGCTCCCAGCGCCAGGGGTCCATTCTCAGAGAGAGGAGGGGCTCTGGCAGGGAGGTCAGTGGGGGGTCAGCGGGGGGTCCGACCTGCCTGACGGGGAGTCCTTCTCCCTGGGCACAGAGGAGTTCCCCTCCTCCCTGTCTGTGGACTCGGACACCGCATCCTCCGTCACCTCCGGCTACGAGTCGGCCACGCCGGCCTCCTCCTCCTTCTCCGACCAGGGCTGGGACCCCCTGGTGAGGAAGTACGAGGGCGTCCTGCGAGAATGCCTGCAGAACAACCGCGCCAACACCAAGGTGCGCGTGGTTCGTGAGAATGAGTTACTTGTGGAAATGTGTAATAAGAAAGAAATATATATATAATATATTTATATATAGTAATATCATTGTAATGCTCCTTTTGTTTTTTATAATATTTTGTGAAGCAATTACCATCTAATACCGATAAAACATGAATACTATAGAAAATAAGGAACACAAATATATACTTTTGAAGCAAAAAAGAGCAGTATTTGCCTTTTATGTGCCATGTTCCCATTCGTCTGGCAAGACCAGATAAGCATCCCATTATTTGAACTGAAAATCGACGTCACACTTTAGCGATCAATAATGAAAGAGAAGCAAAGTTCATTCAAAGAAAAGTAATAATGTCAGTTCAGAGTATAATCATCAGATGATCAGTGTAGCCTGAAGCCAAATATCAGTTTCAGACATCATTTTAGTAACTGAATCCAGTTGAATTCCTTTCAAACTGACAAAACGTGGTCCCCTCACTCTCTTTCAGTGCTAGTGCTGTCTGTTTGTGAAGCCTTGGCCCCTTTGGACTGTGAGCTAATCCTTCTGTTCGCTGCTGTCTGTCTGCTTCAGATTGAGTCCATGATGTTGAAGCTACAGCGACTGCAGCAGAAGGCCATCTTGGATGATGACTATGACACAGGTAAAGTGACATGGAGGCAATGTCATTAATTCTTATTTTAGTTATGCTAAAGGGACAAATGTGTTGGTCAACAGTTTGTTCAATTTGAATTCACAGAAGAATTCAAACTTTAATCAGTAAAGCTATGGGCATTTTACATATTATCAGGAAGCGAATTCATGAAAGACACTAGACCCTAGGTGAAGTAGCTTTTAATTATTTATCCTTAGGTAATATAATTAATATGGATCTTGTAGTGTTAAGCACAGACATCTGAGTAACTAAACAGGCCAGGGTAATTAGTAGGAGCAAGGGGGTAAACTAATAGTCACTTCAACATCATGTTCACCCATCGTAGCATAGCTTCATTACTGGATATTGGAGTCTTGGACCTTGGTGGTTCTTAGGAGATTAACGATGTGTGAATTGAGTTTGACCGCATGTGTTCATCATCAGTGATGAGTTTGAAGACATCATGAGAGGTAAAACATCACATTTGGACTTCAGAAAGTTCCTTGGCCTCTGATGCAGATGGAAAAGGGAAATAAGATGGAAAGATGGAAAAGAAGGCATTCATCTGCCCGCTCTCTCTCTCTGTGGCCTGAATCCATCCCAGAATATCCCTGGGTTAACCTAGCTAACTCTCCCTGGAAAATGTTCATTATTTTAAGGAGACGCCTTCGATGCTGACCCATTTTCTAGACCCTTTGACAAAATAAAATAGTGACAGCTGCTGTTTGCTTTTTAACCATCTGATGTAAACCTTCAATGACAGTATTTGCGTAAAGTGATAATATACCTTGGTGTGTGAAACTTTAAATAGTTGTATGGTCTTGCCAGCACAGAGTTGTTTATTAATAGTCACTTATATTAATAGCAGCTTATATATTTTCATATTATCAATCAAAAACATTGATTCTTCACCATAGTGCTCCACTGACTAGCCTACTAATGAAGACGTACTGCTTGAGTTGTCATATTTTTAAGGTTAATATTCAATTTATAGCAGTAAGGAAAATCTATCTCTGCGTGTGTTAGTTGTTTTCCTGTCTGTATCAACACACTACTACAACTTTACATATTTCGATATCTCGTGTTCTTTTGTGTGCAAAGTGATCGAACGTTTTTGGTCACATTTTAGCCATTCATTATTTTCGGTGTTGTTGGTGTTTTTGAAGCCGAGCGATTTGGCAAGAAGCTGGGAGAGTTGTGTCTGGAGCGCGGTGCCCTGAAGCTGGGTCTGCCGTCCAGACAGCCCGGCGTCGCGTCTTTCCTCCAGCGGCTCACACAGGCGGTCAACAGCGCCCTCCAGAGGACGCTGGCGTGCCAACGCAGGTGGGTCGATAATTCCCTCCTAGTGAAAGCACTTTTGTTTTGTGGCCAATGTTTGCCTATTGAGGATTGTTAACTGTGCAAATGGGATTGTAAATTATGTGTGCTTCTAAGTATCAAGTATCAAGCAAGAAGTATCTTATTCCTTGACGGTTATGACAAACAGTTCATCACGATCAATTACGGAGTTTCAGTTGATTTTCTTTACACATGCTCGGTATAATGACATTCATTTATACGGCCTGTTAAGGAGGTAGATAAGTTAATGAATGACCCTTGGCTTCCATCACACTGTGTTTGGCAGATCAGAGAACAATGAGGTGGAGATGTAAGCAAATAGCTTGTAACAGGAAGAAACTCAGCAGGGCTAGAGCAGTGGCCGCCTGTTGTACTGCAGCCCCAAAACAGGCCTCTTCCTCACCAGTGAACCCCTGTCTAGTGTCTACACATGTAATAAAATATGCGCATGAAATTGCTATGGAGATGCAAAAAAGGTCACAGTGGTATTTGGAAATGATCAAACACAGTGTGTGTGTTTGTGTGTGTGTGTGTCTGTGTGTGTATGTGTATGTGTGACACTTTTGTGTTTGTGTCTGAACTGTGTGCGTGTGTGTGTCTGTGTGGGTGTGTGTATGTGACATGTGTGTGGGTTTTGTGTGTGTGTGTGTGTGTACGTGTGTGTGTGAGTGTTCGACACGTTTGTGTGTGTGTGCATTTGTGTGTGTGCGTGTGTGACTCACAGGGAGTCCTCTGAGCCTGATGCAGTTGAAAGGTCACCCTCTCAGCTGCTGAACCCAAGAGACCTTCTGGTGCAGGAGAAGCTCCAGGTTGAGGTAAAGCACCTCCTCTTTGTAGCTTTCCTTTCATTGCACTTTAGGCACTCTGTACCACTGCTCGGTTTGTTATGGGTTCTATTTTATTTAGTATCTCGGTACTGGTCACTTTATTTTGGGTTGTACTGTATTTTATTTAGTATCTCCAGTACTGTGGTCAGTTTATTATGGGTGCATTTTATTTAGCTCAGTTTACTCTGGGCTTTACCGTGTTTTATTTAGTATCTCCGGTACTGGTCAGTTTATTTTGGGTTTTACTGTATTTTATTTAGTATCTCCAGTAGGGGTAAGTTCATTATTGGTTCTACTGTATTTTAACTAGTATCTCCAGTAGGGGTAAGTTCTTTATTGGTTCTACTGTATTTTAACTAGTATCTCCAGTAGTGGTCAGTTTATTATGGGTTCTACTGTATTTTAACTAGTATCTCCAGTAGGGGTAAGTTCTTTATTGGTTCTACTGTATTTTAACTAGTATCTCCAGTAGTGGTCAGTTTATTATGGGTTCTACTGTATTTTAACTAGTATCTCCAGTAGGTGTAAGTTCTTTATTGGTTCTACTGTATTTTAACTAGTATCTCCAGTAGGGGTAAGTTCTTTATTGTTTCTACTGTATTTTAACTAGTTTCTCCAGTAGTGGTCAGTTTATTATGGGTTCTACTGTATTTTAACTAGTATCTCCAGTAGGGGTAAGTTCTTTATTGGTTCTACTGTATTTTAACTAGTATCTCCAGTAGTGGTCAGTTTATTATGGGTTCTACTGTATTTTAACTAGTATCTCCAGTAGGGGTAAGTTCTTTATTGGTTCTACTGTATTTTAACTAGTATCTCCAGTAGTGGTCAGTTTATTATGGGTTCTACTGTATTTTAACTAGTATCTCCAGTAGGTGTAAGTTCTTTATTGGTTCTACTGTATTTTAACTAGTATCTCCAGTAGGGGTAAGTTCTTTATTGTTTCTACTGTATTTTAACTAGTTTCTCCAGTAGTGGTCAGTTTATTATGGGTTCTACTGTATTTTAACTAGTATCTCCAGTAGGGGTAAGTTCTTTATTGGTTCTACTGTATTTTAACTAGTATCTCCAGTAGTGGTCAGTTTATTATGGGTTCTACTGTATTTTAACTAGTATCTCCAGTAGGGGTAAGTTCTTTATTGGTTCTACTGTATTTTAACTAGTATCTCCAGTAGTGGTCAGTTTATTATGGGTTCTACTGTATTTTAACTAGTATCTCCAGTAGTGGTCAGTTTATTATGGGTTCTACTGTATGTTATTTAGTATCTAACCGTCTGCTCTTATTTTGGGTTGTACTGTTTTCTATTCGGTAAAAGGAATGGCTCAGTTTACTCTGGATTCTATTCACTATTCTATTCAGTATCTCAGGTAGCGGTCACTTCATTAAAGGCTTAAATATATATTATGGGCTAATTATGGGTTTTGCTATATTTAAATAACTATATATATATGTATCTATATTCATATGCATCCTACACACGTCCTGGTTAGCCTCCAGTGCTCTGACCCCGGGGGCCTGGCCGGGGGGTACGGGTGGTGCCGGGGGGGTTGTCCGTTGCAGGAGGAGATGGAGGAGCTGAGGACGAGGCTGGCGGGCCTGGAGGAGCGGCGCGGCCGGCTGGAGGAGCGGCTCCAGCGGCGAGAGGAGGAGGAGGAGGAGGAGGAGGAGGAGGAGGGCGGCGAGGAGCTAGGGGGCTCCGTGCTGAGGGGCCTCAGCGCCGCCCAGCTGGGGGACGTGAGCCGCGCCCTGAAGGACCTGGTGACCTCCGAGTGCCGCGCGCACATCGCCCTCACGCCGTCCCCCCCCCCTCCTCAGGTGAGCCGGAGGAACCATGGAGGTTGTTCCGATATCGACACCAGTATCGGAAATTCCTCCGATGCTGCATTTAAGGCAGAATCGGAGGAATTTCCGTTACTGGCATCGGAAATGAATAGCTAGTAGAAATAGTTCATTTACTACACAGGCAAAGAACATCACAAACACTACGGTGTCATGCTGTTTATGGTCGGAGGGCGAAAGTCGGAGTGGTTAACGCGTCATCTCCGACCTGCGTGCGTTTCGAGCAAGCAAGTCGGAAAAACACGAATGCCCATGCAAATGTGTTATTATAATTATGGATTATCAATGTAAATGATCTAGATCTAAATTGGTGACAGGATGTGAACTGACTAAACATTGCTGTTAGTTGTTACAATGCTGGATGCTGTATCAGTGTTCTTTGTGTGCTTGATTGTTCACTCAGCCTCACAGTCAGAAGTCTGTCAGCAGTCACTTTGGATAAAAGTGTCTGTTAAATGACAACGTCTAAATATAGAACCATCCCTTTATAAATCATTTATTTTGGTTGCAGTACTGCCGGCGGCCACATGGTGGCTGCTCCAGTGCTGTGAATCCGGCACAAAGGCTTGAGGAAATTTATTTTGTTTTATCTCTTTTGTAATTTAGATAGCCGGCGTTGGATTAGGTTATTGCACATATCTTAAGAAGGGATTCTCTCATTTCTCAGTAGGACATCCAATCCTTTCGGTGTGAAATATACGGATATATCTTTTAGAAGTAAATCCACAATAAGAATGGCACCTGCAAAACTCTATGGATTTATATGTGACATAAGAGCTGTAATATTAGATTGTGCTCCCGAGTTCTATAAAATACCTCCCCAAAGCAATTTACACAGAGTGGCACTGAGTAACACCGGGAAATGAGTTGATGGTCACACACACACGCACGCGCACACGCACACAGACACAAACATACAGTGCAGACACACACACACAAAAATATATACATACAGTGTGTGTGTGTGTGTGTGTTTTATCAACTCTGTGTGTTTCAGCAGGGAGAGAGATAAGTCTGACCTCTTTTTAATTCCTTCTCCCTTGATCTTGTTATCCCTCATTTCCCTCCTCCTCCCTCTCTCACCTCCTCCTCCCCCTCCTCCTCCTCCCTCTCTCACCTCCTCCTCCTCCTCCTCCCTCTCTCACCTACTCCTCCTCCTCCTCCTCCTCCCTCTCTCACCTCCTCCTCCTCCTCCTCCTCCCTCTCTCACCTCCTCCTCCCCCTCCTCCTCCTCCTCCTCCCTCTCTCACCTCCCTCTCTCACCTACTCCTCCTCCTCCTCCTCCACCCCCTCCTCCTCCTCCTCCTCCTCCTCTTCCTCATCCTCCCCCCCTGCTCTCTCTCACCCCCTCCTCCTCCCCCTGCTCTCTCTCACCCCCTTCCCCCCCCCCGTTCTCTCACCTCCTCGAACCCGGTTAGGATTTGAAACGGTTCTTCTCCCCCCCTGCGAATGCAAATGAATACTTTGTATCACATCGTCACGAGGTAATGGCTTTCTGCGCCGGGCTCCCCCCCCCCCCCCCCCCTCGCCGGCGGTTAGCAGACATGTAAATTGCACTTATCGCCTCTTCCAGCGGCCGTGACCCCCCCATCTGTGGTATAATTTGATATCTGACGCGGCCTCACCCCCGGAGAGGAGCGCCACCGATGGCCCATTCTGATTTTTAAATTGCAGCCCGAGATTGGCTTGGTTGAGCCTCTGTCATATTGGCTCGTCAGGATTTTGGTGATTGTTCTGTCGTCCTCCCTCCCTCCCTCTCCTCCCCCCTCCCCTCCCCTCCTCCTCACGTTCCTCCTCCTCCTCCTCGTCTCCCTCTCAGATAGCCACTGACACTCTCGTCCGCTGTTTAGCTGTAAATCCCTGATTGTGTCGTTGGCATAAGAACAGAGAAGTCTGCGATTCTGTCCTCCAGTCTAAAACCAGGAGTGGATGTGATGTGATAAACCCTCTTTTCCCCCAACATGCATGCATGCAAACATTCACGCAGACACATATGCGCACACACATACCCACACACAAGCACACAAGCACACACATGCAACGATGCATGCACGGACGCATGCAAATATGCACGCACGCACAAGAACACACTCACCCACATGCATACACAAACAAATACACATACACACACACGCAGGCACGCACGCACGCACACACACACCCCACCTCACTATGTGTAAAGCACTTCTGGGAGCCTTGAGGAGCACTCAAGAAATCGAAGGAATAATTATTATTTTATTTTCCACCAATGCCGCGAACAAGATACAAAAGATATACCACGGCAGTCCCCTGTTGTGCGATGACAGACGTGTGTCGTTTGAATGCGGGCGCTCTATTGTCTCAGACAGCGTCGGCCGCACCGGCACGCTGATAGTTGCAATTAAAAGCCATTAGACGGGCCTCAAGGTGACTGAGGTGCAGAGGTGGTGAGGGATTTCATGCTCGGTTTTCACATTAACTAATGCATTTATTCCTCCGCAGACAAATAATGTGACCTTTTACGGTGCACCTTGTTTACACGTTCACATAATTAAGTTCTTGGGGTTCGGCACAGCTGCCTGCCTGGCGAGGTAAGGGCGGATCAATAGAATGCTCTTGATGTTAATTAGCGAAGGTTGGGGGCTGGTCGTCGTTTGTGCTCCCATTAGTTGGAAGTTAAACAAAAATCGTCACGTTGATGTAGAAGCGGTGATCAGCAAAGTGGCGCGTTTTGTCGTCCTTCACGGTAGAACAACTTGAGGATTAATTGGTTTATTTTGAGCTGAATATAGGGGGCGGCATGGGGCTCAGGAGGTAGACTGGTAACGGGGAGATTGCTAGTTTGATCCCCCGAGTGTCCAAGTATCCCTGAGCAAGGCACCTCACCCTAACTGCTCCCGACGAGCTGGCTGTTGCGTGGTTGACACCGCCGTCGGTGTGTGACTGTTTTCATGAATGGGTGAATGTTAAGCAATATTGTAAAGTGCTTTGAGATGGCCACTGGTTAGGAAAGCGCTGTATAAATGGAGTCCATTTACATTTATATATTCATGTACATTTTATTGCATGTGTTGTCTATTTACCTGGATGACTTGATCATAACGTCATGCTCTATTGTTTCTCTTTCTCTTTCAGACTCCAAGAACAGGAGAAGGCTCTGAATCTGTCAATCAAAGAGGCTACCGCTAAAGTAAGACGTGTTGCTATTCTCTGCTGACCTCGCACGCCTCTTTATTGTGCTACGACGGCAACCTTATGATAACGTTGCAAATAGATAAGCAGGCATCAAGGTCGGATCTCACTGGGGGATAATGGGGCAGGTTGCTATGTATGATGTATTCATAATGGTCACATCGTGATATTGTTCATTTTCAGTTCCTGAGTATTTCGGCTAGACAGGGAGATAACTAGTAGTGACGGTCAAAGGGTCTGAATGCTATTTAAGCTAGCGGCAGCCTGTGCTGCTCCAGATTACTGCCAGCCCAGTGTTGTCAGGAGTGCAGAATCAGCCATTGGGGTATTGCTTGGGGCTCCAGCTCTGCTATGGAAATGGGCCACAGTAGCACCTATTTATAACAATAGCAACCAAGCTATTCAGCTCTTTCTGATGCGGTCAGAAATAGCTGAGCACACTCTTTTGTGCTTTTCGTCCTGTTCAGTTTTTGGACTACTGTCTTGATTAGCTTGAACCTGAATTCAAACATTTCCGAAGAGACCAACCTGTTGTCTACATTTTAAAATATGTCCATCGTCACTTATACTTTCAAAGGAACATCTCTGGAAGGTTTCCTAGAGACGTAGGAGGAGAATAGATGGGATCTGAAAGCAGTTAGAATACGGGTGTCGCCGTTTCCTCATCAAAGCATCGAATGACCTTTGTAGAAAGTCAGGCTGCGCGGGTAACACGGGTAAGCTCTCCCACCAGCTCCACTGACGACAAACTAATTGGCTCTTTAATTAAAAATAGAAATGTTAATCTTCCAAGGTATCGGGTTATGTAATTCCAACCCAAATTATGGTTCCTCTGAAGTCATGTGTGCCTAAAACCACGTTTTAATTAGGGAGCCGGAAGCTGTGTAAACTTTGTGAAGGAGACTTTAAGGAATGTTCCTGCATCTTGATGGTGTGTGTACATGCATGTGTGTGTGCGTGTGTGCTTGTGAGTGCGGGTGTGTGCGCATGCATGCGTGTGTGTGTATGTGTGTGTGTGTGTGTTTGTTTGTGTTCGTCAGTATGAATGTGTGTATATGTGCGTGCTTGCTTGCGTTGTTATGTGTGTGTGTGTGTGCGTGAGTCGGTATGTTTGTGTGTGTGTGCTTGCGTGCGTGCATCGGTGTGTGTGCGCGCTTGCATGCGTGCATCGGTGTGTGTGCGCGCTTGCATGCGTGCATCGGTGTGTGTGTATGTGTGCATGCGTCGTGTGTGTGCAAAGATCCCCCAGCGGAGATACGTGTAGTTAAATAAACTCCTGGTGTAATCCCCATGGCCTGTATATTATACATGAGTCAACATATATGCATACCGGCTCGTATTCTCCCGTGAGCTGCAAGGCTTCTCCGTGCCTTACCCCATCCCTCCTGTCTCAGGAGCTCCTCTCACCTGGCCGGAGGGCGGGAATCAGCCCCGCACACGGACCCCCTCCACGAGTGGTTAGCAAGAGGCTGAGGCGCTTCAATACTGCCAGGGGCTCAGATAGAGGGTCGGAGATAGAGAGAGAGGGAGAGAGGGAGAGAGGGAGAGAGAGGTGGGGAAGCTCAGCAGGAGGGCTACCTCAATCTCCGTGCCCTGGAGACAGGATCCCAGAGCAAGGATCGGAAAGTCAGCCTTGGGCGGCGTGCTCCTCTGAGATTCTCTTTCAACAAAGCGGGCTATCCGGTCCCTGACACCTCTCATATTAAAAAACCCTGACGAATAATGAGCCACACATCTACCAGTATCGACCCACATTGTGCTTCGTTAAATTGGTTTAACTTTATTTCTCAGATGAGTGTCGGATAGGAAAGATCTTCAGTGGTAACAAGGTCACCTCTGGATTGGTCGTTAGCAGAGAGCCTGCATCATCATTTGGATGCAGGACTGCCTACTACCTTTCTCCTTGTTCGCACACACACACACGCACACACACCAAAACCACAGACATCCACAGACATGCACAAGCACACAAAACTGTATGCAGGTACACACACATGTGCGCAGAACCACATACACACGCAGAAACCGCCCACAACTGCACACACACACACACACATACAAACACACACACACAACCGCCATCGTGCACGCACGCACACACACGCACGCACACGCACAAAACCCCACAAGCACACACAGACACACACCTAAATATCAACACAAAGAGAAAACACTCACATTAACGCTCATTTCAAGGAGCGCCCTGATCTGCAAGATCAGACAGAAAACAATCTTCGCAACCTTCCCTTTAACGAGGAGGGGAGCGGGCTGCCACCGCCCAGGGACACACCGAGCCCCTTCTCTGGGTCTCCGCCGGTGCTAATTCAAAGAAGAGAAAACCCATTCTGAAGGACACAGGTATAAAGGACAGAACTAGAGGGGGGAGGGGGAGAGAGGGGGGGACACGGCTTATCCGGCGTCTTCGGCCCCTCGGCGGTCGTGCCGGCTGACACCGTCATCAGCCCCATGACATTCAGCCCCCCCCCCCCCCCCCCCCCCCCTCTCCACACCTCTCCCCCTTTCTCCTCCCCTCGCCCCTGATATTCTAATGGACTCTTTTATTAGGATGTCAGCCACGGCCGCCTGGCCACGGGGAGCAGAGGAAGCCTCTTTCTCCGGTAAAGGTTACAGTCCCCAAACGTCACGTGGTCATCCGTCCGTCACTCGGCCTTCAAAGTAAAGCCCCCCCCCCCCCGTCTCTCTCCCACCCTCCGGTAGTCACAGGTGGAGACGGCCTCGTTAAAGAGAGGGAGTCGAGGAAGAGGGAACTGGGGTGGCAGTAGCTCAGGAGGTCGTGCGTGCTGACTTGTTACCGGAAGGTTGCTAGTTCAATCCCCAGCTCCTCCTAGCTGAGTGTCGAGGTGCCCCTGAGAAGACACAAGACACCTAACCTTAACTGCTCCCGACCAGCTGGCTGTCGCCCTGCGTGGTTAAATCCGCCGTCGGTGTGTGAATGTGTGAACGAATTGCGAGTCGCTTTGGATAAAAGTGTCCGGGGTGGGTCGGTTGGTCGGTGCGTGGAGGTCTGACGGAGCCCGTGTCTGTCTCGTCTCCCAGGTGGTCACCAGTCAGCGTCTGGGCGGGAGCCTGCGGAGGAAGGTCAGCGAGACGGAAACCCAGCTCCTGGCTCTCCACGAAGCCAAGATGGCGGCCATCTCAGGTGAGCCTTCCCCCTTCCCCCAGCCCATCACCATAGCCTGCCTGGTAACGCCTTTTACCTCAGCCCCGCCCTGATTCACCTTACACAACCAGCCCCCCCCCCCCAAAACCGTATCATCCCCTCATCACCACTCTAGCTTAAATTAAGCCGCCCCTTAATTAAAGGGTGAGTGTGATTAGCCATTACCAGCCGTTTCAAAATCTGCCTCTTCCTGTGCCCTAGTGACATCCCTAGTGGGCGTGTCCACCTAGATGTATGATGGACAGATCCGTCTACCATTCCACCAAGTGGATTGTAGCAAATGTTGCTTATCTGTCCATCAGGCATCTAGGTGGACACCCCCACTTGCGATGTCACTAAAACCCACGAAAATGCCAGATTTTCAAACAGCTTGTAATCACACTCATACCCCAGCGGAGGTATGAGTGTGCTCCAGCCTACTTTTAATTGTCTAATTCGTCTAATTAATATGCTTGGTGTTTGAGTTGTGTTTGGTGTGTGTAAAGATGACTTATATGTGCTTGTAGCGGAGTTCCTCATGTTTAATTTGATATGAATATTCCTACATAATAAGGGCAGTGTCGTATGCCTTCTGCTGCGAGAGTGATCCCGGTCTTCCCAAATTTGGGGAGCCGCGAGTTTAAGAGGTTAACCAAGCCCCCTTCCTCAGGGAGCGTGTTGATAAGGTAATAAGTAGCTCCGCCCCGTTCCAGGTAGCGACTTCGGCAGCGCCAAGGAGCTGAAGGCGGAGATGAAGGCGGTGTACCAGGAGAAGGACCGCCTGGAGCGGCTGGCCCGGAGGCTGCAGCGCCTCAGCTGGGGCAACGGCCAGGAGCTAGCCCGCATGAAGGAGCAGCAGCAGCAGCTCAGGGAGGAGCTGGGGCAGAGGGAGGCGCAGCACGGTGAGGAGGAGGAGGAGGAGGGGGAGAGGAGGAGGGGGGGAGGAGGAGGAGGACAGGAGGGGGGAGGAGAAGGGGGGAGGAGGAGGAGGAGGAGGAGGACAGGATGGGGGAGGAGGAGGAGGAGGAGGAGGAAGGGGGGGAGGAGGAGGACAGGAGGAGGAGGACGACAGGAGGGGGGAGGAGGAGAGGAGGAGGAGGGGGGGAGGAGTAGGAGGAGGACAGGAGGGGGGAAGGGGAAGGGGGAGGGGGAGAGGAGGAGGAGGGGGGGAGGAGGAGGAGGGGGGGAGGAGGAGGAGGACAGGAGGGGGGAGGAGGAGGAGGACAGGAGGGAGGAGGAGGAGGAGGAAGGGGGGGAGGAGAAGGACAGGTGGAGGAGGACGACAGGAGGGGGGGAGGAGGAGGAGCAGAGGGAGGCGCAGCACGGTGAGGAGGGGGGGGAGGAGGAGGAGGAGGAGGGGAGAAGGAGGAGGACAGGAGGGAGGAGGAGGAGGACAGGAGGGGAGGAGGAGGAGGAGGGGGAGGGGAGGAGGAGGAGAGGAGGGAGGAGGAGGAGGACTAGGAGGGGGGGAGGAGGGGGAGGAGAGGAGGAGGAAGAGGACAGGAAGGGAGGGAGGAGGAGAAGAGGAGGAGAGGAGGAGGTGCAGGAGGAGGAGTAGGAGGAGGGGGAGGAGTAGGAGGAGGGGGAGGAGAAAAAAGGACTTGAACTGGAACACGTGATCCCATGTGAGCTTGTGGAAGAGGAAACATGCACTCAGGAGGTAGAGCGTGTTGGCTGGTAACCGGAAGGTTGCTAGTTCGATCCCCGGCTCCTCCTAGCTGAGTGTTGAGTTGTGTTGAGTTGTCGCTGAGCAAGACGCCTCACCCTGACTGCTCCCGACCAGCTGGCTGTCGCCTTGCATGGTCGACTCCGCCGGCGGTGTGTGGATGTGTGTATGAACTGTCGCTTTGGATAAAAGCACAATCCCCTAAATGAAAATGTAAATGTTAATCAGGATACTAAATAGTGAGTAGAGACACGCAGACAGGATACGATAGTGGGTTGGGGTTAGGGTCCAAACGACTACATAGTAGTCATACGTTGAAGAGAATGCAGCTTAATCCCACGCAGGGAACGAACGACCGCTAGCGAGCGGTCAGAGACGCAGAGACGGTCCTCATGCAAGCGGTGCAATCCAGCCAATCACTGCTCCTTGTTATATCGGACCCCGCCAAGCCATCGATATGACAGCAACATCCTCACCGTCGTCATGGCGAGAACACACCCGTCCTCGACACGCGCTCCGCAGTAGACACAGGGGACCGGTTCACATGCAAAGGGCCCGCCGGGACGTTAATGAATGACATCCAGGAACACAATGAAGGACATAATCAGCGTTCCACGGACGCAGCGTTCAAAGGGAACGCCTCAGATATGAATGGCGGGCGTGTCTGTGGTACTGAGGATAATGGGGTGGTTCCCCTTATGCCCTGTGGGCAGAAGGCTGTGGGCGAGGACCCCCTGTGGTGAGCCAGTGTGTGAGTGGATGGGTGTGGTCGCCCCATGGTGGCAGAGGAGATAAATAGATGGTGACAGCACCAGCTGCCAACCCCCCCCGCCCCCCCATTCAGTCCGTCACCGCTGGTTCCTAAATAAAACGGGGTCACATCGCTCTTTAAGGAAAACGGGGAGATTTGTGTGTGTGTGTGTGTGTGTGTGTGTGTGTGTGTGTGTGCGTGTGAATATGAGTGTGTGTGTGTGTGTGTGTGTGTGAATATGAGTGTGTGCGTCCACAAAGAGAAACAAATTGGGTTGCTTTTCCATGTGTGTGTGTGCATGTGTGTGTGTGTGCGCGCGTGGTGGCTCAGGATCATAAATGTCCAACAGAATGAGAGGAGAGGGGAGCTGAGGCACGTTGCACTGCGCAGGGGGCCGGCTGGACAGCTGAAGAAGTAGCCACTCACTCCAAGACAAAGCAGCGTCGTGCTGGCGCTGTTGGCTATTGTCTGGATCGCTGGACCTCATTGTCTGCTCGTTCGGCCACTAGGGGGCAGCGTTTCATTGTTCAGATGAGCCAACAATGGCTGAGGTGTTTTATCGTTTCATTGCTTTCATTTCTCTTTCACTTACTAGAAATGAACTACTTCATAAATACAGTACCAAGCCTATAAATTAGGTATTTTTAGACGGAAAGAATATATATTTATTCAAATCAAGCTCTGTAGCAATTCTATAGAGACTTCCAGAAATGCAATGGGGAGGATACCAGAGTAGTCTATTAAAATCATCACACATGGATTGCAAAGTGTAGTACAGCACTATGGTGAGCGTGGCAACGTGCCCATGGTTGGGGGTGAACACAGAAGGCTTGTGGTTGGAAGCAGGTGAGGAAGATGACACTGTGGCACTGGGAGTTAATGACTGGTTGGGTGCCTTGCTCAAGCGCTCCAAGTGGGCGAACACAATGTGGCAGGCACTGCTTTGTAATGCCTTGCTGACACCGCGCAAGGGTCTCATTAAACTGTCATCCCATTGGATAATAAGAGGCTGGCGTACACTCGGTGTGAAAGTGATAGTCCACCCCAAAGCCCATTACCATTTATTTAGCCCGGGGGAGCTGGGATGACTTTGTCTGCATCAAAGGCGAGCGGCACTCCACGTCGGTTTGCATACCTCCCAACGTTTCTGCTGATTCCAGCCTCCTCGTATGACGAGAACGCCCCTCTCCCCTCGGGATCGTGTGAGGGGCCCTATGGTCGTGGCACCAGGTTCTCAGCGACGCCGTTTCCACCTGCATGGTGTGAGATGTCTCTCCGGATGCGTAGCGTCTTCTTTCCCCCCAGACAGAAGCCGTCGTTGAACCTGTCACGCGTGTTGCAGGCTGCGGCCGATCAACAGCGCTCTATAGCTTCGGGCGCGGCAGGTATCTACTCTCGGCAGGAGAACGGGCGGTGGGGGTAGGGTGACGCGCCGGGAGCCAGGATTGTGCCGTCGCCAGCCGAGGACAATGAGTTCCCCGGCAACGGTTTAATTTTGTTCTCACCGAATTTAGCTACTAAAATTAAGCCGCAGAGCACGCGTGTAGCTACAACCTGAAGCTAAGACATGCTAATGTACCGGGTGTGGGGGGGGGGTAGGGGATAGTGGGAACCCAAATCTGTCACATCCCAACTCATCTGTGGTAATTTATTGAAACCGTGTATTTATTTGATTGCGCCTTTGATTTACACTGCCAGCAGTACCCGACGAGGAGTGGACATTTTCTGTATATAAAGTAGTCTAGATTCTGCATTCTGCTTTGCCTTGGCAATGCTCCATACTAGGGGTATGACCAATTGCAATTTCAGCCAAACATTCATTATTTATGCTGGAAAGTCCACGGCCACCGCAATCCCATATGCTTCCCATACAACTCTCCGCTGGCAATGTCACCCCTGTGCGGTGCAATGCATCATGGGACGTTTCCTTGGTGGCCTGCCCGGGCGGTACGTCACCGAGCCTTGCGTCCCGGGCGGCGTCTCGGCCGGCGGGAACAAGTGCACGTCAGAAAACGCGGTCACTTCCTCTCACTCTTTGTAATTAAAAAAACGACTGCAATGCTTCTGGTAATGTAGTCCAAACAGCAACGCGGGCGGCTGAGGAGGCCAGACATGTTTAATGCATGGCTCTCCGGCTACTTCTGTCAAGGGCTTGATGGCATCGGTGGCAGTCGGTGGCGGGACTCTTCTCCTAAAAGGTGTGAAGTGATTGTGATGGGTAAAGTGGGGGGTGGGTCCCCTCATCTCCCCCCCTGCCTCCCCCCCCGTGCTACCGCACGTCGTAGCGGCACGGCGGTTCATTGTGCAATTGTCCACACACACACTTGAAGATTATTATGGAGATCATAGCGACACTGAATGACAAGCAGGTATGGGCATGTGTGCGGCTTCCGTCACACGCACACACGCTCGCACGCACACACGCACTCATACACGCACGTGCACAACCGTACACACAAGACCGCATCAACAACCGCACGCACAACCACACACACACACACACACACACACACAACCACACACACACAAAGAGCCACACACGCAGACACACACACACACCATCTACTTCACTATAATTGAGAACAATGTACAACAGAACCCTGTAGTGTGAAGAATCTAAACATGAAAGGCAGTATAGATTCTATAGCCGTAACAAGCAGCTCAAGGTACACACAGTGCAGGTGTAGGCAGGCTCACACACACTGCCATTTACCTCCGGCCACAGGTTGGTTTAAAGGCAATTTCTTTCGCGTGAAAGTGGTTGTTTGGAGCTGAGAGGTCCTGGTTTGGAACAAAGAGGTATCATTGGGCTGGCAGTGGACCAGGCATTGCGGGGAGGAGGAGGAAGAGGAGGAGGAGGAGGAGGAGGAGGTGGGGAGGCTTCTTTGAGAGCAAAGAGCCTTTAAGTGCAGACGTTGCGTGCATGGAGGTGTGGAGGCCGGGGGATACAACCCTCTCTGCAGCGCGTCTGACCAGACTCAATCATCGCAAACAAGGTCTCTGTGGTCGGCCGCGGCAAAGTGCCTTCAGTGGCTCAGTCCCTCTCCCTCTCCCCACGCCAGGCTTATCTCAAACAGCCCGCCGGGAGCACGCGGCTCCCTGGTGCCTAGGGAGTGTGTCACGCCAACGCGGTTTGAAAGGGAGACGCACCCAAACATGTACTTTGTGGAGTAAAGACATGGTTGTCGTCGTTGTCCGTGTCAACTGATTCCCTTTGTGGCCGATCGCTAATGGGTATCCTCAGAGCGGCGTGTCATGGCGTGGTTGACTGAAAAACCATCAGGGGGCTATTGAGTGTCTGCCTGGGAAGGCACTTCTATTTACCTCTCTGTCTCTCTCTGTCTGTCCCTGACTCTCTCTCTGTCTGTCTGTCTGTCTCCGTCTCTCTATCTGTCTCTCTCTCTGTCTGTCTGTCTCCGTCTCTCTCTCGCTCTCTCTCCCCCCCCCCACCCCCATTCTCTGTTGTTCTCGCTTTCTCTTCTCTCTCTAACCCCAGACAGGGATAGACAATCTGACATCCATGAATTCCAGCTGCTCATCTTTGTCTCTCTCTCTCTCTCTCTCTCTCTCTCTCTCTCTCTCTCTCTCTCTCTCTCTCTCTCTCTCTCCTCTCCTCTCTCTCTCTCCCTCCCTCTCTCTCTCCCTCTCCCTCTCCCTCTCTCCCCCTCCCCCGTTAGATATGCCGACGGTCTTCCTGCGTGCCTCCCCCTGGTGTCTGCGTTCACCCTGGGAGGGGTCCCGTGCAGTCAGTGTTTGCGGTACCTGCGGGGCCCAGCCAGCCTGGGCGTGGGGCCGGGGGGGCGTGAGGGGCCATTAATCACAGACAGAGGCCTTCATCTCCAATACAAAGACTCAGACGTCTCTCTTGTCCTATTACGCAGCTCAGCCCTTTGTAGCTCGCCCGCCTCCAATTTGTTTGACAACACGAGGGGGGCTGCGCAGATGTTGGTCGCCTCCTCCGATTGTTAGGAAGCGATCGAGGAATTACTGCACTATTCACTTTCAATTAGAGTGCGGGACAAATAGTGTTGCCGTGTCGCGGTGAACACCTTGGCCACTGTCTCGTTAAGGCAGCTAACGGCTTCATTACCGGGAATTACGCCCCCCTCTCTCCCTGCTGTGTGTCCGCCCCTTCAGGGGGTTTCTGAACTACCTAGCGGAATGGAGTGATTTTTCGTTTTTTTTGGTCAACCAATCGGTTCTGACTGAATGTATTGCTCTTTAATTGGAGTAGCGAGTAAATAAGTGATAAGACTTGATGAGGCTATCCCTGATGTCCTTGAAAGGCCACTCTGGCTAACTGGCGTTATGGACTGAACTTAAAACCAAACACACACTAAGTACAGATATTGTCAGTTTAACATGTGGATACGGTTGTTATTTGCTAACCAAGCACAACACCACTTAGAATTTCACTCAAGGTTTATCCCACCAATGGTCGTAGCCCGACAGGGAATTGCAATAATAAAGTACAATGCAATCCAAAAATAGAGTGGCGAGCTGTGTGTTATTCATGTAAAGGTTATAATCAAGTTACTCATAATTGTTATCATCTCAAAAACGCCTCATGTCATCCTACCTTTTATCATGAACATATAACTACAAACAGGGAGGCTTATGTCATCCGGAAGCTTTACCACCCCTTAATTATCATCGCTTAGAGAAGCATTTGCGTCTGTTCTGTTCTTCTTTACAGTCAAGAATAGAGTCACTTCCATTGTCTCTCCAGTAGCCTGACTGAGTGCTGTGAATGGCTTCAGAATACCGCCTCTGATTTTGGGCACAGAGGTAATTGGCAGCCATCCCTGACTCCATGCCACTGAGACCACTGGCACAAGGACGGAAGGATGCTCATGAATTTGCCAAAGCTTGTCTTTTGTGTGACTTTCCAACCGACCCCCCTCTGTACGTACTTCAGACTTGAGGCTGGCTTCCTTAACCACAGGCGTTGATTTCAGTGCTTCTCACTGCACGGCCTTCCACTGACCCGTGCCTTTCACTGAGCTGGATGAGTTGGGAATTTTTGTTAGTGACCCTGTGTCCCCAAGGGCACCCCCCCAACACCGTGGCTAGGCCTGGATCGGTCAAGGCTGCCTTCTTTGTGTCTCGTCCAAGTTCAGGCCTTCAGACGGACAACTATATGGTAAATTGACTGCATTTATACAGTGCTTTTCTTACCATAGCCACTCAAAGCTCTTTATAATATTGGCTAACATTCACCCATTCATTCAAACACCGACGACGGTTTTAGCCATGCAGGGCGTCAGCCAGCTCTTCAGGAGCAGTTAGGGTGAGGTGTCTTACTCAGGGACACCTCGACACTCGAACTAGAAACCTTCCTGTTACCAGCCAACCCGCTCTACCTCCTGAGCCACATGCCACCCCATAACTATAAAGAGTCACATTGTTTAGTCTCCAGTCTCACTTGAGCTGTTCTGACACGGCGACACTTTCAGTTTAGTGAATTTAAAGTAGGCGCCGGGGGGTCACCCATTTTTCAGAAAAATCGGTAGGAAAGAAACAAAAGAATCTTGCGCCCTTTAGGAATATTTATCGAGACGCATTGACGCCTTCCATTTTGTGCTTCTCCATCTGGTCCTCCCCCCTAGCTGAGAGCCCCTCCCCCTCCTCGGTGACCTGACGTCTTCACATGGCGTCTTAATGGCTCCATCTATCATTCGGTGGCTAGCTGGCGAGTGCCGCGCTCTACAGCGCTGGGGGAGTCATGGCTAACCGCAGAAGCTCTGTCAGGTGGGACAGGCTCGTGCGTGGCAATTAACAGAGGTGCTTAAACGAGCTGTCTGTTCCGCAGACACACACACACACACACACACACACACACACACCTGTTCCCCGATGGGTGATATCAATCCGATTGGCTCGTTCTTCCGTCGCTCAGTGGCTTCCTCTGTCTCGTTCTCTCGCTTCCTGTTGTCACTCGCTGTCGCTAATTGTCTCAGGCAAATAATCACACAACTACACACACACACACACACACACACACACACACACACACACATACTGTACATAAACACACACACACACACACACACACGTCTATAGTGGGACCATAAACCAGACGAAGCCTGTCAATCTGCCCAGGCGTCTGCTCAGGTG
>NC_136935.1:6083776-6096276 GCF_949987615.1 Pollachius pollachius
TACCTCTCCCGCCAACGTCTGAGAAAGGCTTTTCCTCTCTCTTCACACGCTCGGCCGTTGTCTCGGGGTGAAGTCACCGCATGCTTTGGCACGCCGCCTGCGACTCAGGGAAGATTGGCCCCGCTGTAAAGGAGCACTCCTAGAGGGCCAGGAACCAACAGCTTGAGGGCGGGGGGGGGGGGAGGGAACGACGACAGGATGCAGTATGGAAGAAACATTAAGATGGTGGCAAGTCTCACACCACATCCACCGCTGACCCTTGCCAGGAGGAGAGAAAGGACAGGGGGGTAGGGGCAGGGTCCTCCCAGACGGATGGACCGGGGCAAACAACGCTCTGTGATAAGGGTTCTGGGATCAGTGCTATATATCGTTAGCCTCATAGCATAATTGCCGATGTCACATTTTGGCCGAATTCTGATATCTAACCTTACTTTACTCTCCTAAAGCGGCTGATTCACTGTGCCTCATGGGTTACATCCTAAACCAATCAGAGTACTTTTTACATTCCATAATCACTATCTCATTCCATCTCACTCTTCGATTTGGCTTGGGCATTTTTTACGCTAAATACAAGATGAACCTTAAAATATGACCTAGGCGATTATGCTATGAGGCTAACGATATGTGAATCAGGGGGTGCAGGAACACAGAGAGCCTGCTCATCCGAAGGACATTTTATATTAAATATAGCATTTGATAATCATAATTTACCATACTGAGGGAACCCTTATCAAAACGCGTTAACCTTGGCTCACGTGCGCAAACTCGCACGCTTCAGGCGTCACTCTGTGACCTGATTGGTTGGCGTCACATCCGTCTCTCTTTTTAATATAAATCCGATTAAAAACTGCCTGGAACGTTGAACAAATGTTTTCAACGGTGCCATGCCAACGTTTCGGTCAGCATTCCGCTGTGAATTCCCACTCTGCTGGAAATCCTGAAGAAAATGCACAACACTTCCAATGTGCAGCTCGACCGGTGTTTGTGTTTGTGTACCTGAGGTCTGAGAAGGACGCGGGGTCTTGTCTCTGCACCCGGCAGGGGGGCACGCCACACTCCCGCGCCTCAGTCTCCCCGTGACCTATGCTGCCAGCGGTGTCACCGACGGTTGATTTGCTTTTGTGGGGTTTCTTTTTCTTACTTTGGATAGCGACACTTATCTGCAATCAAGACTGTGTGCCGCCGTCCCCATAACCACAGCACAAAATGCCCTTCTGCGTGCCGTTGCCATAGAGACACGTTGTAAACGAATCCCCCCCCCCCCCCCCCCCCCCCCCCCTTCCTCAACCTGGTTCTTGAGCGAGCGCTGTGTGAGGTTCTCTGGTGTAACGTGCCTTTGCCCTACAAGGTGAGCTCAGACATTTTGAATCGCATCATACTCAGTGATGCATCTTCCCCTGAAAGTGCTCTGTAACAATTCGCTTCACAGCATGTTTACCAATTATATTTACAAGTCAACGTTAATATATATTAATATATATATATATAAATATCTTGCTCTGATTATTGATCTAACAATTGTTAGTGCTTGGCACTTGGTTCTTTGAACATCCCTACTGTACCAAGACAAAGATATATTGTTGTTTCTCTTTCTTCGAACAAATGTACTTATTATAAGTCCCTTTCGATAAAAGCGTCTGCTAGTTGCCCTAAATGTAAATGTGAATGTGAATTTTCCTTAGCTGTACTCTTTTCCTTTATATCATTTTATTTATCTACCATTTTGAGGCGCTTTGTAAAGCAAAACGACGAATACAACAAAGGAAAAACTCAGAATATCCGATTATTCCGACGGTCTCTGCGGCGTCCCCAGCTGTGTGATTTAACGTTCGCAGAGCGGTCTGACTCGTGGCTCGTTAGTGCTGAGCAATCGGCTCCTCAGACGGCCTCACGCGTTGTCTTGGCGGGCGTCCGAAGCGACGCCGCTCAGGAGAGGGGTGGCGTGGCGCCCTGCTCCTCGACGCCCCCGCTCCTCCCCGTGATGACGGGCGCTATGCACCGACAAATCATTTTTTCGTAGGATGGTAGGGGCAAGTACCTCCTTTTTCGCCTCTGATAGGTTAGAAGGGCTCTCCTTTAGATCGTGTTTCTATTAGTCCTAGCTGTTTGGGGGAGTTTAGGGTTATGGTTAGGGTTAGGGTCAGGTTTAGGGTTAACCCTAACCCTAACCCTAACCATAACCAATCAGAGGAGAGCCATTCTAACCAATCAGAGGCGAATCAGAGGCAAAAAAGGCGGTACTTGCCCCTACCATCCTACGAAAAAAAGATTCCCCTGCGGGGTCGAGTGCGCACACGGCCATTTGCCGTCCCTATTGTCCCCGTTTTGTTGTTCCTTTTGTGGACGTAATAATAAGCAGAGTTGCGGAGGTGGCGTGTGCACCACACACGAGCACAACACACACACGCTGACACGGTCAAACACACACAGACGCACACGGTCAAACACATTCACAGACACACACACACCCACTTGGACAAGTGCGCGCACGCACACAACACACACACGCACACACTTAGACAAGTGCGCGCACGCACACAACACACACACGCTGACCCGGTCAAACACACACAGACACACACATGGTCACACACACACACACCCCCACACGCAGGCCTTTTGTGAATCACTCCTGTGTCCTTTCAGAGAGACTGTGGTACAGAAGCAGAATAAAGAGGAGAGGAGAAAATGTGGGGGGAGAGAGAGAGAGAGAAAGAGAGGAGTGGTGGGGAGCGAGGCAGATATTGGGTGATGGCAATGGCGTGATGTCTGGTCTCCGTGGAGACGGATGCTGTGAAAAAAACTCTCTGTTCCTTTTCTAAAGAGTGGGGATGGATGGGCAGCGGGCACATGATGTAAACACTGCTGAAAGGAAAACAGATATTGTTGTTGTTGTTTTGCTGCCGTTTTTTGTTTTATTTGCCCCGACTAGCAGCAGCCGCGGCACATATTGGCAGATAGTATTACTTGATGATGATTTCATCATTATTGCGGTATAAAGTGACACAGCGACATGCAGATGTGTACACACACACAAGGAGAACTGATATTGTACACAAAGATACATACACATGGACACACTCTCCGCACCAAATGCATGCAAACATTGGATGAACTACACAACAAGACAGATATACAGACAGACAGACAGACGCATTCCCCACGTGGGCGCTCAGTTCATTACTTCCTGTCGCCTCACAGTTCACCCGTCACCCTCTGCGTGGCAGTCTCATTAGCACCTCCGCTCACCCGGCTTCTGGGCACGTGAAGGCCGTGCATGTGATGTTGTGATGTGGCGTAACAACGTGTTGTGATGCGTGGAGCTCACGGCGTCCCTTGGCCCTCCTCCCTGAGCTTCTCTGTTTGTTTCTGTTTGTTTGCGTGAAGTCTGCTCTGAGCTCCTGCCTCCAGGGGAGATGTGGGGGTCGGATTGATGAGTCTGCTCAGCTGAGGAGGTAGAACGGGTTGACTTGTAACCGCAAGGTCGTTGGGCTGATCCCCGTCTCCTCCTAGCCGAGTGTCGAGGTGTCCCTGAGCAAGACACCTCACCCTGACTGCTCCCGACGAGCTGGCTGTCGCCTTGCGTGGCCGACTCCGCCGTCGCTGTGTGAATGTGTGTATGAACTATTGTAAGTCTATTTGGATAAAAGCGTCTGCTAAATGCCCCCTGTGTAATGTGATGACGTAGTGTCGCCGGTATGGACTCGCATTGTTACAGGTGACGGTCCTAATGGACGCATTATTGTTCAGAGTGATTCACCGGTTGCCACTTGAACAGCAGAGCAGGACCTTAAGAAGGGATTTATTTACTTATCCTGCATTGATTTCTTGCAACATCAGTGTGGTTGCGTGTGTGCACACGTAGCCAGACCACTACACACACATGTGGGCGACAGAAGGGAGGAATCCTGTGTTAGTCTCAGTTGTTGTTGTGTGATTATTTCTATTCTCTTCTTTTGTGTCTTTTATCGCGTATGTCTCTACAATAGGGAGATGATACCGCCTAAATGGCCTATTCATGGCTGATACATTTCTATTATATTATATGTATTTGTAAGAATCACATACGTTGTGTGTGCAGAACATATAAAATAGGCTGGTAGACTGGAGATTGCATTTTTATGGGAATTTGCATTCAACATGAAAGATTTATGATGGGATCATAAGTAATGTATCAGTTGATTCAATGAGACAGGCTTACCGCCATTCTATATTATTTTTTAACCAACCTTCTCTGAATTGGATACTGCCAGATTGTGTCCTCTGTTGATCTGTCTACATTCATTGAGGACAGAGAGGGAGAAGGGGGGGGAGGGGGGGGGGGCGAAAGACCGAGAGAGAGAGGGAGGGGAGAGAGATAACTGAGAGACAGTTGGGAAAAAGGAAAAGAGAGAGAGGGGGCAAGAGAGAATGAGAGCGAGAAGGAGAGCGAGAAAATAAATAGAAGAGAGAGACAGCGACAGAGATATAGAACAAGAGAGGGCGAACGAGAGCAATTAAAGAAAAAGGGAGAGAGAGAGCGAGCGAGAACGAGAGCGAGAGAGAGAGAGAGCGAGAGCACGCGAGAGAGAGAAAGAGAGCGAGACAAGGATGGGAAAAGGGGAGAGTGAGAGCGAGCGAGGACTTGTCATACTCCCCCGGGGAGCGGAGGAACTGTACAGAGAGTGCCCGGCGGCCTCTCCGTCCTATTACCGCGCAGCGAGTGGCCCAGGGGAGCCCTGCTCGCCCACTTTCAGACGGCAAGGTGACACGAACCCCGCATTAACCCCGGGGTCAGGAGATCACCGCCGGGGGCCCCCGCCGAGAGAGCCCCGCGGAGGGATGGAGGGAGGATCGCTCCATCCCTTTCAAAAGAGGCTTGTTGTCGCTCCTTAACATGAGTCAGTGCAGTTAAAAGCGTTAACTAGTCTAGTAATCATTTACTGATGTTGTTCATGTATTTCACAGTATTTAAGAGGGCTAGGGTTAACTTTAACCCTATTTTAATAACATTCGAACCCTAACCCCAATGCTAATGCTGTTATGGGGATGAGTTGGTTGGTATGGGGATGAGTTGGTTGGTGTGGGGATGAGTTGGTTGGTATGGGGATGAATTGGTTGGTATGGCGATGAGTTGGTTGGTATGTCACAGCCCGAAAGGATGCGACACAAATGAGCGGGTCAGAGTATGGTTCCCCATGAACAAATAATGGTTTATTCGTATTCACAGAACAAATGATTAACAAAACCCTTAAATGCGCTGCCCTTAAACGTCTGCGCCAATTCAAAAACAGACCGAACGAGCACAACCAAACACAAATGCGCTACGGTAGCCGTCCGCCTTCCGACACAAGCACGGAATGAACTAGCCGTCGGGTGGGTGTGGCCCTGCTGCCCCCCCCCGCCGGTGGGCAGAGCGGAGGATCTTTTAAAGGCTGCAGGGCGCCAGGCACCGGCACCCAATCAGCCTGATCAGCCATGCCCACACCACTGATTGAAGCAAGAACATCAAGCATTAGGACAAACGAAGCCATTAGGCATTAGGACAAACGAAGGCATTAGGCATTAGGACAAACGAAGGCCAGAGAGCCGTCACACAATGGTTATTATGTTATTATGCTATGTCAATTAAGGTTTAATTGATGTACTTATTGAGTGTCACCTATATTTCTGTGTGGGTGTGTGCATGTTTTTGTGTGCATACGCGTGTGTGTATATGTGTTTGTGTGTATGTGAATGTGTACCTTAACCTACAATAACACCTTACATGGATACATGTTAATTGTAGTACACTTATTTTAGAGTGCTACCTTTATTATGTGTGTGTGTGTGTGTGTGTGCGTGCGTGCTTGTATGTGTATGCATTCATGTGTGTGTTTGTGTGTGTGTGTATGAACGTGTACCTACCAAAACACCCTCCGTGGGTAGATGGAAAGAGAAATTTGTCGGGAGGAACAACATCAATGTTTAAATTACGATGCTCTCATGTACCTCTGGATGGACCGTATTTCAGTTGTCTGTGGTGCAGAAGGGAGAGAAGGGGAGAGAATGGAAGAGAAGGTTGCATTGGTTACATAAAAACCTAAATAATGAGGTGTTTATGTACTTTGGAACAAAATGAGATAACTTACACTATTCTACAGAAGGGACACTTGGCATCATAATTGTTGTTGTTATCATCAGTCAAAATATAGAGGCATATCCATATTTTTTCCCCAATAAGATTGGTCTGTTATGTTAACCATCACTCACTTTGCTCACATGCAAATGCAGAGAAGGGGAGAAGGGAGCGAGAGGGAGAGAGGGGGAGAGAGGTGGAGAGAAGGAGAGAGGTGGAGAGAAGGAGAGAGAGGGAGAGAAGGGAAGAGAAGGAAAGAGAGGGAGAGAAGGGGAGAAAGAGCGAGAGGGAGAGAAGGGAAGAGAAGGAGAGAGAGGGAGAGAAGGGAAGAGAAGGAGAGAGAGGGAGAGAAGGGAAGAGAAGGAGAGAGGGAGAGAAGGGAAGAGAAGGAGAGAGAGCGAGAGAAGGGGAGAGAGGGGGAAAGAGGGGGAGAGAGGTGGAGAGAAGGGAAGAGAAGGAGAGAGAGGGAGAGAAGGGAAGAGAAGGAGAGAGAGGGAGAGAAGGGGAGAAGGAGCGAGAGGGAGAGAAGGGAAGAGAAGGAGAGAGAGGGAGAGAAGGGAAGAGAAGGAGAGAGAGGGAGAGAAGGGAAGAGAAGGAGAGAGAGGGAGAGAAGGGGAGAAGGAGCGAGAGGGAGAGAGGGGGAGAGGGGGAGAGAAGGAGAGAGAAGGGGAGAGAGAAGGAGAGAGAGAGGTGGAGAGAAGGGGAGGGCAGAGGAGAGAAGGGAAGAGAAGGAGAGAGGGGGAGAGAGGGGGAGAGAGGTGGAGAGAAGGGAAGAGAAGGAGAGAAGGGGAGAGAGAGGTGGAGAGAAGGGAAGAGAAGGAGAGAAGGGGAGAGAGAGGGAGAGAGGGGGAGAGAGGGAGAGAATGAGAGAGAAGGGGAGAGAGGGAGAGCGGGGGGTGGGTCTCGCTCCAGCAGGGTACAGACCTGGCAGACCTTTCACTGCAGACGCTTGAATAGGAAATCAGCTGCCATTCACTCTTTGGCCTCCTGCCCCCCAGTGGTGAGGGCCACACACACACACACACACACATATATATATATATATATATTTGTATGCGGGCTAGGCACAGACGCAGACACATTAATGCATTATTGCTTGTTTTTCTCTGGAGCAACATCCATGAATCAAAGATAAGACTGTGTTGAAGTCTTGTATTTATTATCCATATTTTATCTATTTATTATTGTATATCTAATGTGCTGGAATACATTAGGACGGCTGATCATTGTTTATTTTCTATGATAAAGTAAGGATTAGGAAACATATAAGCTGAGTCTAGCACTGCTGGCACAGATAATGGGTTGCACATGAACCACTTTTTATCACAATGATATCCGGGGAGAAATCATGTATGTGATATCTCACGAGAAAGAAACGTTTTATATTAATGTTGGTCATGAAGGTGACCAAGGGGCAGGTAGAGGCGCTGTCAGGCTGATTTATGACTTATTTATTTATTTATTTGCCGTGGACACAAAAAACTACCCAGCCCTAAAAACACGTCTACATCAGCACCTTCCGCACCTGGCGGAACGCACTGATTCGCTGATAAACACTTTTCGACTTCTACAGTCTAAAAACATATTTTTGGGACTTTTTGCTATCATGATGACATTTGCATTTCATTTTTCAAAGTTCAAACTTGCTGCCCAAATAAGGAGTTTGATTAAATCGGTTGATTCTTAATCCTTCACGTCTGGACAGGCCTTGTGTTCTATCAGCTGGAAGAATCCACAGCTGCTGTCTGTATTCTGACAGCCTTTGATCGCTCCATTCTCAGTGCGACGGGCATGAGTAAGAATCCTGTTTTAGCTCAGTGAGAGATACAGCAAAGAGGACACCCAGGCCCTATTCTCTTTGGCTCTGTATTCACAGATCTGTTTGAACCGAAGAGCATCCGGTTCGGTCTGAAGAAGGCTTTCACGATTAAATGACCCGTCTTCCCACGACTCCTCAGCGAAGGCCGTGAGTGTACTTCAGAGTCAAGATGAGCGGGTCCAGGCCAGGCTGCTTCACCTCTCTTGCTTCGTATTTGTTTTGACCAATCTTGTGGCTCGAGGCGGGGATCTGGGAGGATTCCTTGGTCAGCGTACACAAACTCGGCAAGCACCAGTGAGCTTCTCCCTGGAGTGAATGTTTGGTTGAAACATCGTGTCTGGTCTCCAATGTTTGAGGAAGCTGCTTGTAAAGGTTCCTGAAAGAGGAAACACTCACACTAACTTTTTCATGCCTATCTTCAAAGGTACTATTCTTCTGGTCAATGACCCACCGACTTTTGTGTGGAGTACAAAAAAAAAGCAAAACATGCTCATAACCACGTCGAAGAAGTCCGCATTTCCCCCTGTATATTGTTCTGCAG
The DNA here is from genome assembly GCF_949987615.1 of Pollachius pollachius. NCBI lineage: Eukaryota > Metazoa > Chordata > Actinopteri > Gadiformes > Gadidae > Pollachius > Pollachius pollachius. The sequence continues at coordinate 6,092,234 of NC_136935.1, forward strand.
GACAGTGTTCCCCCTTCGTCCCTACAATGATCAAATAGTTGTAAATAACCACACTCATAAGTGTGTCGCTCCTTTGATCCATCTTGCTGTGATCGACGCTTGAGTCAAAACCCGTGGCTCGGCGGCCTCTGATTGGTCCGTGTGTCTGTCTGTCTGTCCTGCTCCGCAGCTGTGGCTGTCCACCCCTGGAGAAGGTGTGGGAGGCGGACCTGGAGGCCTGCCACCTCTTCCTGCGGGGGCCCCAGCTCCGGACCCCCAGCTACAGCGGGCCCGCCTCGGAGGAGCCCCCCTGGGCGGTGGCGGCGGCGTGGTCGTTGTTTGCGCCGGTGCCGACATCCACCAAAGAAGAAGAAGAGGAGGACTGCGCCATGCTCACGGCCCTGGGGGGGAGGTGGTGTCCCGAAGCCAACCTGCAGCACTCAGAGTTCACTAAGGTGTGTGTGTGTGTGTGTGTGTGTGTGTGTGTGTGTGTGTGTGTGTGTGTGTGTGTGTGTGTGTGTGTGTGTGTGTGTGTGTGTGTGTGTGTGTGTGTGTGTGTTTCTCTGTATGGGTGCCTGAGTACATGTCTGTGGTTTTGTGTATATGTGCATTTGTGGGTGTGTGTGTGTCTGTCTTTCTGTATTGGTGTGTAGGTGAATTGGTCTTGTATGTGTTTGCGTGCGTTAGTGTGTCTCTGTGTGTCTGTGGGATTGTATGTGTGTGTGTGATACTGTGTATAGATGTGTGTGTGTGTGTGTGTGTGTGTGTGTGTGTGTGTGAGCGTGTGAGCGTGTGTGAGTGTATATGTGTATGTGTGCGTGTCTTGTGTGTGTCTCGGTGTGTTGTGGTTCCTCCCCCAGCTCTGGCAGAACCCTCAGGGTTCACTAAGGCACCCACGAGAACCCTGTGTGTCTTGTGTTGTGGTCCCCCCCCCCAGCTGGGACAGAACCGGCCCGGCCTGCCCATGCATGATTGAGTCGTAGCAGGCCTATACTACCCCACCCATCAGACTTGTTGTCTTGCACCTAACAGCTCACAGATGTATTCTTCTGAATCGAATTCCCTTTTGCGAAGGACGTCTCCAGAGGTCATTGAATTATTCATTCTTACATGAGCTGTGCATGTAGCCTGCCCCAGAAAAGGTCAATTTGGGTGCGTTTCGGTTTTAAGGCCACGTGATTTCCAGCTGTTGTATGGCATCGTATATATTAAATCTGACCTCGAAAAAGCACAAACAATGCATTGTTTTTCTCAAGGTATGCGCGGCTCACTCAAACTACGACCCGCTGGAGTAAGATGAGTGCCTGTTTCTTGCTACGGGGGCTCGGAGCTATTTCCAGACGAGGGAGAAGTGTAGGTCAGAGGGGCGACCATTTGCAGAACAATTGGCTTTCTCAAAGAACCCCCGCCTTCTTTGCGTGGGAGGATGCACGAGAGTGTGTGTGTTTCGGTATGGTTGCCTGAATTTTAGATGGATGCACATGTGTTTGCTTGTTTGTGTGTCTTTTTTGTCCGTCTGTCTTTCTTTCTGTCTGTCTTGGTGTGTGACCACATGTCATTGATTGGGTATGTGTCTGCTTGTGTTTGTGTGTGTGTGTGTTTGTGTGTGTGTGTTTCTCTGTATGGCTGTGTGAGTACATGTCTGTGATTTTGTGTATGTGTTCCTGTGTTTGTGTGTGTCTGTCTGTCTGGGTGTGTGAGTACATGTCTGGGATTTTGGGTAGGTGTGCATGTGTGTTTGTGTCTGCCTGTCTGTATGGGTGTGTGGGTTCATTGATCTTGTATGTGTGTGCGTGCGTTAGTGTGTGTGTGTGTATGTGTGTGTGTGTGTGTGTGTATATATGTGTGCGTGTGTGTGTGTGTGTGTGTGTGTATATATGTGTGTGTGTGTGTGTGTGTGTTTCATTGTGTGTGTATATGTGTGGGTATGTGTGTCATTGTGTATATATATATGTGTGTATATGTGTGTGTATCCATGTTCAAGGGCTCCCACCAGACCCCTTGCCCTAGGCTCGGACCCGCTGCGCTCTCTCCCTTACTCCCCAGCCCCGCCCACGCACAGACCCGTAGACCCGCCTGGCACGGGAACACAGCCAGCGCACATTTAGAAACATACACATGCATATATCTGCTGAGGGCGAGCCAAGTGGGCGACTGGCGGGCATCATGTCTGCCTTCTTGGCTGACTGACAGAGATCGTACTAGCCCTGCATATGGGCAGGAGTAGAAGCTGGAACGATAATGTCCCTTCACGTCTTCATCTCTTTTACGGAGATCCAACTAAACGGCGTGTACTATACTACTGTATGTACTGGCATGAATTAGTCACCTGCAATACTATTATTTCAGTATTTCCATGTATTCGTACCCTAATCAAATAATTTCCATGATATTTAATTGGATGCAACTCCCCGTGATCGCATGAGCTGCATGGTTCTAGTTCCTGCTTTTCCTCTTTGTGTTCATCCTCTTCTCTTCTCTCTCTCTCTCTCTCTCTCTCTCTCTCTCTCTCTTTAAAGCCTCTCTAACTCTTCTCCAGGGAGTCAAGGTGAGATCTGAGGTCCTCTATTCTCCTTTCCTGTCTGTCCTCTATTCTCCTTTCCTGTCTGTCCTCTATTCTCCTGTCCTGTCTGTCCTCTGTTCTCCTCTCCTGTCGGTCCTCTGTTCTCCTCTCCTGTCTGTCCTCTGTTCTCCTCTCCTGTCTGTCCTCTGTACTGCTGTGTTGTAGTGTACTATATGCCGCCCACTTGGACAGATCCAAAGAACCGCTCCTAGAGTCCCCACCGTTACCCTTCAGAGAACACCCACCTTAAGCCTTCTCTGTTTCTAAAGCATTCATTGAGGAAAACAGATGTTAATGCTTGTGTTGCATTAACACCAGACAAAAGGAATATCATGAACGTCAGAGTTTCAATGCAACTTGAAAGTGATGTAATATCCACCAACGTATGCATATGGGAACACCGAAAGATGAAACCAGGGCCTAAAAGAACGATTATTCTGCTTTTGATGCTGCTGTTTGGTTGCTTACCTACTCATATATATATATGAACATATATACATATATACAGTCACCATATGAATGATAAGATTACCCAGAGCTGGTTGTGTTGTGTGCTCCCCTGGGTTTTTAATATGCTGGTTGGGGGCTCATATACCAATGCCATTAGGGCGTATGTTATGGAACATTATATAGAGGGAAACTACGAGTATAGAGAAGAAGCAGGGAATAACAACCGTGACCCAAACCATAAGAACACGAGGTGGAGCGCTATAAATCTAACCAGGAGAAAAGTAATTTGCCAGAGCAAACCGCTCTCTAGTTGATCTGATTAGTGAAAGGCCACAGTATGCAGATGAGGCAGTCGGGGCCACAATAAGATTAGTTAACCATCCCCATTGGAATATTTCCATTCGCCGTCTGAATCAATGAGCCAGCGTGAGCCGCTAACAGGCAGGACGTCGCTGGGTCAAAGCGAGCCGCGCACATTTTCCAATTAAGCGAAGCAGTGTTCAAACTTTGTACATTATTAACGTTCTTTTGGGGGGGGGGGGGGGGCCCTAGGCCGTACGTATACACGGTACAGGTATACACGATAATTAGTGTACGTAGGTACACTAATTATTTTTGTATTTTTCCACAGAATGTACAATTACGCACAGTGAGACCGTTAACAAAGCGAACCTGGAGATGAGCAATTTCATGTGTTTCCTGCGTGTCTTATGGTTTGGTGATGAATAATTACCAAGCCCTCGTTACCTCGGCGGTGACAACGACACAATAAACGGCCGACATAATTGCGCCTTGTATAATTCAGGGGGGGCTGGTCTGTGGCTCCACGGCCTCTACTAAATGTCCCCCCTCCCCCCCCGCTGTTGTGTTGCAGAAACTGGAGGAGTTTTTGTTCTGCATGGAGGACTGCCACACAGAGGTAAGGCTGGACCCAAGGTGGCCTGTTGTCGAACTCCTGCGGTTGAAGTGCTTGTGTCAGTGTGTGTGTGCGTGAGATTGTGTGTATTGCGGTAAGAAGGATGGTGTGTGTGTGTGTGTTATTGTTTGTGTG
>NC_136935.1:6101276-6123776 GCF_949987615.1 Pollachius pollachius
GGTTTTCGAGTACCGTGTGGTGATGCAGGGAACACCGAGAGACGGAGACAGCCAGCGAAGAATGGGAAAAAATATTAACATCAGAACTCGACCAGAGCCCAACACTGAGTCACACTTTATGCACGGCGGCGGCACTGGGCGCCGGTTGTCATGGTGACAGAAAAGGCCACTCCGTCCTCACCCTTTTGAAGGTCCTTATGGCCATTGTGCTCGGAATACACGAAGAGAGATCTCCAAATACCAGATGAACGGAAAGACCGTCACAGAAGAGCGGTATTGTATGGCCCGGAGGTCGGGGGGGGGGGGGCGTTCTCTCTGTCATCCCTCTGCAGTATTCATGGGGGGGGGGGCTCTCTTTAATGGGCTGAGCTTAATTATGAACGAGGACAATCTGTGTCCACGCAGAGAGCCGGGCCAGCCCCTTCCACCCCGTCCGAATTTCTCTTTGATTTCGCCGCTTGCTTAGGACGGACACTCGCACAATTAATTTGGAGTCCCTAAGCAGGTTAAACAATCCCACCCCCCACCTGCCAGACCCCTCTCTATTGATGTCAGACTAAAAGGCCGTATCACCGAGGGTCACGTAAATAATTGAGTTCGGGTTGAGGGGGTCTGTTGGTCTGTGTGGCCACCAAAACCTCCCTGCTGACTTTACTGACGAGCGGATCAAGAGTTACCTCAAGTATGACTGGATGATCGGGACTTTGTGTGTGTCAGGGTTAGGTTATGGGTAAGGGTTGGGGGAGGAGGGGTGTTCCTGTAGGCTCTCACAGCTATAATCATTAAAGGGGTGGTATTATGCCAACAGGTGTTACTGTGTTTAGCCACTACAAGCAATTAAAAAATCAGCCTTTTTCCTGTGTTTTAGTGACATCACAAGTGGTAGTTTCCACCTAGATGTATGATGGATGGATGAGCAACATTTGCTACAGTCCACCGGGGTAAGCTGGTAGACTGATCTATCCAGCGTACATCTAGGTGGACACTCCCACTTGTGATGTCACTAAGGCCCCGCCCACACAGAGCCGAAGTCTTGTACGCTTTGGCCGACCGCCCAGACAGATGCGGCGGATCCGGTGCCCGAAAATGCACTTTTCTGAAACCAGGTCCCAGGGTGGATTCAAATAAAAACAGACCTATGCGTTTTCGTGTTAGGATTCGTGTGGACGCCTGAAACGCAAACGATGACGTCATCGCCCCCCCACCAGCTGGGCGACGTTAGAGTTGCATTTAATTTTTTTATTTAATTTCATTTGTATTCTTTTTTCTAACGCCTGGTAATGGCTAAACACACTCACACCTGGTGGCATAATATCACCCCTTTAAGGAAGCCCGGACCACATGAATCATCGTTCCTCTTTGTGTATGATTGTGCTATCTGGGTGTGTGTCCTTGTGGCATGCCTGTTGTCTATCTGTTGCGTTGCGACAGGCTGTCGAGGTGTGAATGCGGGGCGATGGGATTATCTTATCAGCGTGAGTGACATTGCGCGATGCTTGCTTATGTGTGTGAGTTAGAATCCCAAGCTTCTCCCTCCCAGTCATTTACCTTAACCTACAGCGTGCACAGTCCCTCGCCAAGGAGGTGCAGGAGGTCAAAGCCACCCTTCAAACCATGCTGGCACAGCTCAAAGAGGAGGAGGAGGAGGAGGAGGAGGTGGAGGAGGAGAGGCATAGGACTGCGATGCATGATTGCGATCTCATGGAAAATGGAATTGAGGACGAGGAGGAGGAGGAGGAGGGGGAGAAGGAGGACGAAGAAGAGGAGGACCAATATTTCAGTGACAGCTGGGACATCTGAAATGGAAAGTAGTCTGACCAAGCACTCACCCAGAGACAGCTTTTATCTGCAGCCTGACCTCATCTTAGTGGTGGCAGCAGCTTCATATCTGTTTAGTGGCTCCCACACCCGTCCACTGTTATATAGGAACGAGGACATTCCAGTGACAACTCCTCGGAAAATAAACGCATAGCATTTAGATGGAAGTGGCCTTTTTTCAGTAGAAAAAAACCCATAAGTGCATTAAACTTGAAGACCATTTTAAATATACATTTTGCCTAAATAATCTTGTAGGAAAGCCTAACCAGCAATTGCTAAATTGTGCCTTTGGTGTCAGTGCCTCTGAAAAGTGCCACCCAAGTGTGTATTTATCCAGCTGTGTAGGACAAGATCTCTTTTGATCGCATCGAGGCTTCCTGTGTGTAGGCTCATTTGAATACAGGACCAAGTGGACAATCACACACTGTTACGACCACTGAACTGGAACATGACTTCCACATGGTTTTAAAACTAACAATGCGTCACATTTTCTGTTATGACGCAATCTGATTGGACTTGATGGGATATTGAAGTTTTTGATAGCTTTGTCCAGGAGATAACTTAAAATCGTGTGGTGCTAAAGAAGTTACTGTAACTTGAGCGCTCTATTTGTTTTTGCATTTGAAGAAAACTTTATTAGGATGTGATCATTGTACATTCCTTAATGCAGGCTCATGTAGTGGGATTATGGTTTATCATATGCATGTAATCAATATTAAGGGTTCCGATATGTGTGTATGCACACAGGGAGGTTATTTTTTCAACTGCTGTTTTTGTTTATCCCAAATAAGGCACTTTTTTTTTATTTCGTGTGTGTTTTTAAATTACGTTTTCATTGTGTGAGATTTTTTATAAAAAAATATATCCAAGATCCTTCAAAGGAAAGTATCATAGGTCAAGTATAACATCATTCCGCAAAGGTATAACCACAACCTCTTTTGAGAGACATCCAATTTTGTATTTTTACAACTGCGCCTAACGTACTGCCAAAAAACCACTGTGTACCGCCTTTGTATTATTTATTCATTTCCTCACTAATTACAGCATGCTCCAGCCCACCCCTACCAAACACATTGTCCTGGTCGTTCTTCTTCTGACCGCTCGCTTGATGGATGCCTCTCTTGCCTTTTCATTGAGAGCTGAACACAGTGCTAACCCAATAAAACCAACCGATCAGGGGACGAGGAGGCAAGACGGACGACCAGGAGACAACGCTGAAGTCATAAACGTCATGCCCTAATCACCTAGGGAACTGCAGGCGTGTGTGTGTGTGTGTGTGTGTGTGTGTGTGTGTGTGTGTGTGTGTGTGTGTGTGTGTGTGTGTGTGCGTGTGTGCGTGCAAGGGGTTAATCTCGCCCCAACACTGCCGGTCTTGTGTGGATAGACTAGCGTAGAACCCCCCCCCCAACCACTATCTTTCCAGAAGGCCCTGAGGAAATGGCAGGGCTTGTTTTCTCGATCCTCTCCTCTTTCTTACAGTGCCAGTCTGTATTTGTATTTTGGGGTTTTTACGACCCCCTCCCCACCCCTCCGGGTTAGGGAGGGGGGGAGAGAATTTCAAAGGCTTCCCTCTGTTGCAAAGCCGCCCGTGCGTAGGGTTGTAAACACGGCTGTCTGTTTACGGGCCTCCTCGCCCAAACAATGGGGGCCCTCGTACATCCCAGGAGGGGACAGAAAGAATGGTCTGTGGCCGGGCCAGCGGGCCCCCAGAGCATCTATCACGTCCAGACAGCAGCGTGCAGGCAGGCCCTGGCTCTCAGCACAGCACCCCCTGCCTCTTAATTGAATCGGGGGATCGCTCCGTACGGCTCAGCACAGTTCATACTCTGGTGTTCATGGATTTCACCGTAGAAAAGGGAAAATCTATTCTGAGCCAATTCAGAAATCGACTTAGTTTCCCCGTGATTGGATCCTCCGCGTTGTAGAACATGCATTGTGAACACATGGATGTGTCTGGGTGAGGGATTGTGATTGGTTTAATGTTCAGATCAAGCCCGGTTTGGCCGCCTTGTGAGTGAAACTGGGAAAGCTGTTAGTCCGTACGTATCGCCCATTCAGACAGGGAACATGGCCCTGTGGCCTCTGTCAATTTGCCACTGGATCTGTGTATATACGATCCACTGAACGGCTGTTATCATACGAGTTTAATAGTAGCCATTCATCTTTTCTACATGTTGAATCGTACTTTTACTGCGAATACCACTTAGAATGTTTTGGTATTCATGTTTTTCTTATTCTCTGGGTTTGACATTGGAAATCTGTGCGTATGTCATTCCCAAATGGCTCTTGCCGTCAAAGCATGTGAACTGACAGTTATGGCTGTGAGCCGGAGATGGATGTTAAATGAACGGATCACAGTTCAACAGGACACAGAGATGATAACTCCCACTGAGGAACGGGACTTTCCCATCACTCCCTTTTCAACAGTCCCTTCACAGCTGGCGTGGATCCTAATTCCGATTCATTACCATTCATTACAATGTGTCAAGCTTACAATCATTTATTAGGGACTACAAGGATATTATTTTGAGGCGAAAATCCCCCTCCCCAGTGAATAAAGAGAGGTTCAAATTGACAGCCTGACTTGTCTCTTTCAGACGTGGTGTGGAGACCGGGAGGACAGCTAAGGGTGAAGTTGGAGAAAAACAGGAGGTTTCTCGTCTCGTTCCGTCCTCCCCTTTTCTTCTCTGGTGTGGAAGAAAATGAAAATCATTCTTTAATTAGGACTCCTGTAAGAGCGGGACCGCAGCCATCTCTCCTATCAAACAGACCCATTTTCTACCATTTACCGCTGGACGAGAAAGGAGTTAGAGTGCTGGAGGCTCTCAGAGGCTGGTAACAAGCCCAGCTCCTATTTTTCCCTGCTCCTTGTAAAATTAGTGTTATTTACTCCCCATTTCGGAGGGAATTATTCATGGGGAAATTTGCAGTAATAGTCTGCACACGAGAAAAAAAATCGGAGGGGAAAATTAAGTGGTTGGATCGATCCATGTAGACCTACCCTAGAAAATCTAAAGAAATACTTCCAGGAAAGGACTTTTGTGTGTAATGAATGTCATTACGTTTTTAGAAAGATTAAAAAAAAAAAACATCCCGTCGTCTTCTTTTTCATTCGATAAACCCCCGTATAAGTTCCCGTGCAGACACTCAAACCGCGTACGTGTCCTCGCCTCGGCTTGGTGGCGTTAAGGCGCGCCCCCGCGAAGGAGGGCACAGTCACGGGTATGTTGCTAGTGCTGTGTTTTGAGGGCCATGGTGTTGTGACCGGAGGGAGCCAGGGGGCCAGAGCGACGAGCGGTGGCTAGGCTGACGCTCATCAGTCCTGACAGCCCGCTCACTTGGCGCAGGATTGCCCTGCACTGCGGACAACGCCCCAAGACAGACTTGTGTGTCGGTGACACAGCGCGCTGGGTAACAGTGGTATGAAAGCGCTGGCCTTGGTGGTAAGGGAAGCCACCTCCTTTGATTCAGCATGTTGTGATAAATAAGCTGTTGGGTTCGTTGGGGTCAGCGCTGCGGAACACACGTCTCATGTCTTCCATTTGTGATAGCGTTTGGTAATTGGAAATTATGAACGTGGGAGCTTTTTTGCTTTGTAGCTTCTTTAATATGGATGGTAACAACTTTATATCATCATTATTTAAGAAGTTACAAAGCTAACGAGTCCCACATTCAACATTAGTACAATACAATTGTGCTGTTTGCTTTGAAAAGAAAAAAGGAAAAATGAAACAAAGAATAATATCATGCTTTATATGAAAGACCAATTATAAAACAAATAAGATTACCCTCATCTGAACTGAAGAAGGGCAACTAATTTTCTATCCTAGAGCTATCATTGAACACGACCTTTACTGTACGTTCCATAACATCAACAACCACAACAACCAATGTGACACCAGCCGCAGACAAAGGGAAACCATGATCATCACTTCCTGCTGTAACAGGGGGACGATCACACCTCCTCCAGACGCCATCGCTTCACCTTGGCGCCTCTCGGGGGGTGGGTGTAGCGGACGCGGGGGCGTGAGGTAAAATATCACGCCGGCTCCCCCATCCCTCCCACTTATCCCCCGAACCAGACAGCTACCACACCGCGGGACCGAGGGGGGGGAGGGGGGGGGGGGATCGATGGAGGTGATGGATGACGGGCTGGTTCGGTGGTGGTGGTGGAGTTGGCGGGGGTCGGGTTCGGTGTATAGAAGATTGGAGGTGCAGGGTGGATGGGGAAGATGGGAGAAGGTGGAAGGGGGAGGATGGGGGAGTGAAACCACTGCCTGGGTGGAGCCTGATGGGGGTGGATTCTACACCGCACACGGCAGCGGGGCCACGTCATGGTGCGACCAGTTTGGGATACTGGGAGCTGGTTCAGAACTGTCCTGTGGCGGTGGTGATTGATGGTGCGATTTGTCCCAGTCATCGTACCGTATGACGTCGTTGTGGGTATTTACAATTTGGGCATTTAGCAGACGCTTTTATCCAAAGCAACTTACATTAAGTACATTTATCAGAAGAAAAAGAAACAACAATTTATCGCGGTACAGGAAGGATGTTCATAGAACCAAGTGCAAAGCACTAACAATTACAAAGATAGCTAGGATAAGACGCTACACAATGCTAAGTACTATTTTTGAGTGCAAGGACGTACAACATACAATAAGTGGATTTGTTGTGTATTCCTGGTTTGCTATATAACCATTTCTGAAACTCCATCATCAGAGGGTTAAGGGTTCTATATGGGAGCCTTGTTTGCTGCATAACCCCTCCTGGTTACGGAGCAGGATTTCAACACACTAAACAGGGTCATATTGCCCTGGTCTGGTGTGTATATCAGTTGGGTCACGATCATTTGTACACTCCTTTGAGCCCTCCAAGACCAGTATTGATTTAGAACGGAAAAAAGCATCCACTGGGCTGTTCTGGGCTGTGGTGATTTGACCTAGTTCATGAAACCGTCATGTAACCGCCCCCACGAAAGGGCATGGGTAAGGGTAAGCTCCATGCTGGAGACGCTATTTATTTTATTATCCATTAAACTACAGGACTACTTCGATGGGAGCTGAGGCATTGAGTTGCGTTACTTTGGATCACAGCGCGTTAATGGCTCAGGTGTTGAGCGGTAGGCCAACCTCTGCTCTTTGGAGCTGGTGGTGTGTGGCTCCCGGCCAGACCTGAAACATGCGTGTTTTCGCGCTGTCTTAACAAGGCATCTCAAGGCTAATATATGCAAGTTGAACCCCATCCCCAAAGGCCTGCATGGCACATATGTACCGCCACATTAACACACACCCATTGCCACACATGCAAGCACGTAAGCACAAGCACGCACACACATGCGTGTGGATGCATACGCACACACACACACATACACATACACACACATACACATAGATAAAGCTGCTGCTAATGCTGGCATTTAGCCTTACACTGATGTTATCATGTCTTCACTCCTTCGAGTGTTGGACATTTACAGCAGTCCAATATTAAACACATTTTAGAAAGAGTAAGCATGTGTTTCCGTACCTGATAAGGTCATATAGAAAATGTGTTGCATTATAAAATGTGTTCTTTAACCTCTTAACCAGGGACACTTTAAGGTTGATGGATTTGCTGAGTAACATGCCAAAAAATCAGATCTATATAAAATCTAAAAGAACACGTAAATATGCGACACATAAACATACATTGCAAAAGGATTAAATATGTTGCCATATCATTTCTATTTCGTGCGTAATCCCTGATTTGCTGTTATCGCTTGAACCATTGACATGATTAAAATTTTATCACATTGAATTTGTGGAATGTGAGTGTTTATGAAATTCTATGTGTGTGGGCCAATCTCATAGAGTGAACTCCTAGTTTGCATTGATCCCCAAAGCCCCCTTATCTAAACGTGTGTGTGTGCGTGCGTGCGTGTGTGTGTGTGTGTGTCTGCGTCTGTGTGTGCGTGTGTTTGTGTGTGTGTGCGCGCACACGCATGTGTGGCCAGCTATCCTATAACAGTGATGTAAACGGCCAATAATCTGTTGTGAGCCACACCTTATCTCACTAGGCCCTGCATGCGTGTATCGTATGGGCGGGAAAATTGTTTAAACGTACAGGGCTTAAGCCTTTAAAGCACAGCCAAAGCCACGTGCGCTTTCACCACCGCAATCACAGTATTACCCTGTGCGTAATCATGACCTGACCTCTGGGTCGCCCACATCTCGCCTGATCGACAGCCCGGGATGAACCACGGGCTGGTCCAAGGGATTATGGATCAGCTGCTGTATATGTCTCCCTGGATGCACAAGCTAATCACCGCGATCGATCCCCCCCCCCACTGGAGGTGTGGTACGAGGGGACCAAATCCTCTCAGCATCTGCTGGGTATCTGGCCGTCGCGTTGCTCTTCTCGCGGGCCTCGTTTCATCAGACTGAGCAACAGGACTGGTGGGAGATCATCGCGTCTGTGTGTGTGTGTGTGTGTGTGTGTGTGTTTGCTATTTTATTAGCACCCGGCTACCTGAATATTATATACCGATACTTTATATATGTGTGTGTTTGTTATTCAATTTGGCTGGTACTTTATATATATAAACAGTATATATATATATATCTATCCTATATGAACACGGCAACTCAATCATTTTGAAAAACAAACAACTATCACTGTAAAACAATTGAGTAAAAAGAAAATCTATTGTCTTACTAAAAGCAATTTGTGGCAGAAAGTCTATAGTGCCATCAGAAGGAACAAAGCCATCTCAGTAGGAATCGATAGACACACAACAGACCTCATTGAGGACTGTTGGGAGATGAAATGAAAACAGCATGTTGCCTTCACACCTTTAGCCATCAACAGGTATAAAACAACCCAACAGGATGACTTCATGCCCAGGAAAATGCAGTGGGTGGCTGTGGGGGGAATACTGTTGTTGTTCAGGTTTGGCTTTTTACCATACTGCAGAGAATTCGAGAGCTGACAGGAGCTGGGAAGACCAACAAAGTGTGTTGGTCTAATTTCAGGGTTCACCTCTCCATTCCAGTCCCTGTGTTCCAGATTTTTTTGCTGATGGGAGAAAGGAATTGTTTTAGAAAAAATGGTTTGCCCTTTAAATATGTGCAGCCTTGATATTAGAACGTCTACTTTGTAAATAGATTACATTGATTGTTGAGGTCATACATTTACATCTAGGGCATTTAGCAGACGCTTTTATCCAACAAGATATCGCGGGACAGTAAGGATGTTACAGCTTGTACAGTCATAAACAGAATGCATGACGCACATCATACATTGTTGGCATTTGACGTGGTTGTAGGCAATTCTCTTACGCCACTATAGGTTTTCCCATGCGTTTGGGATACAAAATGTCCATACAGAGCCTTATTGGCTGAAGGGAATGTCGGCCCGCACTGATGTGCCTGATGTGCCCCCCCCCCCCCGTACAACAGGCTAGAGTCTGCCCCTCTCAGGGTGTGGCCGGTGTCTCGCGGGGGCTGTGTCTTCTTCAGAAGTTCCCTGGACCAGCTTCCTGTAGGCTGCGGATGTGAACCGAAGACCCTCCATGTGAACACCCTGGAGGGGGAGACTACAGGCTATCGGCGCTGACCCCCAAGAGGTCACGACCCCCCAAAAGTCACCAACATAGCCGCTAGTCGAGCTCTCCTTCTTCCGGAATAATAAAGCCGATGTTTTGGTTCCTGATGTTTGTTTCTTCGGTTTGTCTCTGTTGTTCTTCAGCTGAGAGTTTGAGCTGGGTCTGCGACGTTGGAACCGGTTATTTTGGTCGTTGGGAAAGAGGTTGTGTTTGAGTGGCAGCGACGTCAGGAAAGAAACAAACTGATGATAGCATCATTAGTTCATACTAATGCAAACAAGAGATTCCGTCTGATTCGGGAATTACGAGGGAAGGAAGCAACCCGTCTCAACGGACGCCTGCCCCCCCCCCCCCCCCGTTTTCTTTCATTAGCGGTCCTCTGAGTATGACACACACGCACACACACACACACACACACACACACACACACACACACACACACACACACACACTTTCTCTCTCTCTCTCTCTCTCTCTCTCTCTCTCTCTCTCACACACACACACACAATCTCCACCCGAATCAGCTGAATTCTTAGCTTGTCATTAACTGTAAGCTCCGGGTAATTACTGATAAAAGTGAAACACAAAAAAGAAACATGAATCAATAGCTGGGGGGGGCAGTCACAAATACGCTGGCCCTCCCACGCCACCACAGTTACCATAGCAACGACAGACTCCGGTACCATTACTATTTGTATTATTGTTATTATTTTGACGAGGATGCCATCTCCTCAGTGTGTGGGTCTTTGTGATGTGGAACGTGGCGGCGGGGGCAGCAGCTTCTCGTCATCTTCAAGGTGCCATCTGCAGGAGAAGGACCCGCTGAGCCTATCTGTCAGGGAGCAGCCGGCAGCACAGGTGAGGCAGCAGCAAGGTGAGACATGAAGCGGCCGCCTGGCTGTTCTCAGAAGCCCTCTAAGAGCACACACGCACACAGGAAAGAAAGTTAAGTGAAGATGATGCATCGGGAACAAACGGCAGCAATCTATTGATCTCCTCTGGGTGTTGTGAGCTCCGAGCTCTGCATGGTGCCCCCTGTGTGTCGTTCCTGTGATACAGCAGCCATTGTGTGAAGCTTGGGGGGGGGGGTTCTGTCTTTCACTTTTCTCTTTGGTTGATTCCGGAATGAATTCACACGACGACACCAGCAGTCAAACGGAATCAGTGATTGGCAGCACAACAAAAAAAAACAACGAAATCTGGTCCAAGTCTGGTAGCTCTGCAGGGTTCTCCTCGCTGCCGTCCTGGCCCAGGGCGGCTTCGCCCTGAAAATAGGCTGAGCCCGGCATTCTCACATCTGTCAGCGCAGCGGTTGACTGCCTCGCTAAAAGCAATTACGACTCCGATTGGGCTTAATGACATTGAGGCGGACTCACTGGCTCAGCTCTGGGAGAGGTGAGCCGCTATTTATAGTTCCGCCGGAGAAGACACCTGATGCGTGGCTCCATCAAAGCATCCAGGATAGAGTGCTGTGATCCTGCTCGCCGGGGCCTGATTGGTTCAGGTGGGTTGGGGGATTATTTATTTATTTTTTGGTATTTTTTCCCTTCCTCGTCATGACCTACTTGCGACGCAGCGACGACCCTGAGCTTGCCAAGCGGAGATATGTCAATGCCAAGCGCGACCTCGTTGAGCATCCCACCGGGCCGCCGTCATCATCATCGTCATCATCATCATCATCGCCAACCACCGCCGTCACAATCTTCATCATCGTGATTCTCCTGTAATGAATCAGTCACACAGGTTCACCCACCGCAGAGCGGTAGAGCCCGATGTGAAGCAGCTCCGTCTGTCATGGAACCACGGAGACCGTGAGGTTCTCTCTTCAGTCCTAGATTGTGAAAAGCTTGTTCATTGCTACTGAGGGGAGTTTGCCGATTCCATCGGAAGGCGTCTCTATCTCGTCATTTATCTCTGTTTGGCCGCGGCTCACTCTGGGGTGGCTGTGCACAGCGGTGTCGACGCGAGCGCACGTAGGCCTGATGGACATCTGCACTGGCACGCACTCGCGCAGCGCTGATGGGGATGAATCACGCACACGAGAAATCACGCGCACGTGCGCAACATTTTCACAGCTCTTCTGACTGCATTAGTCGCTCTCCGTCAAGGCTTGGCCACCAGTACGCTTTCCTAGATGTGTTGCAAAGAAACACACTGGTAGCATCTATGTGAAATACTGAAGTCACTTGTGGAGACTACTTTTTCGATGCTGCTAATGGTTATGTTTTTGAACAGTTCTTAAGTTATGAGCTAGCGGCCAGACTCCATCCATTTGGTGTCCAGAGTTTATTATGGTTTCTGTGAGCAAACTGTTGAATCTGGGGGATCTAATCCATCAACTCTGTGTACAACACTACTCATATTGTTGTGGTATTTAGCTTCCCCAACGCCCCCGCCCCCCCCGCCCGTGTAAAACAAGTAAAGGAAGCTTAAAAGGTCAATCCTTTAACTGAGCAACCAAACAATTACATTCATTGTTGCAGTCAGTGCCAAGAGATCAGGAGTCATTTGTATTTTGAAGCGCTTAGCCTAGCTTAGCAGGGATTTCTCCCTGGTAGGCGAAAGCTGAGCAGTAAACTAAATTAACCCCTTGCACATGTTTCCACTGGGCTCTTGCCCAAAGACAATGTCAAGTTCTCAATAATTGGTTCAATTTAGCCCATTTTTTATCTACATTTAAATCATTGGGAGGCTTGGAACATTTTCCTTCAACAAACCCATTGCAGCGTACGCATTTCACATTCCAGACATTTTCGCCAAACCCGTGATTGACTTTCGCACTTCCAATTCCAATCACCCCGCCAATTAAACATTGTAATTCACCCATGGCGCCCAGATTGGACACACTCTCAACCACGTCGCACTGTACAACGCTCTCATCAAACATGCAGTCACATTGACTTTGACTGTGGCCCCTAGAAGCAGGGTGAGCCATGTGGAACACCAGAAGGTTGACACGGTGGCATTTACCCAGAGAGATGAGTGTGAGACCGGAGGGACTCACGGCAGCGTACCCAGTGCCCGAGCCTTCGCCATCAGGATAATAAGGACAATATTTACTGCCACTGATTGGTCATAACAGCATCAGACGGGAGGGGATTGGGAGTGAAAGCAACTGTCTACCAAAGGTCAAGCTGGTCCCGCCACACTTGTAAGAGATAGCGTCGCCGCTGAGCTTCAAAGAAGAAGCGAGTGCCACCAAAAGGGAAGGGTAATAGAATGTGACTTTGACCAAATGTGAAGATGTGGCCTTTTCTCAGTATTTCATCACCTCAGCCAAGCACTGCCGTGGCTGAGGCAGCCACCAGTTGAAGCCACATGTGATTTAAAAAACGAACGGGCCGAGAAGCTCCAGCCGCGATCGATTTGATATCGAACGTGCCTTGTGTTTGATGAATGGGCGAGATGGAGAACTCTAGATGGGTGTTAAAGGGTATTGAATACTGCACGCACGGTTTGGGTTAAAATGGGTGCACGTTCGAATTGAGATGTGAATGCTTTGCTTTGTATATTGAAAATGTGAAGTAACTCAAACATTGTTAAGAATACAATTGGAATGAATTTCATAAGTCGCCTTATTACACTACACTATACATATATATATATAAACATATATATACTATATATATATGTATATATATATATATATATACATATACATATATATATAATAATTCGATTTGAGTTCTTAAAACATAAAGGACATCAAATAGAATCACTTAGGGAATAGCAATTTTTCCCTCGGCGCTAAAAGCCCCCCTAAAAGAACCCATTCATCCAGCTCCATTTATCGGGCACTCTTTATCACACACCCCCAATCTAGACTTATTTCAGGCTCCAGCTGCACTGTGCTGACTGCAAATAGCAGCCGCTAATACACTGACCCCTCCGACGCCGCTGCCTACCAGCAGAAAGTGAGACAGATGTGCCACAGTCTTCCTAGCCCCGAGCACTGGGTTCGGATCAAACAACCTTCTGTGGAAGTTAAAAATAAGCCCTTTCTTTCCTTAACGAAAAAAACATTTTTCCCTCCCCTGATTATTTTAGAAACAGTCTGGCAAGCAAAGTATACGGTCTAAGGTTGGCTGTATGGGGCCTCCCGATTGGGTATGAACGTGCATAGTCATGCCGGTTGATTGACGTAAACACTCACTCTGTTTGTGTTCCCCTGCACCTAGCATAGGTACGCTGAGCTCCTGGGGCCTGTTCCGTTATAGCCCTGACCTCCACCACGTCCGGGAAGGTCAGAGTGCCCGAGCGATGGATACGGCCGTACCTGGGGGGGGAAGCGGTGGGCACAGAGTCAGCAGCATGTATGATATATCGTCTCCGGTACTCCTGCAGGTCCTGTTTGTCCAGTAATGCTCATGTCTTTTACACACAAGGGCAGCAAGTGTTGGCTGTGGCTGCACCCAGATTGGGCAGTGAAGCGAGAGGTTCTCTCGGTTTTTGAGGACACCATGTTGCAGATTTCGGTTTTGTAATATCCGCCTTCCAGCCTTTTGGTTAGTTTGCGATTTTTTCCAAGCACGGCATAACTGTTGTCACTCCTTGTTAAGTTGAGGGTCCCTCCCTGCCAACGGTAAGCAGCCCGCGATGCAGTTCAAGTGAGAGACAGGGTAAATGAGCCGGTCTGTCATGTCTTTCCCCCCCCAACAAAGCTGAAAGCGTCAGCTTGGGTTCAGCTTCCTTCTTGTTCCCGAACACGCTTTTATTTTGACATGCCTATGTATGTGTTCCCCGCTCTACCGTGGAGGCACTTTTTATTAGGAGTGTGTCTGATTTTGACAATCCACTCCACACACACGGCACAACTAAAGACTGAGAACAGCTCGTTTCTACCGTGGATCCAATCTGCATGCTGGAGGACCGATGAAGGCTGACGACGAGTGAATGCATGAGGATTCAATCACATCATATACGTAAACATAAACAATTTTGTCAGAACCCTTTTTCCATTTGTAAATCCAATCTGTATTATCACACCATAACAAGGAAGCCGGTGCAACACTGCGTCTTACTGGTTTAGCTGAGCGTCGTTTGAAGGCTTGTTTGAGATTCCCCCCCCCCCGCAACATGTCATTTAAAAATAATCGAATGCTGAAAAACACAAGCAAAGACAGATAAAATAGAGACAGATCAACTCATTCAGCCGCGGAGGCTACAAAGGCAGCCCAGGCACGTCGCTTTGTGTCATCTCTAAACGACGGGAAACGCTCTGAAATCCCTAGCTTGATAGCACCAGGCCTCCTCATCCAACGCTAACGTTCTCCGGCTCCGGTTTCGACTGACATCCTTACCGTAACCGTCCCGTAATAACAACACAGTATAATCACAAGAATAACTGACAAGGCGGTATGTGATGCCTTTCCATTACTCTCTTCCCCCCCCCCCCCCCCGAGTGCTCGCACAGATGACCTATATATGCTGTGCCGCTCAAGATGACTTCTGTCACCACGGTGACCGGGGGAACGTGGTGGCCACGGAGCGCCTGTGACGAGCCTGCCTTCAGCCTGCCGACACACATCTGCTCTGAATGTAGTGTGGTCCTGCTTTCCATGCGAACCCTTCCTGTCCTATTACCGCCGGGCCCCTCTGAAGCAGGCCAACGACCGGAGACCACCAGGGGACACACACATACACGGCACAACAACTTCTTTGTAGTCTGTTTTCTATCTGCAGCCACCACGGTCAGAGAGGGAGTTTCAGTAGGGTTTTCTTAGGGAGAGAATACGCTTTTGAGAGAGGAAAAGGGGAGGAGAGGAGCGGGGAGGAGAGAGGGGAGGGGGGAGGACAGGAAAGGAGAGAAAGGGAGAGAAGAGGAGAGGAGGTGAGGGGAGGGGAGGGGACAGGAGAGGGGGAAGGAGAGGAAAGGAGAGAAGGGGAGGAGAGGAAAGGAGAGGAAAGGAGAGGCGAGATGAGGAGGGGAGGGGAGAGGAGAGGTGAGGAGGGGAGAAGGAAGGACAGTACTCCCATTCGGAAGTGTCTGCTTTCTTTTTTAATGTCGGCCCATTTCCCTGCTGTCAGGTCTCTTGTACATCCGATGCCTTATCTTGCTGGGACTTCCCTATTAAATTATGATTTAATAAAGATTGAAATCCCCCTTGAACAACGGATATTTAGACAAAGGGCTACCATGCTGTCTATAGGCTTTAAACATATGCTTCTTTTTACTTCCGCGGCTAAGCCTGGTATGCACATGCGAATGCACAGTATGCACGCGGTATACATCTGTACATGCGAGGGGGTTTCTACTATACTCTTCTGGGACATGAACAGACATTAACAGATGAGCAGTGAAAACAAGATAGATTGGACCTGTATGAGAGCAGGTAAGGAAGCGAGGGGCTGGGGCTAGTGGTGGGGTGAGGGTTGTGCTAGGGTGGTGCCGACTCCTGGACAGAAAAGCACAGCAGGGGAATTTCTAAGTGCAAAATCGCTGATGGTGGTTGTTTTACTCTCTCTCTCTCTCGCTCTCTCTCTCTCTCTCTCCCTCCCTCCCCCCCATCTCTCTCTGAATCTTTCTCTCTCTCTCTCCCCATCCCTCCCCCCCTCTCTCTCCCTCCCCCCCATCTCTCTCTCTCTGAATCTTTCTCTCTCTCTCTCTCTCTCTCTCTCTCTCTCCCCATCCCTCCCCCCTCTCTCTCCCCCCCTCTCTCTCCCTTACCCCCTCCCCCCCTCTCTCTCTCTCTGAATCTTTCTCTCTCTCTCTCTCTCTCCCCATCCCTCCCCCCCTCTACCTCCCTCCCCCCCCCTCTCTCTCCCTTACCCCCTCCCCCTCTCTCTCTCTCTCTCTGTGCTCAGTCAGGGTTTTCTTCCACTGTGCCGAGGTTCACGCTCAGTACTGTCTGGTGGGACGGGGGGATGAGGGGTGAGACAGGGGGGATGTGGGGTGAGACAGGGGGGATGTGGGGTGAGGGGAGGACGGGGAGGCAGATGGAGAGGAGTTAGAACTGGCCTAATTGCCTCTAGCCCGTTAGCACCCGACCCATCTGGCGGGCGGGGGGAGAGCCCCGACGCAGGCTGGGTACCGCCGCGTCCCAGCGTGGCGGGATGGCGTGGCCATCCCGGCACGCTGTTGTTTACGTTGTTGTTATTGTCTGGAGATGAATGATGGAACCCATCACTGACCTTCGACCTCGCCATAGACTGGTTCTCCATCCCTCCGTCTCTCGCTGAAAGACCAGCTTCGCACTGAAACGTTCGCTTTGGGAGAAATTGGGTTTAATATTATACGTCTTCTAAAGACACACACACAGACACACACACACACACACACACACACACACACACACACTAAACGTCAACAATACAGAGCTGGAATCGAAAGGTTTTGAAGATTTGATGTCATGAATTGTGTGGAAGTCGATAGGGGGGAGGGGGAACAATAAAACAGAATGGTTTGAGGAATATTGGACTCTGATGCGCTTCCAGTCGATATCTATGATTTTTCTTACCAGGGATGTGCTGAGAGAAAGGAGATCTTATTCATACGCTTGGATCTGCCTCAAGCCATGGTGACCTGTTGTTCTCTACAGACTGCATAGACCACCACGGGACGTCTGTGTTTACACAACATATGAGTAAACCTGTTTCACGGCCAACACATTTGATCAGCCAGACACGCAGACCCCAAAGATCGAACATCATTTTCAAACCTCAAAATATGATCACACTGTATCCTCCACTGTGTATGTGTATGTGTGTTTGTGTGTGTGTGTGTGTGTGTGTTTGTGAGTGTGTGTGTGTGTGTGTGTGTGTGTGTGTGAGAGAGAGAGAGAGAGAGAGAGAGAGAGAGGTGTGTGTGTGTGTGTGTGTGTGTGTGTGTGTGTGTGTGTTTGTGTATGTGTGTGTGTGTGTGAGAGAGAGAGCGAGGGAGAGAGTGAGAGAGTTATGTGTGTGTGTGTGTCTGTGTGCGTGTGTGTGTGTGAGAGAGAGAAAGTGAGAGAGTTGTGTGTGTGTGTGTGTGTGTGTTTGTGTGTGTGTGTGTGTGTGAGAGAGAGAGCGAGGGAGAGAGTGAGAGAGTTATGTGTGTGTGTGTGTCTGTGTGTGTGTGTGTGTGTGAGAGAGAGAGAGTGAGAGAGTTATGTGTGTGTGTGTGTGCGTGTATGTGTATGTGGGAGGGAGATAGCTGTATGTGTGTGCATGTGTATTAATATGCACGTGTATGTGCGTGGGTGTGTAGGTGTGACAATTCAGTCAGTGTTTTATCTGAGTTATGTGCAGTACAGCCTGTTCTCTCTGTCCGCCCAAATCAGCCCTGGGCTCTGTCTCGTCACAAGTGTCAGTGGTACACACACACACACACACACACACACACACACACACACACACACACACACACACACACACACACAGACACACACACACACACACACACACACACACCACACACACACACACACACAGGCTTTCATCACTAAAGCCCCTCTGCAGGGTGAATTCTCCCCCCCCCCCTCCCTCCCACAGCCCCATGGGGTTACTCTCCCTCCAGCGCTCGCCCCCCCCCCCCCCCCCCCCCCCCCCCCACATGATCTGATTTCTTTCCCGAAAGGTCGAGGAAAGAGCAGGAGCAACCTCCAGCGTGTGTGTACCAGTTGGTGTGTGTGTATGTGTGTGTGTGTGTGTGTGTGTATGCGTGTGTGTGTTTGTGTGTGAGCTTTTTTGTGTGTGAGTACGTGTGTGTGAAAGTGTGTGTGTGTGTGTGTATGTTGTTTGTGTGTGTGTGGGTGTGTGTTTTTTTTTTCTGTGTGTACCAGTTGGTGTGAGTGTGAGTGTCTGTGGTACTGTGTTAGCATGTGCGTGCATGTGCTGGCATAGGTTAATATGTTGAGAAGAAGCATGCGTAGAAGCATACATGTATGTGCGTGACAAGGCTTGTGAATCCGTCAAAAACATTGTTGAAGCCCAAGCAACATATGGAGCTTCAGCTCTGCTCCTTGTCTCTCTCCCTCTCTTTCCTTCTCTCTATCTCTCTCTAGCTGGCTTTCTCTCTCTCCCGCTGTCCCTCCCTCTATTTCCCTCTCTCTATCTCTCTCTCTCTGTCTGTCCCTCTCTCTATTTCTCTTTCTGTAACTCTCCCTACCTCTGTCCCTCTGTCCCTCTTACCCCTCTCTCTCTCTCTCTCTCTCTCTCTCTCTCTCTGATTAGAGGGGGTTAGTGGCGGCGGGGAGGGAACGGAGGGTGGACGACGATGACATAAACAATATCCACAGAAGAATACAGGAAGCCATAGCCTCAAGGGGGGGATCGGGAATTGTTGGCTTCACAATAAAAGCCACTGACGGCTTGTCGCCTGTCACCATTCACCGCACTGCTTCTTCAAAGGGGGGGGGGGGGATTTCCTGAAGCTTGGCTGGGGGGCGTAGGGTGCTGGTGAGCTCATTGATGGAATATCGCCAAGTGGCCAGACTGTGCAGGAGCAGTCTGGTGTTGGTTGATGAAACACAGGTAAGCATTGGGGAGGAGGGGAGGAGAGGAGAGGAGAGGAGAGGAGGGGACGAGGGGAGAGAAGGAGAGGAGAAAGAGGAAAGGAGAGGAGGAGAGAAAAGGTGAGGAGAGGGGAGGAGGGGAGGTTAGAGGAGGGGAAATGCGACGAGAGGAGGGGAGAGAGGAGGAGGAGAGGAGATGAGAGGAGAGAGGAGGGGAAGGGGAAGGAGAGGAGAGCAGGGGAGGGGAGGGTAGAGGGGAGTAGGGGAGTTTAGAGGAGGAGAGGAGAAGAGAAGAGAGGAGACCAGAGGGGAGGAGAGGAGGTAAGAGGAGAGGAAATGTGAGGGGAGGAGGAGAGAGAAGAGGAGGAGAGGAGGAGAGGAGAGGAGGGGAGAGGAGGAGGAGAGGAAGGGTGAGGAGAGGAGATCAGGGTAGGGGAAGGACAAACGACAAAGTAGGAAGGAAAAAAAGAGAAGGACAAAAGAGAGGAAGAGTAGAGTGAAAAAAGGAGAGATGGACAAATGAATATAAAGCATGTGTGCTATTCTCTGGGCTCCAGCCCTCCCAAAATTTCACATGAGACAGCACAGAAGCAGTGCACAGCAGCAACCAGAGAGAGACTGACCTACATGGAGAACACAAAAGTTTTCGTCCGTACAAAATCACTTGAACTGACTCATAAGCCTGTTTTGGGAAGGGACGGTCCCTGGGACTTTGATTGCAGGGATTCGGTGTAAGCAAGGGACACAAAGTGATTTGCCATCACACAATTGCACAATAAGTAGACGTGCTTATTCATAAACCAGGAACAAAACAATCATAGGAAAACAAAGAGAGGTCCCCGAACGCGAGCCGTACACGATTACTGCTGGGAGATGTTGGCTTTTCTCATCTTCATAATTACAGTTCACAAAGTGCAATCCAGCGCCCGGCATTGATGCTACAGCTGACACACGCGTCTCCTGACAACCTGTCTCGCTCACCATAGACATCTAGGGCAGTTCAGTCGCCTGTCCGTTACTGTGGACGCTGTGGTCTCGTCCCCCACCTACAGGGGGGACTGAGACTTCGTCGGTGCCACCATTGATGGACTGTCAGAACCCACGCAGAAGGAATGTGTTCTGAGCATTGACAACAGCAGGGCCTCAATCGCCCTTGTTCCGGCCGTATCAGAGGAGGACATTTGGGATTATTTTTAGTAGCCATGATTGACTTGTCTGTCCAGGGGAGGTGTGTGTATGTGTGTTTGTTTGTGATTGTGTTTTTTTGTTTGTTTGTTTTTGTGTGTGTGTGTGCGTGTGGGTGTATGCGTGGTTTTGTGTGTGTGTGCGTGCGTGTGTTTGTGTGTGTTTTTGTGTTCGTCTGTGTGTTTTTGTTTGTGTGGTTGTGTGTGTGGTCGGGTGGATTGTTCGTGTGTGCGTGCGTGCCTGTGTGTGCGCGTGCATGTGTGTGTGTCTGTCGGTGGAGTGGTGCCGGCTGATCCGGGGCAAACCTGTCTGTCCAGGCTTTTGACATACTTGTGGTGGAAGTGATATGAAGAGGGGTTGTCATTGTGAGGGAGTCTGTGTGCTTGTCCCCTCGAGGTGTTGTCTGGCCAGACAAGTGCTGCTGCTTCTGCTGCTGCTGGAGCTTGACAATGACACAATGCTATTGTCACCTTAGACACGTGAGCAAGGCACTCTAGGAGGACATTCTCAAGACAAAGGCACAATGTGCACACAGGGCAATCTTCATGAAAGAAAGTGCGGAATAAGGTCATTTTTATTGTATTAGCCTTTTAGAACACATTCTTTATTATAGAGGAGGAGATGGGTGTTCACTGACGGTGGCAGGGGTCGGACTCGGAGAACAGGGACCTCTGGGAACCCGGGACGCTTCCTGGGACCGTTGTCCTGGGAACCAACCAACACCCAGTTTGTAACATTCATTAATACTGCAAATGCAAGGAGCTTTATCAGTGGGCCAAAGGCTCAATCACCATCTTGTCACCTCATCAGGTGGTTGATAGTGATTCAACAGACGTTTATCTACATGAAAACCTTCCACATTGCCCCTTTGTTGTATCTAGCTGTTGTAGCTAGCTCCTTACTAGAAGAGGTGGTGACTGAATGGCTGGTAGGGACCTCACCGCCGCATGGCTGTGGATGCATGAATGCATATTTCAGTGGCAGAGATGGAGCACTGTGTGTATTCTTATGATGATTGTTGCATGTGATACACACACACTCACTGTCACACTCACACACACACACTCTATGCGCGCACACTTTCCACCGCACCACCACAAATACACTCGCTGGCTCATGTTCCAATCATCCTCTCTCCACTCCGGCGCACCTGCGTCCTGCGTCCGCACGCAGCCTCCCTACCTGGGGGAAGGTGACTGACAAGACGTGAACAGCGAGGAAGACTCTGATTTGTATTCATTTGCTGCTGATCTCCCGGGAGCGAAGAAGCAGCCACGCTCCTCCTCCTCCTCCTCCTCCTCAACTCCAGCTCCCGCTTCGGGGCAGAGAGGGAGAAGAAAAAAAGGGGAGAAGCCGTCCAATCAATCCAGACTTTCCCCCAAAGGCTTGTCCAATCAGCCGAGTAGCTGACACAGAAATTAATCACTCCTCCGTCGCTAGCAAACGACGACGGACAAAGGGATGCGTGGTGAGAGGAGATGAGGGGTAACTCAGAGGACGGTGAGTGAGAGCACTGATGTGCAAAGAGCCTTTGACCCCAAATCACCTAGCCAGCGTACTCCAGTATGGGTTAGAACGCATGCTTTATTATAGAGGAGGACAGGTAGCAGAATGAAATATCACCTGTCTTTCCTAATGCGAGGGTAGACAGGGGTTCACAGACGTGGGCAGGGGTCAAACCCAGGGACCTCTGGGAACTGAGGACCCTTCGTGGGACGTTGTCCTGGGAACCCACCAACAATCATCAAAAGGACCTTTATCATTGGGCCACAGGCTCAATCACCGTCCCCACAATGACAGTCCCCACAAACACACTCCCAACAAAGTCCCCAAAGAGGCAAGTCCCCACAGAAAAAAGGCCCCATAAAGATAAGAAACACAGAGTGTTTACACAGAATACAATGATTGTAATGCTATGGTCTACCTATGCCAAATGAATATATACAACTACAACTAAAGCGTCCATGTTTATCGTGTTCACCAACCGAGAGAGTGTATATTCAGGTGTCTCTGTTACAGTACGGTTCCTGTTTTCGGCCACCAAGACCACAGATCATCAAAGGGTCTTTGATCCCGGTATGGTCACTCCAACGGGGTGGAAGGATGAAGGAGTGTCGGACCCCATAGCGTCTGCACACACAGAAACACACCCACCCACCCATGCACGAACACACAAACTCAGACACAAACGCACACACCCACACACACACACACACACACGCACACACACACACATACATACACAAAGACACACTTCCACCCATGCACACGCACAAAGGATAGTCCTTACGTTATTGCAAAACCATGTGTTGCAGTGTCAAGGACCGGGGGCTAATTGTACTTGGGAACAGATTGAAGGGTAATTGTGCGTGCGGTGCCCCCTAAGCACTCCATAGGGGAGGGGCCAGGGTGGAGGGAGGGGAGGGGAGATGGATTGATCTCTGCTTTGATGCTGCCTCGCCGCATCTTGCCAGCGGACCCGGTGAC
>NC_136935.1:6128776-6201276 GCF_949987615.1 Pollachius pollachius
GTGGTTTATTTTAAAATAAATAGATAAATTAACTGTCGGTTCCCTGCACAGTAAGAACAAGACACTCTTGTTGCACTGTCTGAAAGCTTGTCGGCAAATTTCACTGTACGTGATGAAACAGGATCTTTAATGCGATGAACAGTGCATGTCACTTTCATTGCTGGTCAAACTAATACCACACGATGTAACTACAATGTCGTTGTACCGTTTTGTACGCGGCTAATATTTATCAAGCTATACACTAATTGAACTAGATTTTGAGAACACATGAGCAAATAAACACATTAGAAAGGGAATATGTTAATAAATTAACCGCGTTTCCGACACATTTGCATACAATTGGGCGCATTTTTCGGTTTTCAAAGGGAGACAAAGATGGCTGCCGTGGTGATAGAGTGTTTACCCTGATTGTTTCACTGGCCTTGTGGGGGCTGCTGGGCAGACACAGCTCCGTGCGTACTGGGTTGAATGGTTTGGCTCAGGCTCTCTGAAGGACCAGCAGACAAAGAGCTGCCACACACCGCAGACCCTCGTAACACAGCCACCTGAACAGCATGCACCTCTCACACCTCTGTCGGTCGCCGTGGAAACGCAGCACTCACACACCCGCACGGACACACACACACACACACACACACACACACACACCCGCAGGCACCTGCACACACACACGCACACGCACGCACACGCATGCAGGCATACAGGCGCACAGGCACACATGCATTCACACTAGCGCACACACACACACACACACATGCACATGCTTGCCTATGCACACACACACAAACACAAACACACACACACACAGCCCGGCAGGAGAGGGTCCATATAGGAGTGTGTTTTGAGCCCTGGCAGTGAGCAGGGCTGACAAAAGAAGACCTTTTCAGTGTGATTTGCTGTGATGTAACTCTGCTGCTGCACTAATTTCTAGGTTGACAGCTCTCTCTCTCTCTCTCTCTCTCTCTCTCTCCCTCCCTGCTTCCCCCTCTCTGCCTCTCTCCCGCTCTTTATAAAACCCTAGAAAAAGGAACAAAAGGACCGAAAGCCTGAGTAAGACAAGTACCTGAATCATAAGAATATTGCCTTTGATGCTGGAGTTTCTCTGGAGTTTTTTTATTTATTTTGTGATGAATGCCTGAACCTGTTTTCCGTATACCTTTTTATTTATTTTCTCCCATGGCTCACGTCCCTCTACGGTCTCCCATGTCTTTGTGCGCCCGCTTTGAATCAGCACGGCTGAATGTCTCTGACTCTGCAGTGTCGTGGCTCTCTCGTGGCTTTGTCCCGTCTCAAATGCACTGGGACCTGTCTCGGTCTTATGATTAGCCTACAGGCAGGCATGGCCACTGACCCTGCCTCCCATGCATCTCTCTCTCTCTGAAGCAACACTGAATAGAGACGGCTTCACCGGAGGACCAGGGTTCACACGCTACCGCCGTAATGGTGGAACCCCGAGCGGTCCATGAGATAAACGTATGTCCCCGACCACATAATGACAACAAAAACATGTTTCTCTTTTTTTGGAGTCACAAAAACCAACTCTTTCAGCTCGGCATTAGTGAAAAGCCGTTCATGTGATAAACGTGTATTCCCAAACACATAATGCAGTTGTTCTCATCCCCGCAGACAAACATGTTTCTTCTTTGTTGGAGAATGTCACAAAAAACAACTCTTTCAACTCGGTGATCGGTGCCAGGATGTACCAAAAGAAAACAACATGTTGCCCTTTTATTTAACCGGAACAAGGCGGTTATTACGAGAACGTTTGCGAACTGCAGCCCGGGCACAGGTCTGCGAGCCTGCCCAGATGGCGCTTCATTAGATCTGGAGTGTGTTCGGTGTGAAGCGTGGGAGGCGGCAGGGAGGATGTGAGCTCCCATCCACAGCCCAGACAACTGCCACTAGTCTGCCTTGCACTTGCCAGTGCTCCAAGTCCCCGGAGCAGAGGGAGGTGTTACCTCGAACCCGGCCCGAAAACGGAAAACAGCGACGGCTTCGAAATCCTGCCTCTGCGCCGGTTATGATTATAGGTCAATGTTGCTACGGTTTAACTTTATAAAATCAAATCGTTTTTGACATTTGAATTAAATATATCAATCACAAATTAAAAAGAAGCAATTGATGAGGAAAGAAATAAACATTGTGATCTGGTTTTCATGGAATGCGTTCTCTTCCTGAATTAGAAAAGCGACTTGTTTTGACTTCCTCGCTGGCATGTAGCTTTTGTCAACTGGGTTTTCTCATCGCTGCCAATTAAATGTCACCACAGCTTTTAATTAGCTCGGCTTTAGAGGCCTAGGAGGAGACGTCGTCTTGGCTCATTAATGGCGGTTGAAGATCTAGTTTGTCCAAGAGGATTAGACACATAGAACACATTTATAGACAAAATGTGATTCTTTTGTTGGTGTTGCAGAATTTTAAAGGGCGCAGACGCCAAATGGTAGTTCAATTATTTGATAACCCTAGAGCACATTTAAGTGGGCGTACATGTAACTGGTCTATTTGATAAGTGGGGTGTATATAGATAGTCTTAGTTCCGACGATACCAGTCACAATAAAGTAGGGGTACATGTAGCTGGTCTATTTGATAAGTTGGGTACATATAGATTGTCTATTATTTGATAACCCCAGTGTACATTGAAATAGGGGTACATGTAACTGGCCTATTTGATACGCGGGGTACACATGGTCTATTATTTGATAAGCCGGGTGCACATTTGAGTGGAGTACGTGACACAAAGATGGACTTGGTAAGAGTTTGGTACACAAAGCAACCAAAGAAGACCTCCTCAAGGCGGTCTCTTCCCCTCCTGCCTTCCTGACAATGTCTCCTCTGGCCTTCCAATCCCCTTAAGGGCTCTTCATGATGCGTCTGCTTGCTCTCCATCCGGAGTCTTCTTCAGGGTCAAGACACAAGACACACGTGGACCCACACAGGCGCGGTTCAATGCATCGCTCTTCTTGTACCTACAAAATGATTGTGGTGACGGTGATGAGTATGATCAGACAGCCTCCTTTTTTCAAACCTTGCGTCTTCTTGCAGTCCCTCTGAAAGGAATAGTTTTCTAAAGGACAATAAAGAATGGATACGCCGCCAGACAGTCCCGTGAGGTAAAAGAATGTGCACAGAAATATTTCATTGTGTTTGCGGACCTAAATTCGATTTTATTTTTAACCTGACATTCTCAAGAAACATAAGCCTTGGAATTATAGTAATTATCCCTCATTGTCCACACAGTGAGGGTTTAGAACAGCGCCAAACCAAATCCCTCAGCAGGTCCGGCCTGAAACCCTATACAGCAACACAACATCCGTCTTTCTGTAGGAAACATTGCCTTTATATCCAGTTCCTCCTGCTAGCTCACCTGTTGTGCTTCACCTCCATCGTTGATGTCAATACTTCAAATCTGTAATATATAATATGTAAAATAACACCTTTTAACATAATTCAGAACATGACTTCAGAACATGAGCCTTGTGGCTAGATGGTGGTCCTGTGATGCTCAATTTGTTCGGCATTGTGAGAGTAATGACAATATTGCCATAGGGTTCGGTGTTCGGTTCCTGCTGAGACTACCCGCTCTGATGATATACTGCATAGAATGTAATAACAATGATTATTTATGATTTATTTAAATCATGTTCAACAAATATAATACATTTAGACATATGGAGCATTATCCATTTCCTTGCACTGCTATTAGTTGGACCATAATACCATAGAACATAAAATAATAATTAACAGCTGATTGACACAGATGGGAAAAACATTTTCATTACCACAAAGTGTGTTTCCACAGATTGTGTGGCAAGCCCTAATAAAGTAACTATCCACAGCTATCACTTTGGAGCCACTTTTATAAAGTGGTCAAGGCAGCCAGTCGCAAAGTGGCTAAACACGGCCGGAAACACTCCGCATTAAAGGCAATCTCAGGTAAGTAAACATCCACATCAAAGCATTTCCAACGCTTTCTCTGCAAATTACAGCCGACGACACTTACTAAATTACAGACTTTATAGAACCACCAGCGACGAAAATATGATAGGACTACGCTTTCTTCTCCTGGTCTGGAATTCACTGGCATTTCCTTTTAAACGCTGTATTCCAAGGCCAATCAAAGCGAGAAATACAGAATAAACTGTACAAACGCTCTCTCGTGCTTAGGTTGCTATCTGTTATTTCAGCGGTAGGGGAGGAGCCTGCTTAGGCACGGCCTCTATAGATGATCACCTGGTGTACATCGCCTTGGCCCACTGTAGCAACGTGAAGGCTGACATCTGGCAGTAAGCAGAACAACAGACCAACAGAGGGAAGACTATAGCTGGGGGCCTGGGGATGGGGACGGGGGGGGGGACTACAAATGCAGAACCTTGTTCCGTTTGAGCGTAAACAGAGAGGGGCGGAACAGAGGAGCGTGAGGACGCTGGGAGCCGAAACAGACGCGCGGCTAAACACACATCAGGGAGCTATCGGACGCCGCCATGCGCAAATCGCGGGGACAAAGGAAATACATGGAGAACGTGGACACGTGTAAACGCTTACAGACGTGCAAGCATTCGGCTCTGTGTGTGTTTGTGTGTGTGTGTGTGTGTGTGTTGTGTGTGTTTGTGTGTGTGTGCGTGTGTGTGTGTGTGTGTGTCTTTGTGAATAGAGACTGACTGGAGGTTAGGTTTACAGAATATTTCAACGTTTTTGAAATGTGACCTGGAAACCAAAATAAATCAGTCAAAGTGATCGATAATATATAACCACAACAGCTAATGTTTAAGTCTCACGTTACCAACAATATATTGCTGTCCGTCTTCATAAAAGAGTATTGAGATATTTAAGGGTTAGTTTATTAAGGGTATGAGATAATTAACCCTAACCCTAACCTTAACCCTAATATTTACACATAACCAGTGACCAGTGCCGCAGAGAGCCAAGGATGGCCCCGAGGCAGGGGTCTGTGGGCCCCCCAAGGGCCCCCAGTGTGGGTTCAGGGGGGGGGGGGACATAATTCAGCTCATCTGGCCCTTGATTTATTATTTGAAATAAAAACCTTTTTAAATTTGTATCATTTCTTTAATTTTACCCCCCCCACCCTCGGTGAGGGTATATCTGCTGGTGTAACTGTATGCAGCCCCTATTAGGACTGGAAGGGGGCTGCTGGTCAATGGAGTTCAGCGCAATTCCTACTTAAGGACGCCAGATCCCGACCGCCAGTCCAGTAAAACCAGCAGACCTTCTTCCATTTGACCTTCCCCGGTCTCCTCCTCGCTAACTTTTCCACACAGAATCGATCCGAGATCCAGTTAAGCTTTTATTGCTGATGAAGGGGTCGGTGGAGGTCATTGTTAGTCAATGCTGCAACCCCACCCCCCCCCCACACACACACACAGACACCTATGAATCCCCCCCCCCCCCCCCCCCACCTCATCAATATTCCCATGACCCTTTTCTCAAACAACTATCTGCTAAGCTCCGTTGGCCCGCCCAGACGAAACTCCGCTTTGCATAATCAATATCTCCCCCCCCGTCGTGCTCTGGATATCACTCACTACTGTTGACTTGGCCTGCCTATACCTCCTCCTCCATCCGTCCCTCCAAATGGTCCCCAAGTGGGGGGCTGAGCGGCTGGGAGGGAGGGGAGGGAGGGAGGGAGGGAGGGAGGGATGCTGGGAGGGAGGGCGGGCTGGGGAGGGAGGGAGGGAGGGAGGGAGGGAGGGAGGGGAGGGGAGGGAGGGAGGGAGGGGAGGGAGGGAGGGTGGGGGGAGGGAGGGAGGGAGGGATGCTGGGAGGGAGGGCGGGCTGGGGAGGGAGGGAGGGAGGGAGGGAGGGAGGGAGGGGAGGGGAGGGAGGGAGGGAGGGGAGGGAGGGAGGGTGGGGGGAGGGAGGGAGGGAGGGAGGGAGGGGAGGGAGGGAGGGAGGGAGGGGAGGGAGGGTGGGGGAGGGAGGGAGGGGAGGGAGGGGAGGGAGGGAGGGTGGGGGAGGGAGGGAGGGAGGGGAGGGAGGGAGGGAGGGAGGGAGGGGAGGGAGGGGAGGGAGGGAGGGAGGGAGGGGAGGGAGGGGAGGGAGGGAGGGTGGGGGAGGGAGGGAGGGGAGGGGAGGGAGGGAGGGAGGGGAGGGAGGGAGGGTGGGGGGAGGGAGGGAGGGAGGGATGCTGGGAGGGAGGGCGGGCTGGGGTGGGAGG
This sequence comes from Pollachius pollachius, assembly GCF_949987615.1. Classification (NCBI taxonomy): domain Eukaryota; kingdom Metazoa; phylum Chordata; class Actinopteri; order Gadiformes; family Gadidae; genus Pollachius; species Pollachius pollachius. The sequence goes on from NC_136935.1 coordinate 6,134,950, forward strand.
GAGGGAGGGAGGGAGGGAGGGAGGGAGGGAAGGGAGGGAGGGAGGGAGGGGAGGGAGGGAGGGGAGGGGAGGGAGGGAGGGAGGGAGGGAGGGGAGGGAGGGGAGGGAGGGAGGGAGGGAGGGAGGGAGGGAGGGAGGGGAGGGAGGGGAGGGAGGGAGGGAGGGAGGGAGGGTGGGGAGGGCGGTGTGTTGGTGGTGGGCTGTCCGCTGGCAGCAGCCGATGGAGAATCAATAGGCGAGTTGATCTCTCAATCGTTGCTTAAGGACAGCTGACAAGGACACGGTGGCCGGGGGAGATAAGCTCACCACGGCTGGGCCTCCCCCCCCCCCCCCCCCCCCCCCAGTGTTGTTACTCCTCCCCCCTCCCCCAGTCTTTCTCCTCTCCCCCCTACCCTCGTGTTTCTCCTCTCTCCCCCGGTGTTTCTCCTCACTGTCTCCCGTCTCTGTGTTGTCATCTGAGTCTGTGTCTGCGTCCCGTCTGTTGCTGGGATATTACGAATGGCGTGCCAGCGTTGCATCATCTGTCTCACTGCGATCACACTGAGAGGTTTTCGACAGGTTTTGTCTGGTTTTCTGCTCACACTTTACAATGCTGGTGCATTCATTAACCATTCATTAACGTTAGTTTATGCATTAGCATTGGCTGAGGTGAGGATTAGGGCTAGGGTTAACAACAGCATTAGAAAGTGATTGCTACAACATCAGTCACTTGTAAGTTAACACTTATTAGTGAATTAACCAACCAATAAGCATCCCTGACAGTCTTGACCTCTCCCCTTCCCTCTTTCCTTCCCCTCCCCTAATCTCCCTTTCCTCCCTTCTCATCTCCTCTTTTTTCCTCTCCTCCCCTGCTCCTCTCCCCTCTCCTGGTGTGTGTGTTGAACGGTGTGTGTGTGTTGAACGGTGTGTTTGTGTGTGTGTTGAACGATTTGTTTGTGTGTGTGTGTGTGTGTGTTGAAGGGTGTTTGTGTGTGTGTGTGTGTGTGTGAACTGTGTGCGTGAACTGTGTGCGTGTTTGTGTGTTGAATGGTGTGTGTGTGTGTGTGTGTGTGTGTGTGTGTGTGTTTGTGTGTTAATGGCAGGTGTCGCTCCCTAGTGAGGCCAAGGGAATCTCGAAGCCCCGGCAGCCAAGAGATGGACCTGGCAGATACAGAGCGCCGGAGAGCCACAGCTAATCCCGCTGTCACGCCCCACGGCCGCGGGAGCCTGCTGCAGCGTGACCGCAGTGGACGGCCCGCAAATTGACTTCCAGTGTGTCGTCACAGGTGATATCTTCCCCGGCCTTGGACCGTCTACAAATAGTGCAACACATATATATCCGTATACTTCAGGTTCTTCCTGGTTAAATGAAGGGTAAAAAACATCCTACTAGAAGTATCCAACTGGAGAGTGGCAGGTCAAATAACAATCACAACACTGCAGGGAAATTATGCACTATGTCTCCACACAAAGAATACATGTTCAAGATGTTCAATGAGACATGGTAGTAATATTGGGATTTTCAGGATTCTTTTACTTAGAGATGAATTGGCCCAATGTTGTGGCTAAACTGATCCCGGAACCAATATCTTATCTATCATTTGTATGGTTAGATGATTATTAAAATACCAATGATCACACAGTGATCGAACACAAATACACAGACATCTACACACACGCACATATGCACACACACACACACACACACACACACACATGCCTATACAAATACACGCACACACACACACGCACACACCTACACACACGCGCACACACACACACACACACACACACACACACACACACACACACACACACACACACACACAAACACCCACCTTCACACAAACACACCCACACTCACACACACACTCACTCACACACACACTCACACACACACTCCCCAATCTGTGCGGTGCCAGCTGGAGCACCCAGACACACTACTGGGGGTAACGTGATCCTGGCTGAGGTGGCACCCCAGCAGGGGAGCATCTGGCACGGGGCCTGGGAGGTCTGGACCACTGGCTCTCCGTCACGTCACATCTGATGAAATACCCATTATTCGTCCACCCCAGTTACTGGGACGTGGCTCTCTCTTTCCTCTCCCCTCGTCCCACCTCTTTACCAATACTCCACTGGTAAAAAAAACAACATACTTTTTTAAAGTTCACGCGTCTTAATCACGGAAAAGTATGTTAAAGTTGCGCAGCTTCGAGTTTACTAAGACCGCTGAAGTTCACGCTATGTTGCTATATGCAGAACAGTCTGGTCCTCAGACGGGTTGAACCGGTTCCATCGTGCGGGCGCCTTTCCCTCTGTCTGTGTCTTGTCAGATAGAATCTATCTGATATATGATAGGGATCAATACGGTGGACAGAGGATCATGGAGGCGGTCAAAGCATCTGCCTCAGGCCTGCCTTCTGTAAGGGCCGAGATCTGACAGTTGTCAGAACATTTATCTAGTACAAATACAATTCCAGTGCCACTTTATCTTTCAACAACTCCGGATCGGCCCTGCTGTGAATCTCGGGCGATGAATAAGTGAGTTATTCTATTTATAACTAAAGACTAAGGCATTTACCGCAGATTGTTCCAATGCCAGAGATGTTTTGCGGTGTCTGTGGTTTTAGTCACTGGTCAGTATTCTGTAAACTGTATCGTTCTCTCTGTTACAACAGACAGCTCTGTTGTGCGTTCCCCCCCCAGTGAGAGCGGACCCTCCCATCTGCTGTCCTGGCGCTGGGGGGAAACAGGCTCCATCCATCCCCCACTACTGGCTGCTGGCTGCTGCTGGCGCCCGCACTGAGCGCGCTCAGATCACTGCTCAGCCATGTTGGTGGACGGCGAAGGTTCTGCCGTTGGGATGAACACGGGCGAGCCAATGAACTCGTCTCTGGGCGGGTTTGAACCAGACTGAAGTAGCTCTGTTATACAGGAACGGAGAGAGGGGGAGAGGGGGAGAAAGAGACATAGAGAGGCATGGACGGAGAGAGGGGGAGAGGGGGAGAAAGAGACATTGAGAGACATTGATGGAGAGAGGGGGAGTGGGGGAGAAAGAGACATAGAGAGACATAGAGAGGCATGGAAGAAGAGAGGGGGAGAGGGGGAGAAAGAGACATAGAGAGACATTGATGGCGACAGGGGGAGAGGGGAAGACATTCGGGTGGTCTGAGGAGGATATACACAATAACAAAGAAAGATAGTTTGGGTTACATTTAGGGGATACAGCGGACACTTTTATCCGAAGCGACTTTCAACGATTCATACACACATTCGCACACAGACGAAGGAGTCGACCATGCAACGAGCTGGCGACAGCCAGCACGTCGGGAGCAGTTGTTTTGCAATACTTATTTGTATTGTGTGTGTGTTATAATTATTATAATCATATGGTATACAAGACAAGGATTGTAAGGCTACCAATGGACGAAGGTAGTCTTTTCCTCCGCTGTTCCTGAATGTAGCTGGACACTGATGCCCTCGTTTAACTTCACTAGGTCGTGGTCACATGCCGGGACGTGCACAAATCCAAGTCACAATTAAGGTGCAACATTTCTCAGGTTTAATTAGTTAGTTTGTTTTCATCACTTCCTTATGTGTTCATATATACAGGCAGTATATATCAATAACCAGTTTATTGCAAAGTAATGTAAACAACAAATCCCAATCATCTCAGCTTACATTGTTTTTGATCTATTCATGCTCACGTAAACACAATTATAATTGACTAAATCTCCAATCAGCCACGTGGATGTAGCTGACATTTGTGTTTGAATGAGTTAATCACTCTCGGCTGTACGCAAACTCCCCGACAGGTGAGTCTTGAGAAAAAAAAAGAAAAAACAGATCTGTGGATATTCATAACGCTGTTCCCATGCCAACCTCGGTCTATCAAACAACACAGCTTACCCAGACATCCCTGCAGGCCGGGCTAGATTGGACCGCACTCAACCAGCTGCGCCGATGGCTTTCGTAAGAGTTAGCAAACAAATCAAATTGTTTTTCTTCATCCAAAGGAAAAGGGGCCTCCAGTTAATTATGCAGGGGCTTCTTCCATCACCCCTCACACCGCAGTAGAGGAAGCAACATCTGTCGCTTAGTCCAAGCCCAGACTCACAGGGAATCATGTCCCGATGCACCGTGCTTTGAGGACGTTGTCCCCAGGAGTCTGGGCATCTGTTCAGAACAAGATGCAACATCAGGGATCCATGGAGGAATTCCCTAAAGCAGTTTTAAAAACACGAAGGACTTAAACCAAGGACAATGTAAATATGGCGATAACATTGTAGGCTACTTTGTGTCAGGTGCTGACAGAAGAAGCTTGCTGAGGACATTGTGTTCTTCTAAGCACAGAGAAACTTAATAAACTCTGGTGCTGTGAGAAGCAAACTTAAAGTTATCAAATAAATATAACTTATTAAGCTCTACTTAGATTACTTTTACGACACATGCGGGCTACTTATAAAAGTCTTTTTCAAAGGGCCATTTTCCTTTTCCACATTGAACATTTCTATATTTTAGTCAAACATTCTGGGTCGGAGACCCTATCCTTTAATGCTTGGTAAATATACATTTCTATATTGCGGTTATTACTACTTGTGAGGTAACAGCCCTCATATGAGCGCTGGATGTAACTATGGAAACAAGTCATATAACATAATAATATAACAGTCATCCCATGGCTATTTCCAATACAGAGATCACAAACACGAGTTGATGAAATTCATCTATATTTTCTACGAGAGCAAAGAAGTAACACACTTTGTATTTATTTTATAACTACATTTATTTAAAAAAATTAAAACCAAAACAAAACACGCCCCATCCCTTTACCGCCAGCGACCGGAGGTCCGTCGAACTGAAACAAGCCACGGGGAGAGACCATTTTCTGGAAAGCATACAAACCAGCAAACTGTATTCTAGCAGCATACAAATGGTGGAGTCTCCAAAATGAATCAGTATTTATATCCTTAAATATACAGTTTTTATATCCTTAAATATACAGTATTCGCCCTGACAAGCTAGACTTTACAACATGAACAGAGCTTCTCTTCCTCTTTTCATAGTGCACACAGAGACCCCCCCCCCCAAAAAAAAAAAGAATCAACCCAACCAATCAAAAAAATAAAATAAAATAAACAACTTTAGGTTAAATAAGCTTAAATAATGGTGTTAAATACAAGACACTTGTGTGGCAGATCTGTACAGAAACAAACACATTTGGCATTGTAGGTGTGGTCCTCTGGCCCATTCACTAATGCTCTAGGATCGACTACACACGGACATGTTAAGCTGTGGAAATGAACACACACTCAGGGGATACACACACTCTCACACACACACACACACGCACAGGCACTCACACTCTCTCACACATGCAAGCACACAGACACACACTCCCCCAGATGTGTATTACATCAGTGAGCCACAGACAAGGCATGTGTTTGAGAAAACAGGTAAAAGCAAGAGGGAAAGAATCCATTTACATCCTTATTTCCAGGCACCGTCTCTTCCCGTCTCATCAAAACAACCGCTTGATGACAGGAATCTTCACAATTGTGCTATTTTAATATTTTTCCTAAACACAGTTTTTGTTACGACAACATCTTTATTGATAGGACATTGTGACACTGAACCCAAACTACTAACAGACATCGCTCCCGGAGTAGCGGGGGTGGGGGGGGGTGAAAGCACCTTTTGAAAAACACCAAAATGGCCGCCGCGTGACCCCAACGATGCAAAACACAAAAGCAGAGTTCGGAGGGGGAAAGGAAAAGAAAAGAAAAAAAAGCGCTTAGAGTTAGAGAACCGTCAAGTCTCTAAATCTTTGTGACTTTAGGTACTTTGAACCAGGACGTCTAACAAAATATAGGTCTTGGTTAAGCTACATTCATTTCCAGCTCCCCGGCTCCCCCCCCCCCCACCGTTTCCCTCAAAGTACTTTCCCAGTCCGCCCCATGTGGATCCCACTCTGAGGGGACAGAGTAAGCACCAGTTGATTACATCCAGTACATTCTCCCTCCCCCCCCTCCTTCCATTCTTTCATCGCTTCATCCTCCCGTTAACTCCTTCCACTCCTCCTCTCTCTCTCTCCATGTCTCTCGAGGTCTCTCTGTCTGCGTCCCTCTCTCTCTCTCTCTCCGCCCCCCCCCCCGGGACATCGCTGTGGATGACAGTTGAATGACAGTTGAGTATGTGCAGTACAGTCTAGCCCGTTCCAGCCCTGATCTGATCCGGTCCACTCTTTCTGACCCGGTCCAATCCAGTCTATGCTGATCCGAATCCAGCCTGATCTGATCTGGTCCGGTCTTATTCGGTCCGGTCCGGTCCGGTCTACCGGTCTATTCCATTACTGTCCGATCCGGTCTGAAATAGTCCGGTCCGGTCCGGTCCAATCCATTAGAGTCCGATCCGGTTTGATCCGTTCAGGTCAAGTCCGGTCTGGTCTAATCCCTTACAGTCCGATCTGGTCTGATCCGGTCCGGTTAATCCATACAGTCCGATCCGGTCTGATCCAGTCCGGTCCGGTCAAATGCCTTACAGTCTGGTCCGGTGTGATCCGTTTCGTTCCGACAGAGCGCAGCAGTTCAGTGCGGTACATGACAGTAGGCCGACGTAGTGAAGAGGATAGATGATACATAGGCTGCTAGAGTAAACGAGATCTAAGGCTTTACATTCCACTACTGCAAGGACATCCCGAGGATCCGGCTGGGGCCTGGGGGTCTACTACAGCCCCCCTGCCCCCCCGCTCCAACCCCCTGCTGGGAGAGCATCCGTCTTCAACCAGAGACTCACTTCAGTTCATTCACTTTTTATGTAGTGTTCCATAAACTGCTGGTATCCTCAGCTCCGTAGACAGAAGAGAGAGCGAGGAGGGTTGAGGCGGTGGGGATCAGCACGCCCCCCCCCCCCCCCCCCCCACACACACACACACACACGCACACACACACACACACATACGTGCTACCACTTTCAAGTAGGTTGCGGTGGGCTGGTTCAGCTACGAGGGACGCGGGTCAGGGGAAGGGATTGATTCAAAGATTATGAGCGTCGGGCTCCTCTTGGCCTCTCCACAACGGAGAGAGAGTCTCGCTCAGAACTCAGAAGTGACCGTCGGTTGGAAGGGTAGAAGAAGAAGTCGTTTTTTCCAACCGTTTTCTTTATACACACACACACACACGTCTCTCTCTCTCTCTCTCTCTCTCCCTCTCCCTCTCTCTCTCCCTCTATCTCTCTCTCTCTCTCTCGCCCTCTCTCCCTCCCTCTCTCTCTCTCTCTCTCTCTCTCTCTCTCCCTCTCCCTCTCTCTGTCTCCCTGGGCCTTGCTCGCCCTCTCAGGGCTTCTTGTCGATGGAGTGGAAGAACCACTCTGTGAACTTCCTGAGCTGGGCGGCGGCCGTGAGGCTCTCCTCCTGCAGACGCATGTTGTCCTGCCGCAGGTGCTGCACCTCCTCCTGGAGCATGGCCTTGTCCTCCTTCTCCTGCTCTCACACACACACACACACACACACACACACACACACACACACACACACACACACACACACACAGGTAAACGGTAAATGGACTGCGTTTACACAGCGCTTTTCTAACCATTGATCACTGAAAGTGCTTTTCGACGTGAACTAACATTCACCCATTAATGCACAACATTCACACACTGACAGGGTGAGGTGTCCTGCTCAGGGACACCTCGGAGGCGGGGATCGGACTAGCATCCCTCAGATTACCAGCCAACCCGCTCTACCTCCTGAGCCACTTGATCCTGCCACGCCCTCACACAGACACACAGACAAATGCAAGCCATGGACGAGAGGGAGGGAGAGAGAGAGAGAGAGAGAGAGAGAGAGAGAGAGAGAGAGAGGGAGGGAGGGAGGGAGAGAGGGGGAGAGAGAGAGAGAGAGAGAGAGAGAGAGAGAGAGAGAGAGAAAGAGAGAGAGAGACCCGTTAATCCTGGACCAGGAAGCTTCCACAAATGAAGATTGACGACGCATTGATAAAAGCCACTTCATTCACATCCTCTGCTCATACTCCGGGGGCTTTTATGGTAGAAATTAGCATGGCTGGGTAGTTATGCTAAACCTGCTTTCCCCCTGTTTCCCCCTCACTCCTCTTTAAGCACATTAGCATGGACACGAGAGAAATGTTTGTTCGGCACGGAACACGGAAAAGGGAGCAGGTTATTAAATTAAGGGAACATGGTGGAAATTCAAAGACCTCAGGCCAGCCATCAATCACTGGCTGCTTTCTGAACTGCGCGACACAGAAACGCACAATATGGACCACTTAGCAATTAGCATGTCATTCCCGGCACAATAGGGGAAAAAAGAACGAAAGAAACGAGGACAAAAGGGAGACTAGGCAGCGATGACAAGCGCCCTCTCAATCCACACTAAATATATAGGATCATTAAGAGAGGCGCTGTACAGCGGAGCGCCGAACGGCGCTGAAAGGGGGCCGGCTCTTTGTTCCGCGGACGTACCTTTCGAAGGTCGTACTGCAGTTGTCTGAGGATCACCTCCAGCTGGTTCACTTTGCCGGTCAGCGTGGAGGGGGCGCCGATCCTGAGCACACACAGACACACACAAACACGGGCACACGCACGCACGCACACACACAGATACACACGCACGCTCACAAACACGCACACACACATACACACACACAGACACACATTACAGTATTTTAGTTAGGGTGTTTATAAAAGTGAACTATATTAAACTACAGCATTATGAAAGTTTTAGAATAACTGGAAAGGGTAAATGAGAAGCACCTATCACTGACGACCTCTGTACTGTGATATAAATACACAGTAACGCGTCAGGTTCTGCTGTATGACGTCCTTGTTTTAAGGACATTTTCATGGCTGGCTTCCTTCTCCTACCGTGTCCTAAATGAACCCTCACCACTGCGTTGGTAACGAAAAATACAGTTACAGCGCGACTGTCACTTATGCTCTCCAGCACGACTTCCAAAAGCCTTTCCAGCCCCCGTGCACAGTGCATGTTCTGCTTAGAGAGCTGGGGGCATCACATGAGTAATCATAGTACATTTTATTTGAGGCTCTTTTCATGGTACTACAAAGATTCCAGACAAAGGGATACACCAACATTTTTTACAATAGAGGTAGGTAGGATATATCTATACATATATATATAAACACACACACACACACACACACAACCACACACCTACACACATATATATAGATACACATACATATACACATATATATGTATATATACATATATATATACATATACATATATATATACTCACATTCACACACAAATATTAACAATTCCGTAAATCAGTGGCACGGTGGACAAACGACACACAGACGTACACCAGAGACATGCATCACATGACCCGGCCACTAACCCCGCCTCCAGAGCCGCCCCCTCAGCCGCGGCGACCCGCCTCTTCAGCTCCCTGGAGATGTGGAGCGCCTCGGCCCGCTGCATGTCCGTCATGGTGCAGAAGGACGCCACTCGCTGGTCTGCAGGAGCACAGGGGACGAGGGGGCGGGGTTAAGAGACTGGCTGCCTTTAGCCCCGCCCCCATCCCCCCCCCCCCCGCCGCGATGCAGAACATAGTTAACAAGGTCCCCTATTGACGAGCAGCGCCATGCAGCTAAAGGAACAGAAGAGCGATGTGTGGTGGTTAACTGGTTAGTTGGGCGATGCATCGTGGTAAACTGGTTAGTTGGGCGGTGCTTGGTTTTTAATTGGTTAATTGGAAGATGCATGGTGGTTGATTGGTTAATTACACGATGCATGGTGGTTGATTGGTTCATTTGGCGAGGCATGGTGGTTAACAGGGCAATGCATTGGGCGTGGTGCATGGGGCATGGGGCTAGAGTGGGGGTGGGGGTGCTCTCTAACCAAGGGCCGATGGATGGGTATCCCCTTTTGTCGACACTCACTCACTTCTGTTCACTGTGATCCACGACCAGAGAACACCAAAACAGGGGGGAACGAAACGAAAAGGACATCCTGGAGACTAAGGGAAGGGGGCATTCCCTGGGGGCCCTCCCAGACCCCCCCCCTCCCCTCGGTGTGTGTAAACATAACAGCTGGTTGGATCAGAGTGGCGGGCCGCTCTCCAGATAGCTCAGACGCCAGGCGTGGCTGCTCCACCGTGTCAGGCCCTGAAGCTTAGCCGCAAAGCCCCACCGAAACCAGCACAACGGCCCTGGTACGCACAGGGAGGACGGATCGTCTCTGTGTTTACCCCCCCCCCCCCCCCGGTTCTCTGTGAAGTCCTCTGTCTGAACGTCTAGATAGGGAGGATCTGCATATTCATAGGGGAGATTCAAGAAAGCCCCTCCATTAAATTAGCTCCAAATGAAAGATAATTCCCCTTGAAGACAATGGCTGATCCTGCCCAGAGCTTCGATCAGACGGGGGGCGAAACCAACTCGATTTACATATGAATGTGGACCCCCCCCCCCCCCCTCATACAAACACACTCCACTCCTCCTTCCATGTTCAATGGCTGCATCATGAAGATTAAAGACTTCTTCAGGAGTGGAAGATCCGCAAGCCATTTCAACTTGACATCGTGACACTAACATCCTGGACTCATTTGGAACAACATAAGCAACAGAAGCTCTGCCATCATCGTCGTTTGTGTAGGAGGACACGCCACTTGTGTTCATGGGAGAGAATATCCCAGGAATAGTTGTGCCAATGATTACACAAAATGTTTTCTGTTTTTGTAATTGGACAGAATTGATTTTCATTTAAAACTCTCATTATTGCCAGGGTCAAAAGAGGGCACTGAATTTAATTAGCTGTGGCAAGCTGTGCTGAACATTAATTTTATCTGAATAAAAATGAACGGTCCAAACAAACTCCAATCATCCACATCACTTAACCATTTGTTGAAAAGCAGGAGCCAGATCTGCGAGAGGAGTACAATTCGATAAGCAATCTCTGGTGTGCATTCATCCAGGTTTTAATAAAGGCAGGTTAAACAAATATGGCTCAAAATAACGTGCGTTATGCTAGCCAACAAGGCTCCAGTTCTCTCAGAGACATGGCTGTTCCAATTGTGCCGATACCACTGCCAGACACGCATCTCTAAGAGTGGCAGCTGTGGTTCCACACCAGGCTTGGGGAACGACATCAAGAAACCAGTGAAACCACTAAACATTGCCAGGCAGTCATTCATTATCACAAATGAGTGGTCGCAAGCTAGTAGCCACGCTAACATATCCCTACTCGACACCAGAATAAATGACCCAACTGGTACGTCATGGGAGGGTTTTTAGTTTTGTTTTGATTCTGGTGATAGATGATGAACAGTATGGGAGCCATGAGCCATGGGCACACTACTTCTGAGCGGATGAAAATGAATATGGTGATGGTCCCCATGAAAAAGCAGAAGGATGTGTCATTGCTAATTAAGCGAGAAAGCGAATTTGAGGGAAAAGACGACTCTATTCTTACACTACAAGGCCTCTCTTGGCAGTTACTAATTGTCCATGTCCTCTGACTAGACTACCCTGTGGGTGTATGGAAATTCCAGAATGAGAGAAAATCCTCGTTAAATCAAGTGTTTTGCTCGTCTCGGGCCCCTTAGTCAACAGTATCTCCTTCGCACTCACGCAAAAAACTGCATATTTGGCTCATCACACGAACAAGAGGAATGACGCTCATAAAGCAGACCGGGGCGGCAATTCATCAACGCACACATGGCTTTAGCACCACAGAATACATAGGCTTCAATCATATATATGTATATATATATATATATAAATGTGTATATATGCGTATGTATATGGACCATCTGTTGGCAGTTCCTTCTTGAAGAAGGACACCATCACACTAGTCCATGCACCGTCCTTAGACTTTAATGGCAGTAGGCGGGGCGGGAAGGAGCTCCAATCACTCAGAGCTATCAACCCAAAAGCTTAATTGTAAAAGCCAGCGGTGGGGACTCTGTGTCTGAGTGGCGACCCACTGGGTTCGTGGTGTGAAGATTGGCACTATGTCTACGCTTCAGAACGAGCGCTTATTTTTCTGTTTGTGCTTGACGGGGCTCGCAGTGGGGGGGGTCGCTCCAGGCACAGACACAAATAGCCGAAGGGGGAGCGGCTAAGAGCGAACCCATCTCCTCACACTTGGCTGGGAGGTGCACACATGCCCACACATACGCCCCCACACACACACTTACACACGCGCGCACACACACACACACACACACACACACACACACACACACAAGCAGCTGCACAAACAAGCAAGCACGGGTGTTTTTAATCAGGCTTGTGCAAGCATACCCAAACATACCCCGACACACACACACACACACATACCCCGACACACACGCAGAGGGAGATAGAGAGGCTAAGCAGCTAGGAGGAGGTGTTATCGCGGGGAGTCAGCGGCGCTGAGCGGGTTACCTTCGAAGGCCCGCGCCGCATCGACCAGGTGGGTCCAGTCCAGGTTGGAGGCAGTGTCAGGGAGGGGCATGAGGCCCGGGTCGCTGCCCTTGGACCTGTCCACGAGGGAGCCGTCAGAGAACCAGAACTCATCTGCGTGGGGAGGGGCGGAGGCGCATGGGGGGGAGGGAGGGAGGGGGGGGGGGAGACGGTCAGGCACTTAGATCAGCGTCTAGAGGCCGAGACCCCCACTACACCCACCGCACCCCAGCCGCCTGTCAGCTCGCACGGGTACCGGCTGTGGGCGAGGGGTCGGGCGGGGTCTCTCGGAGATGGGGGGACGTAGGAGGAGAGCGGGGGGGGGGGGGGAGGTAGCGGTGACTGTGACCGTGGGTTGCATACTCCCCCACCAGCGACACGTTAGAGGAGTTAGGGCGTGTAGAGCACCCCTGAGGACACTGAATCATCCCTCACATCCCGTTCCTGGAAACACCTCGCAGAGTGGAAGCAGCGGGGAGCTGACCCCAGCCATCCAGTCACCACAGACGTCTCGTCCCCGGTACTGTTTTTATTTATCTCCCCGGTGGGAACGGAGGAGAAGACGATTGCACATCCAAAGCCTCCGCACTGATTGAGCGCAAGAATTCACCCCCGTTTTGAGAGCGATCCATTCCAGAGCCGTCTGAAAGAGCCTCTGCCAGTAGCGGCAAATTAATAGGATCTGTACTCTGGGAAACAAAACGGGCTCTCTGCATTTGCTCTGAGGCACGCTCAGTGTTGAGGGCACAACTCACACGCTGGCACCTTCTACGACACATTCCACAGAGCGCTGTCTAAGGGGCGATAAATGAACTTGTCTTTGTGGATGTCTTCATGTTTCAATCAATGCCACTCTCTCTCCCTCGCCCTCTCTCGCTATCTATCGCTCTTACACTCCCTCTCTCTTTGTCTCACGCTTCCTCTCTCTCTCTGTCTCTCTCCCTCTTGCTCCCCCTCTTTCCATCCCTCTCTCTCTCTCTCTCTCCCCTCCCTCTCCCTCTCTCTCTCTCTCTATTTCTCTCCCTCTCTCCTTCTCTCTCTCCCTCTCTCCCCTCCCTCTCCCCGCTCTCTCCCTCTCTCTCTCCCTCCCTCCCTCTCGCTCCTCTTGAAGGCGAGTGGGAACTTGATAAACAAGTCCCCGCGGCGGCGGCTACGCGATTAGAGACGCACGGGGAGACGAGAGCCGCTGGGAGAGAAGAGGAGGAAGAGAGGAGAGGAAAACACAGACCCAAACCCCGAGGTGCCACTGACAATCTCCCTTTCAATTTACCTGCCACCGCGGATCCAGGAGTGATTCCCTGTTTATCCAATTGGACCGCTTGAGTGTGTAGGAGGGAGATGAGCGAGGCAGACGGAAAGCGATTTCCTGACTACCCTTCAAAACAATCAGCGATCCATCAGGCTGACAGGCAGGAGCGGCCAAACAGAGAAACATCTTTCCCAGAAGCCATTTGCGGTCTAACAAGGGACCTGCGGACTATGGGTCGGCGGTGGTGATGGTGGTGGGGTGGCAGTGAGGAGCCGGATCTGGGAAGCAGGAGGCAGGAAGGGGAGGGGGGAGAGGCGGGAGGTGACGGAATGACGAGCGCATGGGAACATCATGTATGACAGACGAGCTGACACTTGAGATGGAGAAACAGGAGCGTCAACGTCACTAATCTCAGACTCAGGATGTGGAGCCGCGCTGGAGGAGCCCGGCCCCGCCCACACGCTTTCACCGAGGCACACTCAGCGCCGGGTGCCCGGGTGGCCGGGTGGCGGGTGGTGGGTGGTGGGTGGTGCCGTTGGAGGCGGTGAACGGAAGAGAGGGTGTAAGGGGAGCTAGGGGCCGGCGGCCATGACAGGTGTCAGCGTTAATGCAGACGGAGGGGGTGGGCCCGGGCCGGTCCAATTAGCGGACTATATCGGGGGAGCCAAAACAAAGGATCCGGCGCCGCGCGCCGCACAAGAGCCTCTTCAGACGAGTGTCTATATCCTGTCGCCCGCCGCCTGGTGCCAGCGGACCAGGAATGCTAATCCCACAGAGCGACACTCCCCCCCCCCCCGCACACCTCCAGCCCTGCCCTGATGCTAAGGGCCATTTCAAGGGTTCCCTGTCGCACTCGAACCTCCTTTAAAGGAGAGTCTGTACGCTGGAATCTGAATGTATATGGTGTGTACATTCAGTCTTCTGTCTTCTGTTGCGCTACTGTAAGAGTGCTGCCCCCTCTTAGCCATGCATTCAGAATGGGCGCCTTGGTTGTGTGTTTGTGTGAAATATGGCAGGATTTAATGGGGAAGGGGGGGGGGTAGACTGCTCAGATCCTCGGCCGGAAGAAAATCGGCCAATCACACACCTACCGATTCCCAGGAACGGAAACACGATTGGTTGAATTAAATACAACGCGAAAGAGAGTGAAACGCCCCGTTCACCCAGGTTTGAGCCAGTCAACTAAAGTCTGATTTGTGAGAGAGTGTGCGTGCGCGTGTGTGCATGTTTGTGTGCGTATGCTTGTACATACACTACCGTTCAAAAGTTTGAGGTCACCCAGACAATTTTTCATCTGTGCTAACATAATTGCACAAGGGTTTTCTAATCATCAATTAGCCTTTTAACACGATTAGCCAAACAATGTACCATTAGAACACAAGAGTGATTGTTGCTAGAATTAGGCCAAAAAAATCAGCCGTTTCCTGCTAGAATAGTCATTTACCAGATTAACAATGCCCAGACTGTATTTCTGACTAATTTAATGCTGTATTCATTGAAAAAAATTCTAAGTGATCCCAAACTTTTGAGCGGTAGTGCATGCGTGTGTCTGAGTGAATGTTTGTGTATGCGTGTGCATATGTGTGTTTGATTGTGTGCCTACGCATTTGCATATGCGTATGCATGTGCGTGTGTGTGCATGTGCGTGTGTGTGCGTCTCTGTGTGTATATGTGTGTGTGTGTGTATGCATGTGCTTGTTTGTGTGCATATGCGTGTACGTGTGTGTGTATGTGTGTGTGCGTGTGCATATGTGTGTTTGATTGTGTGCCTATGCATGTGCGTATACGTATTCATGTGCCTGTGCGTCTCTGTGTATATGTGTGCGTGTGTGTGTATGCATGTGCTTGTTTGTGTGCATATGCGTGTGCGTGTGTGTGTGTTCATGTCTGTGTGCGGGTGTGCATCCGTGTGTGTGTGTGTGCGTGTGCGTGTGTGTAAACCTATAAGTGTTTGGATTCGTGTGCGTCTGCGCGTGTGTTGGCCTGTGTCTGGTCCCCGGTCGGCACTCACTCCTCAGGCTGGGCGCCCCCTGCTGGTGGTGTATGATGCGCGGCGGCAGCGTGCTGTGGTAGGCGGGCGTGGTGCTGAACAGGATGTCGTTGGGCAGCGCCTGGTCCAGCATGGAGCTGCGGGAGCTGCCGTACGACGAGCCCTTCCTGTTGCCGCTGCTGCACACACTCTCGTCCGACAGGGTCCGGTACACCGAGCGCCGGGGGGTGGTGGTGCCCCCCACCGACGTCTGGGGGGGGGGGAGGAGAGAGAGGGGGGCCGAGGGACATTGAGTTAGAGAGGGAGAGAGAGAGAGAAGAGAGAGAGAGAGAGAGAGAGAGAGAGAGAGAGAGAGAGAGAGAGAGAGAGAGAGA
The DNA here is from genome assembly GCF_949987615.1 of Pollachius pollachius. NCBI lineage: Eukaryota > Metazoa > Chordata > Actinopteri > Gadiformes > Gadidae > Pollachius > Pollachius pollachius. The sequence goes on from NC_136935.1 coordinate 6,150,968, forward strand.
GAGAGAGAGCATGACGGTGCTGAGGTGATTTGGAGGTTGAGGAAGGGAGAGAGAGAGAGAGAGAGAGAGAGAGAGACGCATTACGGTGATGAGATGATTTGGCAAGATAGATACATTGAGGAGGAGGGAGGGAGGGGGGAGGGTGAGAGTGAGAGAGAGCAAGTGAGCGAGAGGGAGCGAGGGAGAGAGAAAGGGAAAGAGAGTGAGTGAGGGAGTGAGAGAGCGAGAGAGAGAGACATAGGATAGACATTGAGCTGATTCCTCTGGGCCGCTGGCCACTCTCTTCTGTCCATTACTTCCGAGAGCACAGCAGGCAGTCGGCTTAGAAAGTATAAACACTGTGCTGAAGGCCAGTGAGGACAGCTAGAGGACAGATGTGTGTGTGTGGGGGGGGGGGGTTTGTGTGTTTGTGTGTGTGTGTGTATGTGTGTGTGTGTGTGTGTCATAATTAGAAAGAAACACGTGTTCAATTGACATGTGCATAAGCTGTTATGGTAAGGAATGCTAGGATGGTAGGATCACTAAGACTCACGTTACGCACAAAAACCTCTAGAGGTGAAATATCGCCTGATGAGCTTTTGATGGCTCTTCTGTAAGCCATTACAAGCTGTTTGAAAATCGACCTTTTCCTGTGTATCAGTTACATCACAAGTGGGAGCGTCCACCTAGATGTATGATGGTTGGCTGAGCAACATGCTACAGTCCACTGGGAAGCCTGGTAGACTGATCTATTCAAAAGGCTTGTAACGGCTAATCACACCTGGGTGGCATAATATCACTCCTTTAACACTTTAACACTTTCTTTAATATAAACACTGTGAGCAGGACCTGTGCGTGTCATCTGAGCCGTGGTAAAATATATCTTGCCATTTCAACAATAAAATCAGACTCTATAGCAGACCAGTGATAGGTCACGTAGAAATCAAAGGTTAAGGTCAGGCTGAGCATTAATAAACGATGAGCGACTTTTTGGATACCACGCCCTTAAGGGTCAGACCCTCTCGACCAGAAAGACACCACACCGGGTCTGGACTCCAGAGAGCCACGACACCGCCAGCCATAACTTAGAAGATCCCTCAGCTGAACACACAGCTGGCCACTAAGCCCTCACCCGTCCGTGACCGGCCCGTCTCCCCGTACGCCACCGCGACGCGGATCAGTAGCGGGCAGCCACATGTGATGCGCACGGCCGCCCTCCGGATCAGTGTCTGCTGCCTGCGTTTGGGTTTTCCAGCTGAGACCATTCCCAGACCGCGGTGCCCACAGGCCAACACCCAGAGGGCTCCATTTCAAAGACACCTACCTCCACTGCCCTCTACACACACACGCACAGATGCACACACACACACACACCCACAGATCCATGGTGAGAGCTTTTAGGTTGGGAATCTTGCTCTTAAGATAAATACTGGAGTGAAAAAAAGCGTAGACTTCAGATAGATCCTCGGTTGCTCCCTTCCAATTTTTCCCAAACCAAACTCTTTACACGATTAAACCTCATATGGAGCGCTCCCATCAGAACTTTTAACAGGATTTCCCGCTCCCTTTGCATAAAGCAGAAATAGCACCAGGCAGATTAACTGTACCCGTAAACGGTAGCGGAGCAAATAAAAACATTTGCTAAAATAAAATATATAAAAAACATTCTTCTTCGTCTATTCATTCCATCTCCTAGCTCATCCCGGTCTGCGCAACGTTACATCACGGCACTGGTGGAATTAACCTCCAGTGATCCCTCCTCGTGAAATATTGTATTAATCAAACCTGCGCGCTTATCGCTGCTTTCATGTGAAGTGTGTCTAAATCGGACTAAATCCCCCTGCAGCTGCCAGCGGTTCCCAGGAAGAGTTGGCCTGCCATGAATTCTGAAAAGCTGCTTTGCCACGCAGCCCGTTTCTCGTCACTCCTCCAGGTACCAGGCTGCCACCAGGTACGCAACCAACTCAGACGGCATTCACTGCAGTGTTCAGCCGACAACACGTCAACCGTCCATACAATGCCCTTTGAGGTCCAAACGGCAGGATGTGCTAAACATCCCCCCATTCAGGCGCGGGGCGCCGAGAGAGGGAGACGGAGGCAGCCCCGGTGAAATGCCTTCCTTGACGTCAAGCGCACAATAGTTGGTCCGTCTGTGCGGTGGCAGCCGTCCCAACGGACAGCATAGCTGGCATGGAGAAATGTTTGTTTACCTGTCGCCGAAACCATAACACACACACATGCACATGTGAATGTTGACACATATACATGCACGCACACACGCACACGCACACACAATGGTGACGTGGGGCAACGACAGGAAGTGACGGGCATAAATTAACCTTGGGCCCCTGAGCCTGACTGCTCAGGAGATTAAAATTGTCAGATTATATTGAATTAGGAATAAATCTTCGAAATGTCCAGTGTTGACGTTTGTACTGTAATTTGATTCATCTGTGTGCCAGGGGATGTGATTGGAAACATGTACCACCAGCACAGACGTGCTCAAAAGCCAACATGTGTATGCGCTTGTGTGCTTGTGTGCATTTGTGCGTGTGCCTTTCTGTGTGCGTGCACGCGTGTGTGTGTGTGTGTGCGTGCGTATGTGCACAGGAGCATGGTTTGGCTGCGAGCCCTCCCTCATGCATCCATCTCTCCCTGTATTGCATTTTTTTCCCTCCAAACACATGCAATATTATCCTTGTTATTCATATGGGGGGATGAGATTACAGCCATAGTGGGTCTGGGCATTCACCAAGCAGTACCAGACCAGGGCTGATTACACAGCCTTTCATCTCTGCGGAGAACAGGGAACGCAATGAAATGAGGTGAAATCACAGCGGCCGACCCAGCCACCTATTTTCATTTCTAGACTAGACGGGTGTTCACACTGGACATTAAATACACCAGGACCACAGCGGCCGACGGCGGCAACAGCCAATCAGTGCACTGAACTACAAAGAGCCTGTGAGCGTTGTTATCTCAAAGCACATTTGTGCCAGTAGCCCTGGCTATGTGTGTTCCCTGTGTCGGTCTATTTCCCCCCCCTTTTGTGATCTCCCTCTCTCTCTCTCTCTCTCTCTCTCTCTCTCTCTCTCTCTCTCTCTCTCTCTCTCTCTCTCTCTCTCTCTCTCTCTCTCTCCCCTCCCTCTCTCTCTTTCTCTCTGTCCCTTTCACTCTTTCTCTCCCTCCCTCCCTCTCTCTCTCTCCCTCTCCCTCTCCCCCTCCCTCCCTCTCTGTCCCTCTCACTCTCTCTCCCCCCCTATCTCTGGCACTCTCTCTCTCGTTCCCTGGCTCTCTCCCTCTTCCTGCTCCATGGGTGTAATGCATGCGTATTAGAATCGAGCAGCATCCTAAAATAACCCATTTGTATGTCTCCAGGGCCCCTTCCTGCTAGATAATGGAGTGTGGGAAGGGAGGGGGCAGTGTGTTCACGTTTGTGTATGTGTGTGTATAAATGTGTGTGTGTGTGTGTGTGCAATAGAGGGGGGGGGGGTTACTCATGATGCAATTAATAGATTCAGCAGGGACCCAGGGACATCTAACATGGACGCCCCTTCTCTGCGACTTCCTTCTCCTTTTAATCCGTGACATCCTGGCTGAGCAAACTCAGGCCACCATCTTTAATTAGATTAAGCCCAGCCGACATCCGGGCCTCAGAGTGCAGGAGGGGGGGACTGAAGGGTCCTTGTGTGGGGAGGAGAGGAGCTGGCACACCGCGGGGCCAGAGCACGGAGCGCTGATAGGCAGCAGATGCTCCTCAGCACTCCTCTTATCTCCGAGAGAAGGTTCTGGGTGCTTCGTCGCTCGCTCGGAAACGCTGTGTTGTGTTATGCGGAGGCTTGAAACAGCACCACAGGGACCCCCGACCGCAGACTGGCTCTGCGTTGGACCACCGGTGGACTAAAGCAGCAAGATGTTGTTATGAGTACGGTTGCTTGTATGGAAGGTGCCACTTTTAACCTTTACGTAAAAAAACATCATGGTCTGGTTACTTCGGGGTTTATAGGTTAACCTCACTGGTTCATGGTTGTGTTAGGAGGTGTGGAGGATAGGACCCTCCCCCTGGGCTTCTTTAACAGTGTTGCACACGCCTGCAGCCGGCTGATTCTTAAAGGTGAGTCAACTAACAAAATACAATGGAAGGAACAGCACCCTCTCTGGTGAAACAGGGGTTACTGCACGGGATGTTTATTGCTTGCTCAAAATGCAAAGTCAAGTGGTGTCACTTATAAACATTTTTTATGTGGTCGTATATGCATAATTTATAGTAAGTTACATCAAATGCCATGCCCAGAGATGCCCTATTCTTTGCTGTACTGTTTGTTTACAAGTCAACCCTTGGGAGGGCGACTGTAGAACCCAGAGGCCAGATTTCAGTTGTAGTGAGAGAAAAAACGGGGTGTGGGAACAGCGAGAGAGCCGAAATAGCTGAACACGAGATTTGTTCTGTTCACACTTGGGGGGGAAAATGTCCCAGATAAGCTGCACAGCAACATCTGTTTTTCGGCTAACACAGCATCCCTGCTTTACCTTTTTTTTGTGTGTTTCAGTTTACATTTACATTTTATTTAGGACAATTACTGATGCTTTTATCCAAAGTGACTTAAAGCGGTTCATACACACATTCACACGCCGAAAGCAGAGTCAACCACGCAAGGCGTCGGCCAGCTCTTCGGGAACAGTTAAGAGTGAGGCGTCATGCTCAGGGACACTCTGCTAGGCGGAGCTGGGGATCGAACTAGCAACCTTCCGGTCACAAGTCAATCCGCTCGACTCTGCAACGCAACAACAACCGCGCCATAGCTCGCTCAACCACAAGAGAGAAACAAAGCGATACCATGTGCTCAAAACAAATCCACAACGTTTTAAGTGGTGGGTTGGGTCCCGCCGGGCTCGCTGCTTACCGGCCTCCTCCCGTCCTCCTCCTGGGGGCTGTCTGGCAGCATCATCTTGAGGTAGTCCTCCTTGGTCATGCCCTGGAGCGAATCGGCCTCGCGCTGGGCCTCCTGGAGCCGGCAGGCCGCCTCCTGGGCGTAGAGTTGCCTGCGTGAAGGGAGACGGGGGAGACAAGAGAGGAGGCGCCACACGGGGCGAGTCAGGGGAGCGCTTCCACCAGTGCTGCAGAGGGATCTGAGTGGATCTGGAGGGAGGCCGGTGGGGACACCCCACCGCGCCTCTGGTTCAAAGGTTAGCCAGCTGTTTTACTAATAATAGCGTGTAGCTATCAATCAAGGAGTGCGGCTGGATTCATCGCAACGTTTGGGGAATCACTGTTTGTGCATTTTGGCCTGCTTAAACGGACCGTACCGGTGTCAATTCGCCTGATCGGTGTACTGCAGGTTTCTCCTCTCTACTGTGTATCAAGTGTGTGTCCAGTGTGTGTTTGAGTTGGTTGCTGTCTGCGTAGGCGCAAGTTCACTGCCCTTTGTGTCAAAAAACATACGGAAGAGTCATTCGGCCGTCAGTTAATACACTACTTTTGAAACATTACATGGCCAGCAACCTTCAACTGTGTACACTGACTGAAGTACAATCCCTGTTCTCCCTGCTTTTCTGCGCTTGGCCGCTGCCTCTGATATTCTAGGAAGCAGGGAGCACCTGGCAAAGTCTTTCCGCGGTTCAAGGTCCAGAATGACACCGGTAGGGTCTTTTAAAGCGGCTCTACGGGGGACACGTTCAGGTGAGGTCAGGTGAGCGCTCCATGCTGATCCAGGTGAGCCAGGCCAGGTTGAGAGGGGAGGCAGGTGGATGGCAGGAGACGGGTGCAGGCTTGGGTCTCTACACCACCGCCCCCCACCACCCTGTGAAAGGCTAGGAGGAAGAGGTGAGGTGCGAGGCCGAGCGGCAGGAGAAGGAGGTGAGGGTGTGAGGGGTACAGATCGTAGACAGTGGGGAGAGGTGGGGAGAGGGGGGAGGTGAAACCAAACCGCTTACAACCGGGGAAACCACCGTGCTCAGACAAGCACCATAGGAGACACGTGCAGAGAGAGTGTTAGCCAAGGCTGGCAGGGGTCCTGTGGTAGACTACCCCCCCCCCACCCCCCTCACCTCAGGCAGGGAAGGTGACATATCGGAGGGAGAGAAAGAGCAGCACAGGGAGGAGGGAAGAAGAATGATCCCCCCCCCACACACACACACACACACACACACACAACGCCACCTCCATACACCAAACCTCTGGGGCAGCAGATCAGTATCTGTCTGATGTTTGAGGGGGGGTGTGGGGGAAGGGGGGGATAGGAGGGGGGGGGATGCTCTATGTGCGTGCGGAGGTCATAAGTATGATCCCTCCGACTGGTTGTTATGGCTACAAGGCCGGTGAGAACCCCCCTGTCTGTTTGGAACGCCGCCCGTGAGCGTGACGGAGCGAACGCTGTTGGCAGGGTGTGAGCCGGCCGCGGGGCGATCGACGAGACGGGGAGAGACAGAGAGAGAGAGAGAGAGAGAGAGAGAGAGAGAGAGAGAGAGAGAGAGAGAGAGAGAGAGAGAGAGAGAGGGGGGGGGGGGGGGGGGGGGGGGAGAGAGGGAGAGAGAGGAGGAGAGAGATACAGCCGGCTGGCGCTGCTTAAGACCCGTCTCGCCGCCACGGTAACCGAGCCTGAATAGGATGCTGCTGAATGGGATGCTGCTGAGGAGAATCGAGTTGAAGGAGGATGTGACCGATCCACAGGGATCCATGTAGTCGGAAACACTAAAAGGCTTGTCTGCACGCTCACTGAATAAAAACAGTTGAACACAGTCATCTACAACACAGGCCCTAATGATAAAATCGTACGTTTCTCCAATGAAAAATAACACATTATAATAAAAGATCATCATAACGATAATTATAATAATCATAATGATAATCATCAGCGTATAATAACGGGGGGACAACTGCTGTGGTTGTGGTCGTTGAACAACAGCAGTTGTCCCCCGGCTCCCATCACAGCGGGACTGGTGGACATTTAATGAGAGGAAGGGGTGGTGGGAGTCAGTAGGGTTTGGTGATAAAATCCGGTTGGAGGAGCGGGTTGACCAGGGGTGTGCGTTGGTGCTGGTGGTGGGGGTAGTGGCGGTGGTGGTAAAGGGTTGAGGCCGGAGCAGAGGGGAGCAACACAGGGTGCCCGGGCTGGGCAGACAGTGTGTGTACCTGGAATGCTCGGACAGCATTTTGAGCAGCAGAGCTAACAAGCCCTCGGCGCCTCTGCCAGAGTCGAGGAGGAGGAGGAAGAAGAAGCAGAGACACGGCCGTGAGTTAGGAGGAGCTGCTTCCACATGGCCGGCCGCTCCACACATCGCTCGTTAGACAACATTCCACAAGGCAACGGGGTTAGGGGGCGCAGTGGGGAGGAGGGGAGAGGGGAGGGCTTAGAGGTGTTGTTATAGCGATAGACGCCGGTGATATTAGTCCATTCATCCCGAGGCAGGAGTTACGCAAGAATGAAATGAGAGCGGAGGAATATATACGCATAAACACTCGGGAGGGTAAGGGGATTACTGGAGTTTTTTTAATAACTCTCGCCCAAGATGAGTTTGGCGTGCGCTATCAATCACACCATCCCGAGGTGGGAGATTTGGCGGTGCAAATGGGATTTCTGGGGGGGGGGGGGGGGGAAACGGAGCTCGGGAAACGGGAACGGCGGGGACTGTTCTTCCACAAGCATTTCCCATCCACGATCCTCGCACACAAACGCCTTAAACACACACACACACACACTCACACACACACACACACCTACGAACGCACACACAGATACAAGGGGGCTGGTGTTGAATCAGAGCTGCATTTCAATTTCACTGTTAATGTCTCTTTGTGCCTCTGATTCTTCTTCATGCAATTCTGGCGTATATTTTATTGTATTGCCTTTTAACACAGTTAAGTAGGCACAGCCTACCTGTGGGCATCCTTGAGTAAGAACCCTAAACCTATCTAAAGACCCTCAATTCACTATATTCTGAATTAAATAAACCCATCCACTTCATGACTAAATCAGTCGTCATGTATTTCGATTTAATACAAGAAATGGATTCCACGATGAAAGAAGATAATCCCAAAAAGGCGATTCTTCAGGCATCCATCTGCCGCTTCTGAAATGTGTTTATCATGTTTATTGTGTTTATTGTCTTGATTGTGTTGACTGTGTTGATTGTGTTGTTCTGCTCATCGCGGCAGCTCCAGGCCCGGGGCTCCCAGTGGACGTGCTAATGCCCAGCTCGGACCCCCGCCCCCCTGCTGGCCTGGCCCCCCACCAGGGATGGGGCCTCACGCCGCTGATCAATAACCAAAAGCGACATGTGCCAAGCGTATTATGTCAGCGGCTTCATTGAGCGTATTTACTGTGCCGCTGTCGCCTTCAATCAGAGCCCGATTAAGTGCACCAGGGGTGGGCTGGTGGACTAGTGTGTGTGTGTGTGTGTGTGTGTGTGTGTGTGTGTGTGTGTGTGTGTGTGTGTGGAGCTGAAGACGGTGACACATCTCTACTGTGTGCTTAAAAGAGGATGGTGAAGGAGTATAGACCTGGTTGTGTAGGCAAGTGATTTTCTGTTTCCAGCTCTGTTTAGGCAATGTCTGTCCTCGATGTCAATGATGGCACTGAAATCCGGTTTGCCTACACTACAGCCCGCATTGTAAATCCAAGCATGCAAAAGAACAGCATCCTCACAGGGTACAAACACGCACACACACAGACACCACACACACACACAGACGCCACGCCCCACACACCCACACACTCACCCACACTCTGTATTGTCGGGGGGTTCCTGGATGCAGTGGGCATCGTCGGTGGTCTCCGTGCCCAGTGAGAGCTCTGAGCCAGGCTCCTGGCGTGCCTGTCCACACGCCTCTGAGCCGGGACCCACCCCAGGCCCAGGCCCTGTCTCGGGCCCGGGCCCTACACCCGCGCTGCTGGTCTGGGGGATGGTGTAGGCCCTGGAGGAGTCGGTGGACATACAGTATCTGGCCCCGCGGGCCAGGGGACTGCCAGAGTGATGCGAGCCACTGAACCGCGTGGGAAACACAGACCCCACCCGGCACGTCACCGCCCGACACAAAAAGGACAAACGGACAAAAGTATAGAAAAACAAAGTTACAAAAACAAACCCATCAGGCCTGAGGACAATAAGTCAACAGACGTCGCCAGGACGACCACGAGACGAATCTCAAAGCCTCCTCTCACATGAAACGAAGTAGAAAGGTAGAAAAACAGATCCTCTCTATTAGCATAGCAGCATAGCAGTCCCCTCTCCTCCCCAGCCCCCCAGAACTGCACTTGGAGGAGCCCATACCAATCGTCTAGAGAGAGCAGGGTATTGCAGCTAATACAGCGCACCCCTCACATCGAGTAAGGGAGGACATTAAATGGCAGATTCCCTGCTAAACCCCCCCCTCTGAGCGGACCACTCGGCTGCCTTTGATCTGCCTGTGAATTCCTATTACAAAGAAGTCGGTGGAAGTGGCGGCAGCCTTGCTCTCTAATTGCCCCTGGCCTCCAATTGTCAACGCTGCGGACATTTGGTCTTTCATCTCCCGACGCTCAATCGGATTCTACCTATTCCACCGGCGGGCTTTGATTCGAGGCCACTTCACAAGCTGAAGTGTTCCCCGATCAGAATAATAAAAATGCTTGACTGAAATGGATCAGACCGAATTTAATTTCTCATTAAATTAGTCAATCAGTTTTTAGTGACTGAGTTTCATCCCGAGACACAGCGTCCCTTTGTTTCCATATTCATTGCCATCTGTCGCGACACCTTGCAATATGATTTCCTGCTGCTTTTTGCTGCTTCTTCAGGAGACATCCGGATGTCAATGGCAGTTAAATCAGGAACACACAAAGTACACCCCCCCCCCCCTCTCTTTAATGTTACACGCCTCGAGTTAGACAGTTCTGGCACTCCCCTTCAAACCAGCGTGTGATGCAGTCGGATGGGGTCCACACCGCCCCTGTATGGGGCGACCAGCCGAGAGAGATGCCCGGTGGATTTTAAGAAGCTAGGGTATATCAGTTTCTGTCTTTTCCCCGCTTTCCCCTGAGTTCATCTGCCGGGGAGGGGGAGATCCATCAAACCCCGGCTCTGTAGGAGAGGGGGGGGGGGGTGTGAAGACGGATCTCCCCCTCCGTCCCCCCCATCCCCCTCGCCCTGCTCCCCCCTTGGCTCAAGCAAGACCGCCCCCGTGGCTTCTCTGAGACCGGCACAGCAAGGTGGAGCAGGCCACCGGTCAATACCCAGGGAGGGGGAAGAAGAGAAGGTCAGCGAACAGCCAGCGTCTTCCAGTCTACCATGTGTGTTAGTGTGTGTGTGTGTGTGTGTGTGTGTGTGTGTGTGTGTCTGAGTGTGTGTGTTTCTCTGTATTTTCAGTAAGGATATGTTCAAGCTGACAGGAAACCGGTCGATGAAGGTAGGTTAATGCTAAATAAACGCTACTAATACACTTTGTTTTGGTGCAACGGCTATCATACGACCGCTCAGTACATCTCAACCCCACAGATCGTGTGCTAGATCGCCCGTTACCGTTGACAACCTGTGATTTCTCCCCCCAATGGAGAATTAAATCAATGAGCTGATACAGAAGAGACAGAACAGACCACCGATCGATGTGCCTTCATCTCGGGAACTAAGACCTACACAAAACGTAAACACAGCCAACGCTCATGGCGATGGCGCACGCAAAGGGGTCTGTGACACACACCCCAAAACAAGACTCAAGACTCAAATTCAAGACTCACTTGTTCAGAGTTCACCTGGACTCTGCATAGCCTCCCCCCTTACCCCCCACACCCCTCTTGCACATTGTGTAGCACCTTATTCTAGCTATCTTTATTGTATACAGGAAATGGGTTAACCTAGTGATTGTTAGTGCTTTGCACTCGATTCTATAAAATTCCTTTAGAATTTATTGTGCATAATTTATTTTAGAGATTTATTGTGTCTCCTTCTTCTGACAAATTGTAAATTGCTTTCCCTAAAAGCGTCTGCTAAACGCCCTGAATGTATATCTAATATCTAGCTCTCGACCAGTCTACCGCACCTGGAGTGGGACGAGATCTCGCTGAGGTCTCCCAGGCTGCCCTCCATGATGGCGGCGGCGTAGCCCTGCGGCAGGTACATCTTCCCGTGGTCGTCCTCCGAGACCGCGTCCTCCGCCAGCTCCGACGGCCAGGGGTGTGCCTGCTCGCCGCCCCGCACCTGCAGGAGGTGCCGCGCCCCGGGGGGCATGCAGGGGTTGGTGTCGATGCCGCTGTCGGTGGACGCGCCCTTGATGTAGGTGAGGCCCAGCATCTCGGGGTCCATGAGGTCCCCGGAGCCAAAGTGCTTCTCGTCGCTGTTGCTGGAGGCGTTGCTGGACAGGGTGTTGCTGCTAGAGTGGCTGGAGGTCTTGTCTCCCGTCTGGCATCGTCCGTGGAGGACAGGAGGGGAGACACGTTAGATTATGATTAGTTTATTTCGTTTTATGTTTATTGCTTTTTTTTTTTTTTTTTTTTTTTTTTAATGTTTTTTTATACAGGGTGCCGCGCACTGTTAAAAGTAACGGCAGCAGAGTTAGATAGCAGTTGAATTAGATCTGTTGTCCCTGGGCAGTTGGAAGAAGAGCAGCGAATACACAACGTAAAACAGCATAATTCATAAAGTCAGTGTGCCATAAACACAATCAGTGTAGCAATTACGTGACTACAAGCGGATCATTAGTGGCGGATCAAAAAGTGGACAGTTTTGTGCTCACCTTGGCCAAAGCTTGAGGCTGGTTTAAACACTATAAATCTTCTTGGGTATCAAATGAGAATATTATGTGTTATATTTATACATACAGTGTATATATATATATATATATATATATATATATATATATATATATATCAGTGTTACTGTAGCAGAGAACTAGGTTATGCATATATCTGTGTGTGAGCGCAGGGTGTGAAAATAGTGCTTGATCATTAAACAAACTCTTTTGAATGAGTGATCGTCTTCATGTACTGTGGCTGTACTCTCGGCGGTTGAAACAGAAACTTTTAGTGGTACTTTAAAACTGCATCCCAAAAAATAAGTAAGACTAGTATAACATCATTCCACTTAATATCCACTTCATTTTCTCTTTAAATGTTTAATTTAGACTAGATCAGCAAACATGTAGATCCATAAATAATAGATTTTGCTACACTCTGGTGTTCAATATGGCCGACCAGGCGGATCTTCTTTGAAACCACAACCACAAGTTAACTTCCAAACTCGACTTTCTTTCCGGCTCTCACTGCTAATAGTGTTGGCTCACTTACCTTTACCCCTAAATAGCTAGCGGAAAAGAAATAATAATCTCTGGCATGTATAGGAAACCTAGAGAGCCAAACAAAGGGTTCTCATGGCGTCGATCTAGCACGCGCTCTGAGCCCCAGCGCTGTTAGCGCTGAGCTGTTAGCGCTGAGCGGCAGCCCGCGGCGCAGCGAGAGAGAGAGAGGTGAGGGAGGAGACGGAGAGAGGGGGAGGAGGAGGAGGAACGGGGAAGGTAATACAAATTAGGAGACGAACGAGCAAACCCTACAACTGAATAGATATATTCAACCTCTGGGACAAATGCGAGACCGCCGTGTCTCATCTAGAGACGAGACGGACGGTGTGAAGCGCCGAAACGCCGGCTAGCATGCTAATGAAGCCGGGCTGGTGTATACGATTCCATAGCTACAAATGAGGCAGAGACAGAGAGAGACAGAGTGGGGGGTGGTAGGGGGGATGGATGTACAATTGGATGTCCCAATTCTGCTGGTGGAAATAGTAAGAAAGCCCACCGACAAGGACAGTCTGACCTTATCTCTGTTCCCCGTGAAGGGAACCAGCTCTGACAGTGTAGAGAGTGGCAATACAAATATAGACATAAAGGCGTGCACTCATTCCTAGACTTACACACACACTTACACAACCTAGTAGTGTGGGCAGACTAGGGACTGTACGACCAATCAAAATCCTCAACGTCCCTTTGAACAAATGGGGCAGAATGCCCACTCACCCTGGACAGCTTGTTGGGAGAGTCCTTGCTCCCCTCTCTGTGTTTCAGAGAGTTCAGGATCTTGGTGGAGGGTACGTGCCACTTGGCCTCTGTGGAGAGCAGGGAACAACGTGATGTATGAGCGGGGTGCAACGTGTGTGTGTGTGTGTGTGTGTGTGTGTGTGTGTGTGTGTGTGTGTGTGCACGTCTCTGCCTGTCTCTGTGTCTGGGAGTTTTTGTGGGCGCATGGTGGATGCGAGTGAGAGTGTATGTGTGTGTGTGTGTGGTTGTGTGTGTGTGTGTGCGTGCATTCTTGCCTGTGTGTGTGTCTGTGTGCATGTGCGTGTGTGTGTGTTTGTGCATGTTTTGTGCCTGTGAGTTTTTGTGGTTGGTGGTTGCAAGTGAGTGCGGGCGTGCGTGCGTGCGCATGAGCTTGTGTGCGTGTGCGCGCTTGCATGTGTGCGTGCGTGTGCGTGTTTTTGCGATCAGGATGGATGACTCACCCGCCGACCGGGTTCTCTCCAGCGTGGGCTCTCTCTCGCGGCCCCCGCCGTCCCCGCCGGCGATGTCACCCGAGTGCTCGTGGAGGACAGGGGAAGGACATCTGGAGAGGAAGGAGAGGAGCGGAGCGTCACGTGACCCATAAATAACCACGTTGTGTTCCGCAGGCGCCGAGTCAGGAGTAACACTTCATTAGATGCTCCCCAGATGTGTGGCCATTAGATCACCCGCAGAGATCAGATCCATTAAGCCTATGGTTTAATGGGATGGATCTTCATCAAGACCTTCCAGATGCCGGGGAGAGGAGAGGGCTAACGACAAAGCACGCCTCCCTCGCCGTTGCCATGGAAAAGTACCGGGGGAGGGAGGCCTATACGTGCTGTCTTAATTAACGTTTAAAGGTAGCACGGGCGTGAATGCAGATGAACTCCGAGCTCTCTGCCTTAGCAGCGCAAATTGATCTCCGACCGAAGCGCCCCCGTCTCCCCCCGGAGAGCGTCTGTGTGCCGGTGAATAAATATGCTGCGTGTTCCGCGGGCCGCCTGACAGCTCTCTGACAGGCCGCTGTGATCTTTGGCTGTTTGTTTGGTCGCCACCAGACAGACGGTACGCGGTACGCGGCGGTGTGCAGCCGAGGCCTACCCTCTTGTCACGGTCGGTAAGAACTTCCAGACACACACAGCGCTGTCAGTGATGAATGCGTGCTGAGTACAGCCCTTGATCGGTCCCACCTGAGGCCTGGGGGCACTGCGGCCGGGGATCACACAGGCCCTTCGTTGTTGATTGAACAGTAAGAAGGAGTAAAGTGAGTTGTATGGGATTCGTGTTTTCGTTACCAAACCGCTGGACCTCGTGGACCATAAACTATGTATATTGTGTCGTTACCGTCATCTGTTTGGATAGCCTCAGTTTAACTACAATATGAATGGTGAAATGGCAAATGGACTGCATTTATACAGCGCTTTTCTAACCAGTGGCCCCTCCAAAACGCTTGCCCAACATTCACCCATTCATGCACACATTCACACACAGACGGCGGTGTCAACCACACAAGGTGACATCCAGCTTGTCTGCAGCAGTTAGGGTGAGGCGTCTTGCTCAGGGACACTTCGACGATCAGCTAGGAGGAGACGGGGATCGAACTGGAAACCTCCCGGTTCCCGGCCAACCCGCTCCACCTCCTGAGCCACATTGCCGCCCTGAGATATGAGATGAGGCATACTGCTAAGGAGCTCTGCAGTGACCGATGGGAACGATGGGAGAGGTTGGACCGTACCCGTCGTATCCGGCCTGCTGGGACCAGCTGGTGCTCCCACAGGGCCCAGGGTCACTGGAGGAGGACTGGTTACTGGGGGAGCTCCGGTAGTGCTGGTCCCCCTTGTTGCACGAGGTGACCTGGGGGTTCTCCATATCCTGCATGGTCCTGCTCACACAAGACAAACCAGACACGTGTGAGAAACGATAGAGACGTATGGGTACACAGAACATCTGCCGGTTGTAAGTCATTGATCTGCAGCAGCTAGAAATCCTCTTTATAGCTCGCAGAGGGCCGGAGGAAATCACAGTCAAACGTCTGGTTGTGTGTTTAAAACCGCGCCAGTCTTTGGCAATAAGAAACACGCCCCTTAGCTCTCACTAGCCTGATTTAATTAGATTTAAGGTACGATGACCCACTTTGCCACCGCCCATTTATATTAAAACCATTGTGTTTGAATACCTCCAGACTTCAGCGAGCTGACGTCTAGACACACATTGCTAATGCGCTCGGCGAGTGAAAAGACGTTATGTAAAGTAATTCAACGCAGAGTGGTTCCAGTGATATTTTTGGACATTTTTCCCCTCCAGAGGCTGCAGATAATCAGAAACAAAAGCTGTCTCTGTTTGAAAGCTTTCTAATCCCTGGGATGATTTGCACCCAGCGAGCACTTAAGCAAATAGCATCTCAATGCAAGGCTTCTTTTGTCACTCTGTACCACACTTGATTGACACAATTGTTTTAACCGTGATTTAAAGGCGGGCTTTAGGTGTGTAATCAAACCGCTCCGTCTGTTTACGTTTACCTGGCGAGGAAAGCCTCAGAGGCTTAGGTGGAGATTGAAAAGCAAACAAGGGACTCAGGCTCTGCCTGTATCCTGGTGGCCCCGCTTCTAAGTCCCACACCAAAGAAGGATTACCCGACTGGGAGGAAATCAAATGGGAATCTTATGGACTACACTGGATTTCACATTAACTGCCTAGCCAGGCTTTACTTTGGCTTCCTTTTTCATCCACCTTCTGGATGCCTCCGTCTCCGCCTCCTCGGACGGTTTATAAACCGTCTCACAAAAGTCTGAATGGCGAGCATTTCGCCTCTTTTGCAGTGATGTTTCTATTGCCCGAATTTTATTGCCACGGTAAAAAGCATCAGGCGGCGTCCCTACCGCGGCACACACACCATTAAACACTTTGGCCAGATTTCTTACATTTCCGGTCCGACAAAGGTGTTAGTCATCTCAGTGGTGTCCAGGCCTTTAATGTGAAACAGCAGCTGGTGCTTTTCTATCGCTCCTCTCCCTCCCTGCCTCCCTCCCTCCCTCCCTCCCTCCCTCACTCCTTGCTTCGCTCCCTCCCCTCCGACATAAAGGTTCAGGGGATATTAACAGTCGTTTCTTTTTACTCCCGCCGGCTGCAATAACATTGGCGGTCATAGAGGATGGCTGCCGGGCCTGTATTAGGTCTCATATGTAATGGTGCCAAGTCTGAAGTCAGCAATGAAACCAGCCAGGGCATAGCTTTATCTAGGCTATCGCCTTCGCTCATTTCCTATACAGCACGGGGCTGTTTCTTTCCTCTCTTCCCCGCCTCCCTCTCTCCGGTGTGTGTGCGCGAGGCGAGGGGGAAACTCTGGCAAATTGCACGATACCTTCCGCAAAAAAAAGAACTACCGACAGCTCATCAGTCAGAGCTATGAAAATATGCTGGAATAACACAATAACCATTCCAATTTTGACATTCATACCGATATATTTCATGGGTATATTTTCTCACTCTCTCTTTTTTTATCGTGCCCCTTTGTTTTTACTGTCTGAAACGCCTTTATTTACTGTCTTCCACTTCCACTCAAACTCCCATCCCAACACACACACACCCACACACACACACACGCACACGCACGCACACCCTTCCTCCGTGGAGAGGGACGGGGGAGGGCGGGGGGAGGGCTGGGTCTCTACAGCTCTCAACCCAGGGAAGGGCTATCTCTTTGTTTCAGTGGTAATTGGCCAAGATGTGGTTGGCCGTGTCAGTTCCTCTGTCACCTCCTGCTGGGCCCGGTGCAGTAGCTGGGAGGGAGCAAGGGAGGGAGGGAGGGAAAAGGAGAGAGAGAGAGAGAGAGAGAGAGAGAGAGAGAGAGAGAGAGAGAGAGAGAGAGAGAGAGAGAGAGGGACTGAGCGAGAAAGAGAGCGAGAGCAGAGCGAGAGGGAGAGAGAGAGAGAGAGAGGGAACGAGCGAGAGAGAGAGGGAACGAGCGAGAAAGAGAGCGAGAGCAGAGCGAGAGAGAGAGAGAGAGAGAGAGAGAGGGAGAGAGAGAGCGAGAGAACGAAAGAGAGAGAGGGAGGCTTGCCTGCCATCGCTGCCGGTGGCTGTGATTAGGGAGTGGAGGCAGCCATTATGCTGATATAGACAAGCAGGGCGCCGCTGATGGGAGTCAGGCGAAGGGCGGGTGGAGGATGGGGGGAGGTGGGGGTATGTGGGGGGGGGGGGGGGGGGGAGGCGTCTGCATGACACACTGGAAAGGTTATCATGGCTGCAGGGGTTTCATTAGAAAGGACAAATTACTCCTTTACACGGCTCAATGGAAGGAGACCGCGATATGAAAAAAAAAGAGATAGAAAGGAGAGAATGTCTGGTTCCCTCTCCGGAGATGTACTAAAGAGGTATGGTGTGTATCCTCCAGCTCCCACATCCTATCGACATTTATATGCTTCCTTCCGGGGTAATTGAACTCACAACCGCTGCATAAATTCCCGTTTTCGTTAAGGTACATCGGAGGGTAAATGTCGAGGTAAAGGTTGCAGTCGTCGTAGCAGCGGCGGTAAGAGAACGTCTGGCGTGCCGAGGCTGACCCTACCTGGACCCGTCCGGCAGCTTCCGGTCGAAGGAGGTGCTCCGGGGGATGGCGTTGGCCTGGTGCTGCTGGAGGATCTGCTGGCACTGCAGGCGGTCTGGGCCCTGGGTGGGGGAGCTCCGGGACAGGGCCTGGCCCGACGGGCCCGGCACGCGGTGCCACGTGGTGTTCCTCCGGAAGGGCGTCTTGTACTCGCAGGGAGTGCCCTCGCTGTCCACCTTGTACTCCACCATGGGGATGCGGTACAGCTCGGAGCAGCCCCTGTGGTGGGGGGGGGGGGGGGGGGGGGGAAACAAGGGGTGAGGGAAAGGGGGAGGCAGGGTGAGAAGGTAAAAGGTTCCCGGAACACTCTGGCCGTCGACATGTGAGACTGTTTCGGCATCGGGAATCTCGGTCGGGGAAATGTAACCACATATTTTGATGTTTTTTGTGTGCCTGATGTTTGATGGGTTTTGATGTTCGTCTGCTTTGTTGTGCGAGACCGATCTTCACAGGGTTCATTGAACCGAACTTCAGCTACGGCTTTTTGCGGAGTTCAATTCCCCTTGATGGGATGTGGAGCGCTTCTTCAAGGGTTTGCCGGCTATGATATATTTGTTGTGGTATATTTATCAAAAAGACTATTCTATTCTGTGTGGATGTGAAAGCACTTAATTAAATGAACGGCATCATGAATATCTACCTTCTAACCAATGAGTGGATTCTCGCAAGGGCACGCATGCACTCTGGGTGACTCACGCACTTGTCACAGATCGGTGTGCTGATGCGCGTACGCCGTCACGCGTGAGCGAGGGGACGCACGCAGGCATGAACAAAAATGGCTTACAGCGCGCATCAGAGATGCTTAAACAGCGGCTAATGCTCCGCTACAGCGGCGGAGCCTGTAATCTGCAGCTTGACACTTAACCCCGATGCGAGGCCGATCCCCTCCGCCAGGCAACATCAACCCACCGGATGCGTGCGTGCGTGCGTTCTCCGGCCATCTCCATCCCATTACCGTTAACAACACACACGCACCGCCGCTGCCGGCCCCAGAAGGACCCCCAGCGCTATTTCATGCAACATTAAACCCTGACTTGAGGCGAGTGTGAGGCGACCGTGGGGGGGGTGGGGTGCATGTTTAGAAATGGGGGTATGGGTGGAGCAGTGGCATGGCTGTGAGAGGGAGGAGGGGTGCGGTGGGCCGGGTCATGGCAGGGGGTGGTGGTGGGTGATTCAGCGTTAAACATCCTGGGTGTTCTGCTCGCTCTCCTGAACCATCTTGAGCGTGACCCCTATGATTACTCTAAATGACCCCCCCCCCCCCCCCCCCCCCTCCTCCCCAAACCCATTCCACCACCACCACCACCACCACCACGCCCACCTTCCAACATGACATCCTCACTACCCCAGATCCACTGCAGCGGTGGTGGGGTCTGGGGCCCGGGACAGGGAAGGGGGAGGGTGCCCTTGTATATGCTCTGTGGTCGTACGTGTACACACTGGGGTTTGTGTGGGGCGGACCGGTGGATTGAAAAAGGGCTGTGGTTGCAGGGGGACGCTAATCCCTTCCCGGAGAGGCACTCTATCATCAGCAGGGAGACCGGCAGCTGAGCTCTTTTTTTATTTTACTGCCGGCCCCTCGGTCGGGAACACACTGGGGGTGGACAGCCCCATCGCCCTGCCACTCTGTCTCTCCCTCTACTTCGCCTTGCTCGACAGCATTTGGTCCATGTCAAGGCCGTGCCAAGCTCATCCATGATGGAGGCATGTCATATTGTTCCCTTTTGCATGCTTCACATCTCAGCACTTTCATTAATACTGTATGGATGCGCCGTGCACTGCTGGCTTTATGTATGCAGCCCAGAGGGTAATGAACGGGTATTAAACCAGCACGGAACTCTTGTGGTAATGCAGGTCATGGCCCTTTTAGGTGCTGTGTTCGAGTGCTACCGATGCAATGAGTGCTGGATGTAGATTTAATGTAGGGTGAAAAGTGGAGCTCAACTATTATAAGCTTATTTGAATTCCCTTACCACATTTTGGAACTTGTACGGCTCCCAAAAGACAAAGGTGTTTGTAAGGTGTAGATTGTTGGTCAATGACCTTTTCTGCAGAGCTGTTGAAGTCGGTTAATACCAAGATTAGCTGGATGTGTTGCTCCCGGAGGCCAGACTGCCATGTGCATTTAGTCTCTGAGTTCAGGCTAAACACAACACACAGCTTGTCAGTGAAGGAGATGCCAGCTGCCATCCCCTATTGTGGTGCACTCTGCTTTAGAATGTGTGCGTACAGAAAAGCTAATGCCTGGCTAGTTATGATCAACATGATCCAGTTGTTCAAGGTCTGTTCGGAGTGGAAAAATTTGGCCTGTGATCCTTTACATGTAATGTATAGCAGCACAGAGGCACCATGCGCATAAATCATGGAAGAAGAACTCATGCAGAGAGTAAATGAGTGTTTGGGCAGCACTTAAATCAGAGCCGTGAGCTAGCACAGCATAACCAAGGACTTATTTTAAGATAGCATGAGAGAACCAAGCACTAGCTGTAAACTACCACTGTCCTACCAAGGACTAGCTTTCAGCAAGTGAGTTAGAGTCAAGCACTAGCTGGTCAACTACAACTGTCAAGGACTAGCTTTCAACTATTGAAATAGAATCAAGCAATGACTGCAAGCTATCTCTATGGAACCAAGGACTAGCTTTCAGCTAGCGAGGTAGAACCAAGCAATAGCTGTTAACTACCACTTTCAAACCAAATCCTAGCTTTAAGCTAGCATGGCAGAACCAAGCACCAGCTTTTAACTACCACTACCAAGCTAGCAGTTGTTGCTTGAGTTGTCTTGAGAGACGTCTGCTAGCAGACCATCAGGGGGGTGGGAAGACAGGAGAGGTCAAAAGAGCGGGAGAGGATTTACAGGCTGTCTGCCTTCACTGGAGCCGAGAACAACGGCCTCGATCTGAAGGTTCAATTTGAAGGCGTTGGACACGATAACCAGGCTTTCCATCCGCCATGTGGGGATAGACAAACACTGACAAGCACCGGTTAACCTGGATGATTCAATATGGGAAGGATGCATCTTCAAAGACACCATGTTTATAGAGTTTATAAGAGCTATCACTAATGATTTAGCTGGTTGATAGAATTACACACAGAAAGATGTTACTTTAGTCGGGGGCTCGTAACGAATTACAATGGAGTAAGTGTTAAAATGACCCAAGGACCTTAGACCGAGATCTGTCATTTGAATGTGGATGCTTGTTAGGGAAAAGCCTGCCAACAATCGAATCAATTCCCACAGTCAGAGCCCACGCCACAGCAAAGAGGCCAACCGTTTTCGACCCATATTCAAGAGATACAAAAATGAAAATCACTGCCTTCACTGACTTTGAGTTTCTTGAAGGAAATCTCTGTTCTGCTTTTTTTCAAGCCATTGCCTGGGAAGTAAGAATTGTAGCCAACTTGATGGCGATATTCAAATCCACAACGAAAACCATGATGCTTACAAGTGATGATCAATCATTTTTGATTTAAATTCCACAGCTTATACTCAGCACAGCACCTATGCACTGTGGTTTAACTTTGGGAACCAGGCCAAGGATACAGGGCAAGGTTAGACGTCCCTGTGAACCCAATATGATGATAAAGTGTTTCCCTTAAAAAGTGGTGGAAAAACAAGAAGAGTAAGTAAGTAATGAAGGAAGAGCATTGGCTAAATGGCATCTGTTTTCTGAATTAAAGAGCCATTTGTTTAGCGCGCATTATTAATGCACACTCCCATTAGTTTGCTCCAAAGCTAACATGTTGTACTTGATGAAAGAAAAAGCCTCTGGTGTTGCACCGGGGTTAGAACCACATCCTGGCTCCAGTGTAAATAGAAGCAGTGCTAGGTAAGGCTAATATTAGAGCTATCTCTTGTTCATCTATAAACCAACCAGAGCCTCCGGGCTTTCACATCTTTCCTGTTCCTGCTAATTAAGAAATATAAAGAATTATAACACGAACACACTGAGCCATGAGGGATGCAAATTTCTCTGCGGCTGACTTTGAATGAGAAAACTACCAGAGTAACACTCTTCTTAATCTTGGAACAACTGTAGAAAAGAAAAATCAATTAATAACCAAATGAAGCCTGGTTAAAAATAAGGACGACCGCATAATAATGTTTTCTGGGGGCCTGATGAAAACATTTCTCCTTGTCCGGGCTCAGACAGACTAGAGCCGTGCGGGTCCATTGTCTGGAGAACACAAGTCTCAGGGGTCCATTGTTACGTGACTGTCTCCATATCTCCATGGCCAAGATGGACCATCGCCACCCAGCCAGCCCCTAAGCCCCCCTCCACCCCCCGAGCTGAATTCCTTTCCCCTGAGATAATACTGGAGGAACTGGAGCGCTCATTGTTGCCTGCAACACTTTGTGCGACCCGACAACTCAGATCCTACGCCAAATGCACTTGAGACCCCTCAGGATTCCCTCCCTGACCCCCGACCTCCTAATATTCTGAAATGACGGGAGGGTATTCATAAGAAAAACTGAAGAAATAAAGTGTTAAACACCTGTCCTCTATCCCCTGACGGTAACCACTTATATTTACATTAAAATGTACGGCATTTAGCAGGCGCTTTTATCCAAAACGACTTACAATAAGTACATTTGTCAGAAGAGAGAGAAACAATATATTGCTGTCGGTACAGTTAGGATATTTATAGAAACAAATGCCAAGCATTAACAATCGGTAGGCTAACCCATTCCTCGTACACAACAAAGACAGCTAGGATAATAGGCTATTTGTACTATTTTTAAGTGCAAGGACGTACAACATACAATAAGTGCGTACATTAAGTGCACAGACGTACAACATACTATTAGTGCGTAACAGGGTTGTTGGGGGGTTAAGAGGGGGTGCTATGCAGAGTCCAGGTGAACTCAACTCAAAAGTGAGTCTTTTTTGCACTTGTGCCCTTTGCAAGGGAGACAATGTCTGGGTGTAAGTGTAGCTCGTCTGTGTTGTGGTCTGAGATGGCCTACCACCGTTGCTAACGCCTGCTGATCTGCAGCCCACATCTGTTGGCCGGTGTCACCCACAGGGTCAGCTTAGCCCGTTACAGCCCCATGGAAAAGAGCGCTGTGGACGTATAGGATAACTTATAAAAGGAGTCTCTTGTGTGCCTGTGGTGGTATGTGGCATGACCTAGCGATTCTTGAGAGCATCTTTCATTGGCCGTGGGAGAGGTGGCTTACTCCCTCAAGGAATTTGTTTGTCTATGACCTGGGACATGGATACTTTCGGTTGACACCGATCAAGCAAGCGACCTCTCGTGCGTGATTACCGAGTGTGTGCCATTGCGCATTGTTGCGCATTGCATTACGGGAAGATGATGAAACCTGGTCGTTTCAGAGAGGATTGCTGATGGTTTGGCTGTACATGTTAGTCATGTTAGTCGAACCGTCTGGGGCGCAGCAATGCCTTGGCTCGCCCCGCTGTGCCAAACCACAAAGGATAAGCAGACGCACAGCAACATATAGGGTGGGGTATCCACTGGGTTCGGCTCGGCTGTCGGTACATACCATGCAGGGTTCATGCCTCGATACATCGTTTCAAATGAATAGTTAGCAGTTAACATTTATAACTGCGAGGCTGAGTTAATACTTCAATGCATAATTTCAAATTAACAGTTGAAATTATGCCAGGTGGTGGATTCATACCTCCATACATAAATTAACATGAACATTTTATTGTATTTTTCATTTATTTTTTAAGTGTTTTTCCCGACAAGAGCAGAAATCTCCTTCACATGTATCCCGTCTGCCGGGAACGTGCCAGACTGAGATGCGACATTGACACGTTTCCAAGGCTTGCCAGGCCCATCGCAGACAAAACAAGCAGATGTGCGGCAACAATTAGCATTTCACACATTTGAGCCCATTAAAAAAAGACAAACAGCCCACAAAAACGCTCTCATGCGTGCCGCTCTATTTGGATCAAAAGGAAGAGCGGTTCTTTCTTCACCACAAGTAGCAGAAAAAAAAAACCAAGGAGGCAAAAAGGCTTCCTGCTGTATCCAATAGGAGCAGAATGGAAGATAAGACGAAGGGGAAGATGAAGAAGGGGTGAAAAAAAAACGTGAGCTGTCAGAAAACGACTGAATTGATGCTGGACTCATCATTAGTGAGATGCGCTGCCTTTCCATGTCAGCCAGTCCCATCACACTGACAGCATCTCTCTCTCTCTCTGTCCCTCCCTCTCTCACTCTCTCTCTCTCTCTCTCGCTGTCTGTCCCTCCCTCTCTCTCTCTCTCTCTCTCTCTCTCTCTCTGTCCCTCCCTCTCTCTCTCTCTGTCCCTCCCTCTCTCTCCCTCTCTCTCTCTCTCTCCCTCTCTCTCTCTCTCCCTCCCCCCTCTCTCTCCTCTCTCTCTCCCTCCCTCTCCCTCTCTCTGTCTCTCTCTGTCTCTCTCTCTCTCTCTCTCTCTCTCTCTCTCTCTCTATCTCTGTACAGTACTATCAGTACAAAAGATCCATCCCTCCAGAGAAATTAAAGAGCTCCTAATGAGAGCAATATGCTTAAACAAAAAAAGAAAGTGGTATGTAAGCATTTCTCAACGCTAATCCCCCGACACGCAGGAAAAGATTTCCTAAATTTGCTGCGTCTTACATTCCCTTATCAGTATGACCTTTTTTTGTCAGAAGGAAATTCCCCCTAAAACATCAAGATCATTTCTACAATGTTTACAAAATTACTACCGAATACGACATGTTTATTGACTGTCAGACAAAGACAGGGGGACTAGAATAGTCCATATTTAACACATTCCATGGTCCAGAATGTTCCACAAAAGACCCAAGGAGATGAGTTAAATGGTAAATGGACTTAATTTATACAGCGCTTATTTAACCAGTGGCCACTCAAAGCGCTGCACAGTATTGCGCAATATTCACCCATTCATGCACACGTTCACACACCGACGGCGGAGTCAACCATGCAAGGCGACAGCCAGCTCGTCGGGAGCAGTTAGGGCGAGGTGCTTTGCTCAGGGACACCTTGACACTCTAGCTAGGTGGAGCCGGGGATCGAACCAGCAAACTTCCGGTTAGCAGCCTACCCGCTCTACCCTTCTGAGCCACATGCCGCCGTGGTTACCTGCGTGGGGTGCCGTCCTCGTGGGGCTGGATGATGACCACCTTGACGGTGATGGAGGTGCGCAGGAGATCGATCATCTGCTCGTGGGTGAGTGTGGCGACGGCCACCTTGCAGATCTCCACCAGCCGGCTCCCCTGCCGCAGCCCGGCCTTCCAGGCGAAGCCGAAGGGCTCCACGTCGGCCACTATGCCCTCGAAGTTCACGTGGAAGCCCAGCTGGCCCAGGCCGTTGCGCCGCAGGATGATCTCTGAGGTCTCACAGCCTCTGGTGGTGATCTGGAACAATGACGACAGATTGCTTTACTGGGTCGCAAGCCGCAATAAAGCAGCACTAACGTTCCGCAAAAGACTCACTCGTTAAGAGTTCACCTAGCCTCTGCATAACCTCCCCACTTACCCCCCCCCCCCCCCCCCCCCCCCCCCCCCCCCCCCCCCCCCCCCCCCCTCACCCACCCACCCACACCCCTCTTACACGCTTATTTTACGCTTTTTATTTTGTAAGTCCCGGCACTTAATGTACGCACTTATAGTATGTTGTACATGCTTTGCACTCAAAAATAGTACTGAGCATTGTGTAGCGTCTTATCCTAGTTTGCTTTCTTGTATACGGGGAATGGGTTAACCTAGTAATTGTTAGTGCTTGGCACTTGTTTCTGTGAAAATCCTTACTGTACCGACAGCGGTACAGCATATATATATTCTCTTTCTTCTGACAAATGTACTCATTGTAAGTCGCTTTGGATAAAAGCGGCTGTTAAATGCCCTTAATGTAAATGCAAATTTAAAGCTCATGAGGAATAAGATAGGAAGAAAACACCAACGGCATGTATTTGATGTGAGTACGTTAAGCCAAGGAATTCTCACCTGTGGTACAAAGTATGTTTGTTTTAGAATTGACAGTGCATTACACCCACAAACCCCGCCCCACACTCCCATAGTCCCTTACATCCACGCGCAGACACAAGCAAACAAATAGCAGGGAATTAAGGTGATCCAAGCACAGCAGAAACTCTATCCTCAGGCACGGCTGAATTAGGTGTCTTTGTTTTGCTAATCCAAACCCTTTTTAGTAAAAAGGGTGCATCCTCGAAGCAACAGCTTAGGCTGAGAGGAGCCTATTGACAACTAAATAACCCACAAGCACTGTTCAAATCCAAGCGTCAATCTTAATGACACGTCACATGTTTACAGCAATCGGGAGCTTTGGCTCCCAGGCACAATCTGGAGCCACTAATCCTGCAGCCTATCAGGTGGCAGTTCACTTTGCTATGAAGATCCAATGGATTAAACCACCCCCTGTCTCCTGAAGTGGCCGTCGTTATAGCCATATTTCTCCGGCTTTCTTCACTGAAAACCTTTCAATGAAACCCGTTCTCCAGCGACGTCAACGATCACATTGAAGCGCCCCATCAGATCAGCCTTGGGTCAACCCCCGGTTGACCGATTTCATTTGCCCCGAAGTGGCAGCTGGTGTCAGGGACACATTAGCTCAGCGTCTGGCCTGTCAACACGTCAGCAGCCTCTCACACCGCGAGAAACCTGAGCCAGCCGGAGCGAGGGAGGCCCTCATCGAATACGCCTCAAGAAACGTCTATTTCCTCCAACCTGCAGGCAAACAAACCGCCATTCCCACTGACCCCCGTACCTTTTAGTCCGTAGGCTGAGAGCATAGGCTAAACATGCTTGACTTCAGCGCTAAGATGCATAAGATTTCACGGGTTTCAGTAAACGATGAGTTATTCATGATCTATCTCACAAGTAAGGGTAATGCGTCAGTTGGTTACGGAGTCATGCTGATTACTATTCGTTTTTAAAATAATTTCTCGAGTGTACCAAACCAGGCCTAATAGCATGCATGGAGGGTAGTTTTTAGTCATTGAAAAGAAAAAAAAGAGGATTTATTAAAGTACCCCTCCAAATTAAAAGCCCTTTTCAGGCCCTCATAATCAACTGATCAAAGCAAAAGGAGCACTAGGGGAGAGATGAGCGACTATCTCAATTATGACCCAGGATAAAACATGCAGGGCTAGAGGAGTATTGTTGACGTGCTGGAGGGCGGGGGGGAGAGGGGCTAGGGGCGGACTGGCCAGGGAATTAGGAAGACAATCTTTGCGGCTGAATACCATACGGCCATGCAGGAATCAAACTGCTCTTTGTCGGGGATTCATTAGGTCTAAATAATGGCTTTCTAAATGTCATCATTCCATCTCTTCGTTCTGTCCGTCTCGGGAATTGATGGGTCTGGGTTCTCATCAGAGCAGAACGCATCGTGGTGAACAGGCCTCTCGTTGTCTCCGGCCCCTAGTGTATTCGCAGCTTCTGAAGTAGTTATGATAATGGGACTAGCGTGATGTCCATCAGCGTGTTCGCTATACGTCTCGACGCCAGAGAGGAGAGCATTGTAAAGTCCAGTCCTACCGATTGGTTGCAGGGGAACAGTGAAACAACCTGTGGCACAATAGTAACACAACCAGCCATAAACTCAAAATCAATGCTTCGCCTGAATATATACATACATGTACATGGGGCACTCCAGTGGCTCACCGTGTAGAGCACGTACCATTAAAGGCACAATCCTGATCGCAGCGACCCAGGTTCGATTACTGGCCATGGTGCTTTGCTTCATACACCAAAGCTGCCAATTTTGAAATTCAAACAAAGGCTAAATAGCCTTCTCAGTGGGCACTGCTGTCTGTGAGGTGCGTAAGAACTAGTTATGACCTTGTTCCGTCCTTGGCAGCCATCTGACACCTCACAAAGAGAGGATCTGTTTCTACTTACACTAAGTGAAGACGTCCTCTAAAATGTACTGAGCCACGCTCATTTCCAAGGCCTAGACCCTGTAATAACATTGATTTACAATTTAATAAATCGCAAAGCCAATTCCCATCGCCATTATGCACATTAAACACGCGCAGAGAGCAGTTTTTCTGGGAAAAAAACGAACCAAAAATCGAAGATGGAAGAAAAAACAACACACGTTATTTTATAGCGGAATAAAAATGTTATACTGTGTTTAATATATTGGTAAAATAACGTTCTAATGATGTTATACTGTGTTGCCGCGTAACAACGTTACACAGAGTAAATTCTGACAACAGAGAGATTGGTTTTAGTGGAGGGGCACAACACAGTTATTATCTGCAATAACTGAATTTATGGCTCGCTATACGCGGGCCACATTAAAACTGGCAGCCATTCCTCTCGACAAAGACCCGCTACGCTTGGGCGGTGGTGCGCTTGTAATCCTGATGGTGTACGATGGAGGAGGAAGTCATGTTCACACAGGAGGAAACAATGCGCACCGCTTTAAAAGGGAATTAACCAAATGGGGACAAACAAAACAAGACTGAATTAAGAACAACAAAAACCCTTCGCTGCTGTGAGCTCATTATTTATTTTAAGAGCCGGGTGAGGTTAGACCCGTTTACAAGTTTTACAGAGGAAAAATGTTCTCGTATCTCTGTTCTAAATAAAGACTAAAACGCACTATAATAATAATTAAAAGTCATAATTATACAATGAATTAAATTTATTTAAAATTGATGAATTACGTTTTTAAACTACATAATTACGTATTGGTTGTATAGCTCGCAACAAGTAGCCTCTGACTATTACAGACGAAATGAAATGACTTGGAAACAAGGTCAAAGAACCATAGCTAGTATGGTGGGTAATGCAGGGCGAATACGAACCCATTCATTGACATGTGTTTGCTTGACTTAGAAAACACACCTCACTTAACTCGACACCACAGCACAGGCTAATGCTCAGATGAGCTAATTCCCCATTAGCCTCGGATAGAGTGGACCCAGCACGTCAGCAGCAGGTCCTGCTGCGGTGAGTAGGGTGGTCATCCATTGCACCCTGGGGAGATCGCTGGACGTTATCACAGAGCTTTTAGCTGTGCCCCCCCACAACGGCCTGCTCCGTATGTCAGGAGTGGACAATCTGTTCACGTTCTGCCCACCCCCGCGGTTCAGATTACATCACAGGCCTGCGGAGAGAACGCCGTGCGATGAAACCTGAGCGCGGCCAACCCCCCCAGGGACGTAAGGAAGCAAAGGCACCTCTGGGGCCCTCGCTGCTCCACGGCTCCTCCACGAACCAAGAGACAGGCGCTCTTATTCATGCTTAACGGTCATTCATGGTTCAACAGCTTTATAGATTGGGGGCTGTTTAATTTGCATCATGCACCCCCTCCACATGAGTGCACTTGATGTGTATGGGGATCAGCATGGCCAACGAGGGACTGATATGATTTGGCTAACCGTAAACTTCCCGCAATGTCCTATTCTGTCCGTCTTCATGCAGATCCTTAGTGACATGTGAGTCCCCTTAAGGTTTTGGTATGCTAAATGCTCTCACAGCTCACTGTGTGATTATGAGCTAGCATGGGCTGCTGCGAGACTGTTGATGTTTTTGTATAAATACATGCTACTATGACACTAGCTATTACTGACTAACTATTCATAAATCAAATATGAAGTGGGTATATTATGCTGCACAGAAATGTGATGAGAAAAGTGTTTCATATCTGCCCTACATTGGCAAAGAATTTGTCGAGAAGTTGCATAGTTCATACTCAATTTAGCCTAGTATACATGTTTTATAAATGTATACAAAATAGAATAGAAGAAGAGTGCAGATACAAGATCTTGCAAGTCACATTTCCTGCCTCAGAGAGCCATATACGTGTGTGGGTGTATCAAGGCTAGATCAATTATGTACACACACTCAACTGATATAATCGGCCACAAAGCGGGCCACAGTGGTGTACAGACGAACAGAGCAGCTCCTTGTGGGAGTGAAGGAGTGAAGCTGGAAACGCAGTTCAGAGTTCCTCTATACTCGGTCTGGCAGACCCAAAAAACTCTGCATGCTTCACTTTCCCCGGCTTCAAAACTGGGTTAGGGCAGAATGTTCTGTCCTGTGTTGTTTTCCCAGACTACCTGCAGCCAGACAGACATCCAGCCACGTGAGGCAGGGCTAGACAATCACATCATCCCTAATCTTGCACTCCATTAAATGAGTCACCTGGCAGAGGGTTGCATCAGCTATGGTCAAGACCCTAAAAAACCCACTCTGGGGTTTTCATACTGCTTTATGCTAATGACGCTAGGTAGCATCTGCAAAGGGACGACCTAAGCCCCAGTGTGTGCGTGCCAACGTTGGTCTGATGTGATGAGCCAAAAGCCCCACCACAGGAGAGTGGTAATCCTCAATGGACTCCGTGAATCAGGCTTCACCTCACAGGCAGAGGATACCTCAGATGGCCCCGGCCAAACCAACAAGTACCCACTGAAAACACTCTGGCACGACCGCAAGTACGAGCCAGGCCACATCGGCGCAAAGCATTAGCCAATTAGAATGGAGGAGGAAGACGTTTTATGACTGACAGGATACCGTTTATATCAACCTAGATTAATTCATTCAACAGGGACGCAATTGCAAAGTGTGGGAAAGTGTAATATTTTTGATATGTGCTCTTTTTCCAGTAAAAAACCCAAAACCACCAGAATAATAAATAAGGCTTAAAGCTCATTGCTATAAACCCATTGGATTATTTAAAATGTCCTACACCGCTTAGGCCACGCTGGTAAACGACTCAATCATCCAAAACCCGTTGGATTATTTGAGTTAATATGAAAGCACACACAGGAAGTGTGCGGTGGGTCACATGACACTCATGCCCTCCAGAAGTTGGCTTGGCTTGTGCCAGGCCCTGACTATGTAGATGTTTACACCCTTTCTTCCTGTTTAAGTGGAGCTTTGTGTTAGCAAATGTCCAGGAGGTGTGACTCTGTTATGGATTAATCCCCCACTGGGATCGTCCTACCCCTAAGATACTCGTTAAAGGACGCTGGCCACGTGCTCCACCTATGCCCCCTGATCCTGTAGATGTTTGTGGAGAAGTGGTCGGAGGATGCATGCTAATTCTCTACTCTATCACAAACAGCCACTGGTGTCTTAAGTTATTTCCAACTGCCAATGTGGAATTAGCTTCAAATCCCCCCAAAAAACGTTTTACGTTTCAAACTTTTTGGATATGAAAGGTTAACCTAGGATCATTTTCATAGCTGTAGATTGCATGATTATGGCTTAATAATACATCACACATGCAAAAGCGAAGTAATTATTTCTGTTCTGACAGTTTCCTTTGAAAACCTCCTAGAGCAGCAGAAATCCACTGGTATTGCTACTCACTTAAAAATGTAACTGAACTCAGACGTTGTCTAAAACTGAAGTCTAAATGAACCGAACGAGGGGGGGGGGGGCTCCAAAGGGACAACAGAGCAGTGTGTTTCTGCAGATAAAGTTAATCTTGTTAGTCAACCCAAACAGCGTTGAAATTGAATTAAGCAGCACAACATCTCCAGTGTCTTACCTCCAGCCTCTGGACCATTTCCCTGATGTCCTCTCCGCAGTTGTCGTGTGCCGACAGCATGACGCACTCGCCCCGCTCGTAGAAGATCTTAATGCTCATGACGCCCGAGGTCCAGCCGATCACATCGCGGCAGGAACAGTTAAAGACCACGTTTTTCGAGTCCTCCTCGATGAGCACGATGAACTCGTTGGAGATGCCCAGCAGGCAGTCCACGTCGGCCGACTGACCGAAGTCCCGGGCACGAACGCTCCACGTTATGGCTCCCACGCTGAACAGGTGCGCGTCCTTCCTGGGCTTGGCCTTCTCCTTTTTCTTGGCCCCCAGGGTGATGAAGCTGAACTTGACGGCCGAGTCGATGGTGGCCGTGCTGACAAAGTTCTCAGCCAGGTCCTTCAGGTACTCCTGCCTGGTGCGCGTGGCCATCGCTCGGAACTTCTCCGACTTGTGAGCAGCGTTCTCTCCGTTGATGACCTTGGCCAACAGGAAGTCCCTGAACACGGCCGACTTGGGGAAGGTGACGCTCTTCGGGATTGGCGGCCCGAAGGGGGGCACGTCTTTCGACCTGGAGACGGCCACACTGGAGAGAGGAGAAGGGGGAGAGGAAGCAGAAGGAGAGTTGTGACCAGAGGTGCCTCTGTTCCGACCGCAGAACAGGGATTCAGGTAATAAGCGAGCTAAGAGACAGATTCAACTATTCATTTTATTGGATTGTGTAACTGGTGGCTATTGGAAGGGTTTTTAACTCGTATGGCTTCCGGGGGGGGAATAGATTAGAGCTAGGCGAGGCAGACAGAGCGGAGCCTCAAAGCGGGGACTCATATCTTTTCCGGAGCCTTTTAAACTTCAAATAAACACTTCACTAGTGAGTCATCACTGGTAATTTGAAGGTGTCAAAGCAGTAAAAATACATCAAGAGACACTTTGGACACGCCCTGTCTAATATGAAAGTCATGAAAGTCACCATTAACTGTATTTTAGGAGATTTATGCGTTGCACAGATTTTCTCCTCAAATGGGTCTCATTCATACCCTTTTGTACAAGGTTTATTTGAGGGTTGCGAAGAAAGTGTGCTCAACTCAGTCTAGAAGGTTGAAAGGTATTTGTATCAAAGCCAGTGAAATAGGTGTGTCATCTGGATCTCCAAATCTCCATTCCACCTCCGATTTGTATGATGATTAATTTTGTGTACTCTCTTGCCCTTAATCAAACTTTTACCTTCTCACCGACAGGCTATGGAGGCGTGCGCTGTGGTTCCGCTCACCTGTAGCAGACGTTATCAGTGCAGGGGTTGTGGACTTTGACGATAACAAACACATGCTGGAAATGCGAGCGGATGTTCTTGGGCGTGAAGGGGAGAGCTCCGGGCTCCTGGAACACGATGGTGACGATATCGTTGCCAATGTGCCGCTTCCGCAACAACTGGGAAGTTCGGAGAGCAGGGGGGGAATCAAAGACATGCCATTGTTAGAGCACCGGGGGAGAGTAAACAAATGAAGACAAAGATATGCACAGACGAAAATATTTCAGGGGAGATTTCCAGGTATCAAGCAATAATAAACCATTGAAGTGTAGACAGTAGAGAGAACGGGATATGGAGCGTTCATGAAAATACCACGGTAAATAAAAAGCTTCCCGACACTGCAGCCGGAGACAATAAAATACATTTCATTAAATGCTACTCAGACAAAGGGTAAGGAAAGCACAATCAAAAAAAATCAGTCGAGAGACTTATGAATGCAATTTCTAGGCTGTTAATTTTGCACTATGAAAAACTTCACAAAAAAATGAAGGAACATTGACATGCCTTGCCAAATGTCAAATTCCATACTCTAATTAAAAAAGTCACGGATAAAGTATTGTCTCCCCGCGGCACATCATTTGACCCCAAGAGCTGTTGCTAAGGAGCAGGGCTCAGGCAGCTAACGAAGTGAGTCTGTGGATGGAGAAGGCAGCAGTGGACCGGGAAGGCCAAAGCGAGGCAAAGGGTGAGCCAGAGGTTGAGGGTGCAGAGAACCACTAGCCCGGGGGATTTTACGGAAAACCAAACAGGCAATTTAACAACAAATTAGGGTTAAAGAAGAGAGGCTAATCCTAACACTGCCAATCAGTGACCTCGGTGGTAGATCCTGACCCTTTATAAAACCAAAACACACTTTATTTGACCAACTGCTTAAAGATATTTGGTAGAAACATGCTGCGATGTTGAGTTGATACACCACAGTTTTCTTTTCGGATCGGCACTTTATTATCCATCCAACTTGGTAGGAAAGCGCTCCTTCTCCATGGCAGCATCAGATCACTAAGACGAGGAACTCCCGTAATCTGGGATTTACTGGCCTTCACTTACCAGCCACTGGATCCAATTAATCCCCCTGGTTTGACGAGACAGACACAGAGCCCTGTCTAATACCGAGAACAAGAGCCAACTCCTGGGGATGCGCTGATTAAAAAGCGACTACGGGTGGGGGGGGGGGGGGGGGGGGGGGGCGCCGTTGCCATGGCGATGCTCTCGGTTATGTCTGATAGGTCATTACCGGTGCGAGATGAGTCTCCTGGGGGGGGAGAGTGGCAGGGGACCGGGACACGTCCTAAAAGGAAGCTGCTTACTGCCGCACCTAGAGCGACGTGTGTGGTCGTGGGGGCGAGGTGGTGCGTGGTGGGGGTGATGGTGGTGGTGGTGGGGGTGATGGTGGTGGGTTGTGGTGGATGGGGTGGTGGTGGTGGTGGAGGTGGAGGTGGAGGTGAAGGTGGTGGATGGGGTGGTTGGGGTGGTGGATGGGGTGGTGGTGGTGGTGGTGGTGGTGGTGGTGGAGGTGGAGGTGGAGGTGGTGGTGGTGGGGTGTGGTGGTGGTGGTGGTGGTGGTGGTGGTGGATGGGGCGGTGGTGAGTGGTGGAGGTGGTGGTGGAGGTGGTGTTTGGTGGTGGTGTGTGGTGAGTGTTGGTGCTGTGCGGCTGTGACGTAGGTTTGCTCCGCTGACCTGTTGCCGGTTGTTGGGGGTATAGGGGAGCAGGGTGGAGACATGGAACATCAGCTCGTAGTCCTTGTAGGTGGTGTAGAGTGACTGGGTCCCGGTGGAGTCGGCTGGAAGCACAGGGAGGA
Source organism: Pollachius pollachius (assembly GCF_949987615.1). Classification (NCBI taxonomy): domain Eukaryota; kingdom Metazoa; phylum Chordata; class Actinopteri; order Gadiformes; family Gadidae; genus Pollachius; species Pollachius pollachius. The sequence continues at coordinate 6,185,121 of NC_136935.1, forward strand.
AACACGCGTTCGTCACCGGAGAGAGCCGTCAGCGTGTGGGAGGGAGGATGTATAGCGGTACGGGGCCCAGCCGTTGCAGGGAGCCCGCTATGATGTATTATGGCAATGAATAAACACAATAGGAGCGGGCCGAATGCATCCGCACTGAAATTGGCTGCAGAGGTAATATATAAGAAAGAGGCTGTATCTCTGGCATTTCATTTTCAATATATGTGTGTGTGTGTGTGTGTGTGTGTGTATGCCTGCCTGGCTGTGTGTCTCTTTCTTGTTGCCCTGCTGGGTGTGTGTGTGTGAATGTGTCACCCTCTTATTATCCAGCAGTTTTTTTTTATGCATCTCACTCTTGTTGTTCAGCCGAGTGTGTGTGTATGTGTTTGTTTGTTTGTGTGTTTGTTTGTTTGTTTGTTTGTGTGTTGTTGTGTTTGTGTGTGTGTGCTTGTGTCTCACTCTTGTAGTCCAGCAGTGTGTACGTGTGTGTGTCTGTGTGTGTGTGCTTTGTCTCACTCTTGTTGTCCAACCGTGTGTACGTGTGTGTGTGTGTGTGTGTGTGTGTGTGTGTGAGTGTGTGTGTGTGTGTGTGTGCGCTTGTGTCTCACTCTTGTTGTCCAGCTGTGCCCGGTACTTGGAGAACCCTTTGAGGCGGACCCTCTGCCCCAGCAGGTCCAGGAACTCGTCCAGGGCCGGGCCGGGGCCCTCGTTGTTGTACATCTCCTCCTCCGTGCTCTGGCCCGCCTTGCAGTACAGGACCCCCACCTTGTGCTGGAAGCTCAGCTGGAAGCAGGGGGGAGACGGGGGAGACGGGGAGAGACGGAGGGACAGTCAGACCACAGGCTACCAATCACACAGCCTCCTTCTACCTGGATGCTCACGCTGCCTTTCCCAGCCCCCCCGCGCTGGTTGGGAAAAATTAGTTTTTTCAGAACATATTAAAAAAAAAGTCAAAAAGAGTCATGCGCGCAAAACACACACACGCATAAATCTTTACATAGGCACACATGTGCATTGACACACAAACACACATGCACACAAAATACACTCATAAAAACACACACACAGACTGAGTGACCACCCTGCACACACACACACAAACTCACACAGATGTGCATTGTCACATGCGCGCAAACACGCACGCACACACACACAGATATTTTTAGATCGACACACACGCACACACACGCAAAAACACATGCATTCACACTCATAAGATCACACACACACACACACACACACAGACTGGGACCACCACAGAGTGACCACCCGGTTGGCTGTCGTCTATATTCCATCCGGCTGTAGCTCTCATGAGGGCTTTCATGCCCGCTTGGGCCGACCGCGCCGCAACCCTCTTCTGCTGAGGCCGGGCGAGGGAGGACTGGGAGGAGGGCTGGGAGGAGGACTGGGAGGAACGCTCGCCGCTGGGCCGCATGTTAATCAACCTTAGCTAATTACGGCTGTTCAGGAGCAGGTGCAAAGCCACTGGGGACTGAATTCCAGACGTACGGCTGGGTTCACGCCGGATTAGGGGGGAATACTATATAAGCTCACATCAATGGCAGGAAAATCCTATCTTGGAAGACTTTGGTAAACAGTGCTTTTGGGATTGTATTTGGGTTGCTTCACGTTTTTGTTTGTCTTGTACCGGTTAAAGCGCCGTTCGGGGACAGAGCGGTGTGTGGGGTGAGATGAGTGCAGAGTACGTGATTTAAATAGTTGGGACTTGTTCGAGAGTTGAGTCGAGGGCTTCCGCATGCAAAGCGGTTTGCTGTGTTTAGATAATGGCCTGCCCCACCCTGGGGAAAACACAGACTAACAACCCCCTTCCTTGAAAACAGTACGACTTGGCCTGACATTTGGACGGAGCTAAAGCATCTGGGAGACACTCATTTACCATGCACGACGGCGTAACTTGTTTTTTTCGTTTGCTGAAATATGGGCACATGAATGTTTCACCACTCGCGGCTACCCGACGCCGGATGAGGAAGACAGTTAAAAAAGGACAGAAAAGAGAAAGGGATCCTGTCCACACCTGTTGCCCCCGCCTTCTTAACAACCACTCTGCATCTTGACACGGCTGCTTCTGTCAGGACGGAACGGCTTTGTCACCGCGGAGAGGAAAAGCTCCCCAAACATAAGCCATTGACTGAAACAAATTGGAATCGCTAGGGCAATCTCTCTGCCTTATCCCCCCCCCACCCTGCCCCCCACCCCCACTCCTTTACAGGTTAACAGTTCCCTGGCCAGCTCCTGACACCGTTGTCATGGTGACGCCCGCCATCAGGCCCAGCGCACTGTGCTTGGGCTCCTGTGGTGACTAAGTGCCATTAGAACATCACGCCCTGTCGAAATGGCACCGGTGTGCGGTGATGTCGCTTGCCCTAGAACCGCGTTATACTGGCTCACTTAACCCCCTCGCTCGGAGTCACCCACTGGCCGACGACCATCAATTACTCCACCGGCCAAGCTGGTAACTGCTTCCCGGGGTCTGGGAATCATCCGGTTTGACATCGAGTGACATATATAGCAGGAAGGGGAGAGGAGTCATATTTCTGAGATGTGCTTTTGTGCTTCCCTGATTGCTTTTTTGTTTAGTTTGAGTCGGTGTTGGCAGGCCAGGAAATGGACCGGAGATGGAAGGCTGAGGCGATGTTTGCAAAGACGCTCCATCCAACATCTAATGCGGATGCTAGGGCTGGCCTTTTAGTCATCAAGCAGACACTTTTTTCCACATAAGTGCAGTTAGATACAGGATGGGCGTGCTTGTAGGCTGAGACATGAGGGAATCAAACCCAGTGTCTTTCCAAGGAGGTCGAGTGGGTTGGCTGATAACTGGAAGGTTGCTAGTTCGACCCATATTAATGCTTTCCATCTACCATTCATTTACACACTATACTAGCCCGGACAGTTCTGAAGTGATGGATGACCAATAAGATCGGTTCGAGACGCTCATGCTCTTCTCTCTACATCCTTACCCGCTGGTGCACTCCGTCTTTCCCTGCTCTTCCTCACCTCACCACTTGGGGCAGCTGAAGCACGCTACGCTGATTCTTTTGGACCCACAGAAAGCAAACGACGGCAGCAAACGGAGGAGGAAAGAGAGCTAACGAGGGGAGAGAGAAACGGGGACAGCGGGGCCTCCTGGAGAGCCGTGAGACAGACCTGCGCATGGAACAGCAGTATAACCGAACCCCGGGCGTTGCCCTGCATCACCGGGACATCTGTTTGCACCGCAGGCTCCTATACACAATGCTTCACCTCTCCCAGACAGAACTCGGTAGAACCAGAGTGTCTCGCTTTTGGTGAGCGCATTGTGAAGAGTTATACAGAGCCTTTCTAACCAGTGGCCACTCAAAGCGCTTTACAATATTGCCGTAACATTCACACATTCATGCACACATTCAGACACTGTCAGTGGTGTCAACCACGCAAGGGCGACAGCCAGCTCGTCGGGAGCAGTTAGGATTTCGGTTTTTTGCCCAGGGACACCTCGACAGTCAGCTAGGAGAAGCCGGGGATTGAACTAGCAACCATCCGGTTATCAGCCAACACGCTCTATCTCCTGAGCCACATGCCGTCCAGAAAAAGATCCATAAGGCTCTTTTGTGGGGCACGTGAGAACGAGAAAACGTACTTCCCCACGAGGTGTCAGTGGGTTAATCCTGACGTTATGCAGGCGAGGTAGGATAAGTATTTGGCTTAAGGGAGCACTGATTAAGCTCTGTAATATCAATGCTCGTGGGGGGTAGAGACTAATCTCAGGCACCTGCCAAGGGGAACCATTCAGGCCTCCATCATTTCCCCCGTTTGGCTTATCTGATTCCGGCAAAAGGAAAAGAAATGAACACAAGAAGGCCTGTCTGTCTAACGTCATTGCATTTCATTGTCATGTTCGTTGTGTTTTGGTATGCTCTCCTCGGCTTGGACACGAATAGAGACACTCCTGTTTAATTGGCTTCTTTTTTAAGGAGTTAGCGTTACAGTCCTGATTTGAACTGGTCATCATCAAGGTTTGATTGGCCGCCCTAATGCAGTTCCCAGTCCATTCACACTCAGAGAGTTGAAGCAATCAAAAAGGGCAGCAGGGCACCGATGTGAGGGGTGATTACAAAAGCCTGTTCTTTTTGGACTGTGTGTGCGTGTGTGAATGCGTGCGTGTGTGTGTGTGCGTGTGCGTGTGCGTGTGCGCGTGTGTGTGTGTGTGTGCGCGTGTGCGTGTGCGTGTGTGTGTATGTGTGAACGCTGGTTTATGAAAGATGTTGCGATCGCCCACTCAATCTCTCGCCCACCGCAGGGGGCTGGTTCTCTTCCGGGAAGAAGCTGAACATTATGGCCGTGCATGCAGGCACGGAGAGGGGGGAGTCTGCCGCACACACACTGAGCACTTCTGAAATGAGGCTTTTCCACCCTAAAATACTGTTCCAGGACACATCTTCTCTCCCGGCACTTAAATCCTTGCTCCTTCTCCCTGCTCCGAAAACAAACACATTACAGGGCCGTTGATTGAACTTGGCCAGGCTGTGTGTTATTAAAACATGAGATGATTGAACTCTAGATATTTGTAGCGCTGTGCATTAATGATTCTTGCAGAGGCAGAGCAAAAAATAACATCCAAATATAACATTGTACTCTAGTGGCCCTTTGGCCCTAAGAGCTATGCTGAAAACAACCCAAGTTATTCCCACAATGTTTGGCCACAGTAAGATGCTTCTGTTTATATCACGCTCTGTAAAGAGACAACCCACGTAGGAAAACCTTCAGACCTCGACCTCCCTTGCTTCTTTTGTGTGTTTGTGTTTGTAGATGTGCGTTTGTCCGATCTTTTGTCCCGAACACAAAAAGACACACAGTTGTCTCCATCCCACTTCAACCCAGACATATCCCTTGCCGGTTAAAAGGATGAGCTCACGCTAACACACACGCCATTACATCAATAACAAGGCCATTTTCTAATAGCCAAGACTATAGCGATCGCTACTTGGCTTGCTAAAACCCTTTCCTACTTCGTGTTTTCTTTAGGGGCCTGATTAATGGGCTCGAGATTACATGTTGAAGCCTTTTACTTGGTACAAGAACACGGGGACTCAAATCAATAATACCGATTTCAGTCTAACGGACATAATGAAATATGACAGCCATGGCCATCCGAGCGTCCACACAAAGAAAATCCCCCACTCCGAGATGAAATAAGTTGTCTGGCAAGTTTCTGCCCGTCGTCCTAGCGAGGAGAAAGAAAATCAATGAACCCCCCTGGGAGTCTGAATCCAGATAGATTTTATTTACGTGTAATATCGGCTTCGCTGTGCCCCCGTGCGGAAGACAGTGAACTTTTAAAGTGGTGTTGACAGGCATTCCATGGAGAGCTGTGAAGCCGCGGGATTTGATCCGGCGCTGCGTGTGGTCACGGCACTGATGTGTGGTCCAGGTGAAGCCATATGACGCTTGTGACACAAATGCTGCAGAGGTGTCAGTGAGCAAAGGCACTAGAATCTCCTAGAACTGAGGTTGGACACCATGGCAACCGAGGGCTCCAGTAGAGTTAAGATACATGGAATAATGGACCGCGTTTATATAGAGCTTTCTTGAGCTCTCATGACATTCGAAGCACTTTAGAATCAGTGACTCACATTCCCCCATTCATACGCACACACGCAAGGCGACAGCCAGGTCGTCTCTAGATTAGTAAGGGTTTGGTGTCTTGCTTAGGGACACCTCAACACCTGGCCAGGCAGTGCCAGGAATTGAACCGGCAACTTTGGGGCACCAAACCAGTGAAGAATGTACCAATGGCAAATCACAGTAAAAAAATCCCACTTTAAAACTTCAAAACCAGGCCACCAAGGCAGGCTGTGCGAACGAGCGTCGCCGCGTTTACCATCGTCCCGGTACCCATCGCCCCAGCAGCCACCCTCCTCCGGTACTCACCCCTTGCTCGTCCAGTTTGAGGAGCTGCTCGGGCACCTTGGGCGAGTTGAGAGCCAGCCTCAGGCAGGGGATGTTGAGCTCGGGGACGACGTACTCCAGCACCTCCTTCAGGGGCAGCCCCCGCGTGGTGCCGTGGCGGGCCGTGGACGGCACCGCGTCCTCCAGGATGGCGCCGCGCAGCGTGGTGAGCTGGGGAACAGAGTCACGCTATTCAGCCAAGCACGTCCATTTGTACGTTGCCATAGGGTACGCGGACGCGACACTGCCCGGGATCATTCCCCCTGAAGGTATGAAGCTCTGGGGGGAGAAGGGGAAGGGGTTTCGGCTATACGCGTGCACAGAGGGCAGGACCAGGCAGACGAAAGGTTAATACGCTTTCGTTGCGCATCTGAATTGAATGCCACAATTGACGTGAACAGATCCATTACCACTACCCCCCCCGGTGGGGCTACATTAAGAACGCGCCCGCTAAATAATTGAGACGGGTAAAATGCAGGAGCAGATGTTAAGTAGTGTTTTAGCATTTAGACCATTAGCATGCCAGTAAAAAGTTGATACAGAGAAGGGTCTGAACCTATCCGCAACCCCCTTGGCGTGCATTTACACAAATAAAGCCCCCATTTTGTACTGCCATCTGCAAAGCCCAAGGGTCATGGAAGAGCGAACAGCCGAAGGCTCTTTGACGGTGACGCACGCGGGTAGAAACCTTTCTAATCCCGTCTATCTGGGGAAGGGGGGAGGGAGGGAGGGGTATGCGTGTGGGAGAGCAGGAGGGAGGGCGGGTATTAGCAGGAGAAGGTAGAGAAGGAGGCAGAGGTGAGGGTCAACCGTGAGACGCTTCATGCAAGCGGACCTTGTGTATATTGACTGAGGAGCAGGAGCATTGCTCGCTGTGTGTGTGCTACTTGCATGACCCAGATACGTTGTCCCGTCGGGGGAGCGATGCGCCTCCGACCGGGAAGGCCATTTGGTATCAGTAACAGTTTCCTGCCGGCTGCATCTGTCGCTGAATTATTTAGGAGACCGCCCAACGTCGATCGATGAGAGCTTTTATTTTTTGGTAATCTGGACGACCGTGGTTGAGGTTTGACTGTGTACCTCATTTTGATTGTTTGGTGTGTTTGTGTGTGCGGATGTGTGTGTGTGTGTGTCAAACAGGGTTTTTCCAAGTACCATCGGATAGACTGCATCAGCAGCTTGCATGACTGGACTTGGCTTCAAACCCATGACTCTGTGAGTGTCCTCTGGGCGGGTTGGGGAACAAAGAGCAGAACAGCGGTGCGCCCCCCCACCCCCACACACACTTGTTGTTCCAAGAGCCTTCTCCAACATTGCTGCGCTCTAGTCTTGCATGACCGAGCTTGGGGACCACAGTCACCCAGTAGTGAGCGGCTAAATGTGACTGCACAACGACGAGGGAATGAGTCCCAGTCTTTAAACACTGCCAGGAAGCATCGGTTTCAGGGAGATTCAGGCTTCAGCAGAGCTTGGTGTTATTGCTTTTGAGAAATATCTAGCTGATGTTGATATTTTATTTCGTTTTTTTTTTAACATTTACATTTAGCAGACGCTTTTATACAAAGCGACTTACAACGGTTAATACACACACTTTGACACGCCGACGGTGGTGTGAACCACGCAAGGCGCCAGCCAGCTCATCGGGAACAGTTAGGGTTAGGTGTCTTGCTCAGGGACAGATCGACACTCAGTCGAACTAGCAACGTCAACCGGCTGTACCTCCTGAGCTAAGCCGACCCCCATGTTGTATGTTGTATGTTTTTTAATATATAAAATTGAAACAACATTACGAATTACCGGTATATGTCTTTATGCATTCAGATAGATTTGTTTACATGTCAGATTTTGAATCGAGTCTGCATGAAACACGCTCAATAAATCAAACAAGGTGACTTTTTCCGACACATTCTCACAACGGGGGGGGGGGGGATTAAGAGTGAGACGCGGGGGTGTGCTCACCTGGCTGGTTCTGAAGGTGACCCGGTAGTTGTACTGCATCCCCTCCTTCTCCTTGCCCTCGTCCAGCTTCTCCCTGCGGATGCTGACGGCCACTGGGCCCAGGTGTTCGTCAACGCCGAAGTAGTTCTGGTGCTCTGCGGACCGGAGACGAGGCCCACAGCGAGCAGACAGACCATGAGCAACACGCTCCCCAGACAGAATGACCTTGCGCAGGTGATTGTGCAATTAAAATGTAAATATATACAGGCTCGTTTTGCATATCGTGCTTGTTATCTAATAATTGACTGGAGATATTCTGGAATCAAATGCAAAATGGAAAACGTGTCGGTAATGTGAAAATGTGATGATCACTAAGTAGAGATAATCGTTTGGTATTTCATAAGCTCAAGGAATATGATCACACCCCAACAGTGATATTCAAAATGCTCGGTAAGCTCAGTTCCTGAAATTAATTTTACGAAGATCCCGAAACAGAACAAAACATGTTGGACAAGGCTAAATAGGCTCTGTAAAAAGCTATTTTGGTTCTCTAAGGCCCCACTGGAAAGCTTATATTTCTCTGCTGCTCAGTGTATTAATCTACTCAATAATCCAATAAAGTGACCATGCATTGGGATGGGCTGTGTCTCTCTGAATAGTGAAATCATAGAGATTCTAGACATAAATCTCCTCCCTCTCGCTTTGTGAGGGAAATACAATCCAAATCTTATGGCTTTTTTTTATTTGACTTAATGACGACGTCAGTTAAGATTATGGATTTATGACTGCATTCACAGTATTACCAGTAACAAGATGTCACATCAATTTCCGGGCCCAGGAAAATCTAATTTCTCAGTTTGACATTAGTATTGCAGTCATTAATATGTAGTAAGTACAACCCAAACAATGTACTTGGCGTGATAATAAATGCATATATTTTACATCCCATCATGAAACATCTCCTAGTAAATACATAAGTGGGGAAATAAATGAAAGAAAGAATGCGTGAACAAAATTATCTTTTGGGAAAACGGTTGAAACGTGCAACGACAAACAATATGATAACAGGAGACGAACAGTCAACAGAGACGCTGCCTGCCCCTGTCTGTTTATGTGTATTGTGTCTACGGTCTGTTGACACTATGCCTTTGGCGTCGAAGCGAGGGAGGGGGAGGGAGGGAGGGAGGGAGGGAATGAGTGAAGGAGGGAGGGAGGGAAGGAGAGAGGGAGGGAGTGAGGGAGGGAGGGAGGTAGTGATGGGGGGAGGGAAGGAGGGAGGGAGTGAGAGAGGGAGGGAGGGGGAGAGGGAAGGAGGGAGAGAGGGAGGGAGGCAGTGAGAGAGGGAAGGATTGAGGGAGGGAGGGAGGGAGGGAAGGATCAAGGGAGGGAGGGAGGGAGGGAGGGAAGGAGTGAGGGAATGAGGGAGGGAGGGAGGAAAGGATCGAGGGAGGGAGGGAGGGAGGGAGGGAGGGAAGGAGTGAGGGAGGGAGGGAGGGAAGGATCGAGGGAGGGAGGGAGGGAGGGAAGGAGTGTGAGAGTCAGTGAGTGAGGGAGGGAGGGAGGGAGGGAGGGGAGTGAGAGAGGGAGGGTAGGGGGTCCTTGGATTTGCACACACGCAGCAGATCTTGAGTAAACAGCCCCTGATCCACAGGACCAGGGATCCATCCATCAAACAAAGGCATACCTCCTAGGGACCTCCAATTCCAAAACACCTCCGACATGTCCACAGGACAGTGCCGCCGCAGAGGAACTGGCCTGTTCACACACCGGTCGGAATAACCATGAAATCGACGTGCGGGTGATGAAAAATAGATGTTCTCCGACCAGAGAAATCTGAGCAAAACTACGTATGGGCCGCTAGACTTATCAGGCGATGCAGGTCTGAAGGGAAGCACTCTGTGAGACAAAGGGACACGGGAATCTGAGGACCACCGTGACACCATAACACCTGCGGGGCCGCAAGGCAGATGGCAGATCGTGGGAGGAATGCCTGTGGCCAACACATTCTTTCACTTTCACACACCTGTTGGCCTTGGGGACTGGCTGGCATTGTAGGCGAATGGATGGCTTTAGTGTTTAATTGAGTGTCATATCGGGTGGCATGATATCGACAGCACTGTTACATGTGTGCGGTCACTGGCTAAAGTCTGATAAAGACATTCATAGGATTTGGCCTTTGTTTAGATTTGTTTTTCTGTCTCCACTTTCAAGACTATTTTTTTTAATACAAGGTCATATTTGGTTCACAGAATCAAATCAACATTTTAAATACATTTACCTATATATTGGCCGAGTAATAAATACATTGAGGTCCTATATGTGTTTTTGTGTGTGTGTGTGTGTGTGTGTGTGTGTGTGTGTGTGTGTGTGTGTGTGTGTGTGTGTGTTTGCAGAAGGTTTAACTAGATAACTAAGCACTCATGATGACAGGGAAGGATAAGAGTTCAGCCAAACAATGGGATCAATGTTAGCATGGACAATAAAAGCCTGCCATTAAATGATGAGTTACTGTCCGTTGTGTGTTTGCATCTGTGTGTGTGCATCTGTGTGTGTGCATCTGTGTGTGTGTTTGTGTGTGTGTGTGTGTGTGTGTGTGTGTGTGTGTGTGTGTGTGTGTGTGTGTGCGTGCGTGTGAGTTTTATGTGGGTGTTTTATGAGTGTGTCTGTGATTGTTTGTTGATGACCGGCCGCCTCTTTAATAAAACACATTGAAGCGACCAGTATAGAGGAAAAGGGCACTGCTGCACATTTCCATAAGAGAACCTCTCCTTCTCAGAGGTTACATCAGTGCAAGTCGTTTCAATTATAAATTGACCTGCATTCCTGTAGATGAAGTGATTAAATATGTGATGGGGGAAACCAAAGAGAACGGCAGAGGCTGTTTTAGTAGCCGAAAGCTTTTCTTAGAGTGTCAAGTGGAAAATCAAGCTTAGCTTCCGTGGGATGCAAATAGGGCTGTAAATAATTTGCCCGATGCACTGAGCTCACCAACGCATCCTAATACAAGCCGAGCTGCGCTGTAATTGGCTCATTCTTTATGACAGGAGCCGTTAAGACACAAGTGGCTTCCTGCTCAGTCACAAGGCAGTATGTTTAAATGTGTGGCAGTGTGCTCAGGAAGTTCAGGCATCCCATCCCATAAAGTAAAAGGTGAAACAGCTGCTCTGGTCTTAGTGTGTGTGCGTGTGTGTGTGTGTGTGTGTGTGTGTGTGTGTGTGTGTGTGTGTGTGTGTGTGTGTGTGTGTGTGTGTGTTTGTGTGTGTATGTGTGTGTGCATGTGTGTGTGTGTGTATGTGTGTGTGTGCCTGTGTGTGCATGTGCATGTGTGCGAGTGTGTGTGCTTGCGTACGTGTGTGTGTGAGTGCGTGTGCCTTGTGTGTGTAGAGCGGGGTGTTATGGACGGGTAATCCAATATGCTGAGAGCGGCAGCAGACAGAGACTATGGACAGCGGGGGGGGGGGGGGGGGCGGGGCGGGGACAGGGCAGCATTATGTGCTGATGGTCCGGCGGCCGGCCTGGTGTTTCCACACACCAAGGTGCTTTAATGAGGAGCGCCGGGACTTTGACCGGGCTCTGCTGCTGACCCGGTGGATTCAGGGGACACGGTGCCCCCTGGGAAACAGCTGCAGCACAGACACACACACACAAACACACACATGCACACACACATAGACGCACACATGCATACGCACACACACACGCAAGCACATACACACACACACACACACACACACACACACACACGCACGTACAGACACGCGCGCACACACACCTCCAAGCATCTCACATAACTATTCCAAGCTTTTCCAGAGGACAGGGCAATATCGCAAATCCAGTGTCAAGCTCAGGAAGTGAAACCCATATTCAGACACCCAACACAGCCGCTCTATTGTCCCGGATTCCCTTTTCATGTATCAGGCTCAGCAGAAAGAAACCGGACGTCACACTATCTAGGGGCCCGTTTGAAAAACACATAGTGAGAGCTGGGCGAGGCTTTATGGAGCAGGGCTGCCTGCGCAACTGTTTCAATTTCAACTGTTTAAACGGTAAAATGTCCTTATGATTGTTTTCATTTCTGAATAAACGATCATCCCTTCACTGCCGAAACGGCTCCTCATCACTGTTGGACATTTTCTTTCGTCAATGAGTCAAAGTCCGGTGCAAAAAGTCAAACTTATTTATGCTTTTATGCACTGTCAAAAAAGCACTGGAAGAATGAGCGCGAACAGCCTTAGCATTGTCTGAGACAAAAAGAGGTTTGGCTTGGCGATGACACTCGTGCTCTACACGGTGTTAGCCTCTCAGGATGGCATTCGAGACCCAATTGATATCAACCTACCTTTCCCGTAGAAGAACTTGTGGTAGTAGTACGCCCCCAGGTCGATGTGCTCGATGATGTAGCGCTTGACCTTCTCCCTGTGGATGGGCTGGTTCTCCCGGGGTACCTCCAGCACCGACACCCCGGCGTTGGTGCAGTGCGAGCTGAGGGACGACTCGAAGGAGCAGCTCTCGCCCCCGCCGGTGTAGTTGGCGCTGTTCGCCCTGGACAGAGAGATCCTCCTCTCGCCCTCGCCGCCGATCTCGTTGCGAAAGTGCGTGCAGCTCAGCACCAGGTAGTTGCTCTTCCCGTCGCCGTCGTCCGTGTCCAGGTTCTCCTTCGGGTTCAAGTCCTCCCGGCTGCCCAGGGGAGACTCGAACATGCCCGCGTTCCCGCCGCTACATCCCGGGTCGGGGCCCGCCGCTCCGACCACGGGGCCCCCGGACCCTCCCCCCCCACCGGCCCCTCCTCCTCCTGGGCCACTGCCCCCCCCGGCCGAGGCGGCCGACGCCCCGGTCGTGGTGTTCTTCCTCTGGCTGAGGTTGGCCCTGTTGGCCACGGCCTCGCTGATGTTGAAGAGCACGCTCTGGACGTCGTAGTGCGAGAAGCACTTCTGGAAGCTGAGCGGCCGCCGGTCGTCCTCCACGGACAGCCGCAGGGCGTCGCTCTCGCTCTTGATCGTCCGCAGCTTCCGGAACAGCGAGGTCTCCGAGGTCTCCGACTTCATCCGCCGCATGAAGGACTTCTCCCGCTCCCGGCTGTACAGCAGCGAGCTGTCGATGTAGTCGTAGCCCGAGATCTGCACGATCTCGCCGCGGGCGATCTGGGCCGCCGTCTGCAGGCTGGGGGAGAAGGCGGTGTCGTAGCGCAGCAGCTCGGGGAAGCCCAGCGGGGGGGCGGCGCCGCGCTGGTCCACGGGGTCCGCCCGGTAGCCCCGCAGCATGCTGAAGAAGCCGTCGGCGGTGAGGCCCTGCCGGTCAATGGAGGACGTGCTGCCGTACTCGCGGTGCAGCGAGGCGCCCGTGTTGGGGTTGACGGCGTTCTGGTCCATGATGTCCTCCGAGTCGATGTCGCTGATGGTCACGTCGCTGTTGCTGCGCTGGCGGATGGGGTGCAGCCCCCGCAGCGGGGAGTGGCTGAGGAGCTCGCTCAGCGTGTACTTGTTGTCGCCGTAGTCCGGGTCCAGGACGATGGGCTCGCCCTCCTCCAGGATCTCGCCGATTTGGTCCTGCTGGCCGTTGGCGAACGCCGGGATCACGCTCTGGTAGTTGGGGGAAGGCCTCCCGTCCCAGCCCTCCTTCTTCGGGGGCCACTCCGTCGCTCGGGCCCTCACGCCCATCTTAGGCATGGCGGGGTTCCCGTTGGACTTGCCGAGTCCGTCGGACTTCCCCTGTGCGCTGGAGGACCCCGGGGCCATGCCCCCGTTCAGGGCCTTGAGCTTCCTGCTGAACAGCTCATCAGACTGCATGGCTCGGCCGTAGTCTTCTGGGCTTCCCACAAATCCCACAAGGTTGGATATGTCGTCGGACACGGGGCTAAAATAACTCATATCCCACCGGCGACGGACCCTCGGTGCATCAGACACTTGGGGGCCGTCTTCATTACATGATGTGCGGCGCTCAGACACACAGAGGGGAGGGGCCTCTTCCCAGGGTCTCTGAAGCGACCGTCATCTTAGCTCAGAGAAGGCTGCTGTACTGACGAGGTCGCAGGCAGCATTAACGATGCCGAGGGCCACGGCAGGGGGACTCACAGTGAAGTGTGGCTCACAGCTAATTCAGGAGGACAACGGAGGATGCTGGAGCTGCAAAACAAACAAGATAGGGAACGACGTTAGGATACTGTACCAAGCAAGCCTTTTAAAATAGACCATGCAGGCAGAGGAGGAAGCATTGACATTATATATGCCTTCCCTCGACGGGATCGCAATAAGTTCAGCGGCAAAATTGATCCATTACGGGATTAGGATTTTCATTCCCTGTCCTTTAGGAGAATATCAAAAGGTTATGGGAGGATATTGTGGAAATACCAAAAGGTCATTCAAGCACGTATTGGCTAAATAGGGCTTGGGTTTGTGTATGCCTATGGATACGGCCATGGAGTGTTGGAGCATGTAATGTTATGGGTTTATAATGATAGTGGTGTATGTATTTGTGGGTGCTGCCAACCAGAGTGGAGCAGATGGTGATGGAGCAAGTTGCAGCAATGAGAGGCAGATGTTCAGCTCAACTGTTTATATGTAGCAAGAAGCTAATCCAACTGCTTATAGTATTGTCTCGCCTCACATGCTATACAGAAGGAATATGTTTAGGGCGTATTATCAATTTAGGAGGCAGCATGTTTATTGTTGTGCACTCAACCGACGACAGCCAATGCCGAAAGCAATCGAGGTGCTAAAAGACTAATAACAATGTCCCCTTCCCAAGCTGAACGGTATCTTGTTTCCTCATGCGAGTCACTTTGTACGACTACATTATATTTATGAGAAGAGAGCTTTTACAAGGAGTCATTCCACCACAGTGAGCGGTGGAATGACTCTTACAGCCTCTGACTTCCTGTGACAAAGGCCTTTACAATCAACCGCTACACCCTTTGAGACAATGGGCTATGGACTGAGGAAGAGGGGGACACCCTTGGTGGTCCTTGAGGAGCGTCTTCTTACTCTCTCTCGGGTAACTCGCAGTGTTTGATGCAAGCAGCTAACTCGCATTGATTCCATTTTTGCCAATAACCAGTGTCCCTTTAGATGAGCCGTCTGCAAAGGTGGGCCATGAAGAGGTGACTGTGGTCAACTGTGTTAAACTTATTTAGAGAAATGATGGATTGAAAGCAAAATAACCACGAACACCTTGTGTGCAGCAAAATTATGGAAATTATGAGATAGCATCTTTACTCTTCTTCATTTACAGTACAGTGAACTCACAGAAAGAGTGTCACATTACACCAGAACACAACGGAAAACCAAACGAGGCCGGAAGCTAGGATTGGGTTTCTGTACAAACGTTTACCTGCTCTGAGGTTGATGACATGATAACCTCAAAATGTATCGCTACAACCAAATGTTAATCGTAACATGTGATCCCCATTTGATATTCTCAATAAATTCCATACATCCTACAGCAAACCTACACTCAGCCACTCATGTTTACGGGATGCTCTGATAAGATACAACATGACCTTGCTAGCGAACAGATCTGCTCCCCCATCGCCGCGGCTGCGTGGCAGGTCTCGGCGCGGTGGACTCGGGACCTTTCTATATTGACCTAAATTGCTTTTTCTTGTTCCTAGGAGGGTGGCCGTCTGCCTCGTCTCTCCCGGGGAGGCAATCTGCAGATAACCTCGCGGGCGATCAAGGCGAGCAGACACGTCACAGAAAAACAAGCACACGGAGCTGCTTCCATTTTGTTTTGATTTGCCTACCGTTGGGGATGGTGTCCCTGGGTTTAATGCTCCGTGTTTTAGGTCTTTAATAACAGAGAGAGCCAAGGGGGCCGGCCACCCATGTTTGTCCGGGTGACCATGACATGACTCAACACTAGTTTTGAGACAACTGGGGGTCATGTTTACATGTCTGAGTCGTTTACTGCGAAGAGAGGAAACAGAATGGGATGAGAATGTGGGCAAGATCAAGATTAGCAACGTGCCAGACTACACAAAACACACACATGGGGGTTGATGTGAAATATCCAAATAACTAAATTATAACCACTGCGCTAGGGCTAAACACTGACCCAAATCGGTGGAAATAAACCAATAAATGTCATCTCAGCTGTGTCCGCTCTTGCTGTAATACTCTCGTCGCTCCTCCCTGGACTA
This sequence comes from Pollachius pollachius, assembly GCF_949987615.1. NCBI lineage: Eukaryota > Metazoa > Chordata > Actinopteri > Gadiformes > Gadidae > Pollachius > Pollachius pollachius. The sequence continues at coordinate 6,201,127 of NC_136935.1, forward strand.
AGCCAAAGTATTTAAGAGAAACAAGGGTCTAGTTATGAAGATGTGTTCCTCTCTCACTGAGCTGCTTGTCTGAAGTGACAGGATAATTTGCACAAGGCTCTGATGAGTCAGGAGGAATAATTTGATGTCACGTGAATACATAATGTGGCG